>NC_091166.1:28714300-29056800 GCF_040958095.1 Procambarus clarkii
GGTAAACAACACAGCTCAATTTCAATGCAATGTCACACAAAATTATTAAATCGAAATGAAAATAAATTGAAATCTATGAAAATTCAAATTATCAATACAATCGGAAATATTGAAATAATATCGCAACATAATATAGTGTGGGTTGCTCTTACGTGCAACAGACGGTGCTGTTTTTCAAAAAAGGCATGGTTTTACCTGTCACAAGTGTGGCATCTATACTTATACTCACGAAATGAACGGTATGGTAAACAACATAGCTCAATTGCAATGCAATGTCACAATAACATTTAATAACAATAATAACAATAACATTTAAATATACTTTAAGATATAATCTAGAAGAAAATAAGAACATTGAAACGGTTCATGAACTCGATTTCAATAAAGGACACTATGGGGAACTTTGAAAAACAGTTAATGAGTATAATTAGACAGACTTGTTGCTAGGCAGAGGAGTAAATAATGAGATATATGGCAAATTTTGCAAAATATACGGCACACAAACATTCATACCCAAACAAAGCAAAATGCTAGGTAAGAACAAAGCAGTTGGCCCGTAGGGGAAAGGAGATACCCACAAGACTGGAATACAAGTCATTAACAAGCACACAAGTACTACACTACACAACAACCGCACTACTACCAGAACTGGACGAATCACTACCAAAACAACACATTGCACATCACTACCAAAACAACACAACACAACACAAGCATTGGCAAAGAATTATAGACCAGTTGCACTAACATCCCACATAATAAAATTATTTGAGAGTGATCAGGAGTCAGATTACTAGTTTTATAGAGACCAATGACCTCCACAATCCAGGCCAACAAGGATTTAGAGCAGTTTCTATGATCGAGCCACTGAGATCTATAAAGAATTCTGATCAAGAAAGAGATCTAGGGGTGGTTTTAGATAGAAAACTATAACCTGAGGATCATATTAAGACCATTCTGCGAGGGGCCTATGCTACACTTTTTAACTTTAGAATTGCTTTTAAATACATAGGTCAAAAAGTTTTAAAAGTTTTAAAAGTTTTTTAAACCTCTCGTGTATCATGAGTGTGTTAAAGCATCAGATGGTGCATTCAGATGATGAATATTACCTAGTTCCTTCATCTGGGAAGAATGAACACATATTGGTGCATTCGGATGATAAAAACTAACTACTGTAGTTTAATTGATCAACAGACTGTATATCATATGCAGACTGTATGTGGATCTGCGGGCCACTCCAAACAACAGCCTGGTGGACCAAGCTCCACCAGGGCTAAAGCACAAAGTGATATAGATGTGATAGAGAAACTAGGTCAAATGGAGGAGTAGGTCTGTATATTAAACAGCACCTGACGTGCACAGAGCTACTAAACTCAATGTGGTGGTAGAGTGGTGGGGGGGGGAAACATTGCAGAAAAAAACAAAAATACAATTTGGTCAACAAAACAGCATTGTTTAAAATAGAAGACATGGGTTGTCATTTTGGGGGTAAGGTAGGTTACATTGAGTTAATTAGTTAGTACTTAGTTTTTATCTTAAACTGGTTGGGAGAGGTACAGTGTTGCTGTGCTGGTGAAAGAACACCTAAAGGTAAATTAAATAATGATTGCGAATCCACAAGAAGTTGACATAATATCGCTAGAGATCTGCAATCAGGATGATAAACTTTCCTTAAAGAATTTGACAAACACTTGCTGATAGGACATGAAGTAAATGAAATGTATGTCAAGTTTTGTGAAATATATGATAAAAGCACAACAAAATTTGTACCAAAGGAGAGATGCAGAACTAGGAAAAGGGGTTTGTTCAACAGAAATTGCGAGAGGGCCTGAGACCCAAACACACACAAATGGAATCAATATATATCAAGAGGCCAAACCCCCAAACATACAAGCGATGCAAAGATGCGAGAAACAGCAGCAGCATTAAGGAGAGGGACTTAAGGACCATAAATAAAGTGTGAAAATAAACTCGAGTAAATTTTTTTAACTACTCTCGACAGTGAAGAAAAACAAATATTCAGACGATTTGTGTTAGAATCATTAATCTTACACTTTCGGTCATATTCAACAACACAAATACATACACACACATTCCTGTTGCTGTAGCAAGTGAAGAATTACACACACAGATCACAATAACGTGATGCATCAAATGAACAAATCCACAAGGGCCGTGACGAGGATTCGAACCTGCGTCCGGGAGCATCCCAGACACTGCCTTAATCGACTGAGCTACAACAGGGTAAAAGGGTTGAAACCGAAGTTCTACTGAACTTACTGGATCCCATAGCCTCTCCGAGGCACAAACCAGGCTTTTACACAACCCCCCCCCCCCCCCCTGCACCCGAGCTATGTCAACAGGCCGTTCTCCCTCTTCGCCCTTCCGAATGCACCATATCAGTAAATTTTTTAATAATCTTTTAAAAATAGTAAATGCCACTATTTTTGCAAAATTATTACGAGATCTATTATTCTATAGAATAATGCATATAAATGCATATATGCATATAAATACAAAACATAAATACAAAAGTAAATGTAAATAATTTTACCTTGCACCTAGATCCACCAAGCCTGTATGGCGCGCGTTTCAGTACTTCGGAAATCTAGAACTATCTTGAATCTCTAATCTGCAATGAAACAATACATATTATTGCACTTACCAAAACATGGATGAATGTAGAAAATACAGAACTATTAGCTGAATATCAAATAAATGGATTTAATCTATTTCACACAGATAGATATATTACACCGTGTATATTAGGTAATACCTAACATACACGCCTCCACACACACTACATTTGAAATGTAGTCTCAAAAAGACTACATTTCAACAGCAAAGATTACTCCATAAAAAAATAATTAAATTATTGACCAACATGAGAGAGGGTTAGCCAACATGAGGGTTGTGTTGATTGCCTGAAAACATTTAAATTGTGTAATGTATTGAATGGCATTTTTCAAGTTACAACATTTTTTAAATTACTGAACTAGGTTCTAGGCTTTGCTAGGCTTAATTCAATTATTACAGATAAGCCTAACCTAGCCTAGAACCCAGTGGGTTTTCTTCCTATTGGGGAGTGTTGTACATGCCTCGCCTCCACATACACACTAGCACAGCCAGGCCTCGCCTCCACATACACACTAGCACAGCCAGGCCTCGCCTCCACATACACCAGCACTGCCAGGCCTCGCCTCCACATACACACTAGCACAGCCAGGCCTCGCCTCCACATACACCAGCACTGCCAGGCCTCGCCTCCACATACACACTAGCACAGCCAGGCCTCGCCTCCACATACACACTAGCACAGCCAGGCCTCGCCTCCACATACACCAGCACTGCCAGGCCTCGCCTCCACATACTCACCAGCACAGCCAGGCCTCGCCTCCACATACACCAGCACTGCCAGGCCTCGCCTCGCCTCCACATACACCAGCACTGCCAGGCCTCGCCTCCACATTTAAACCAACCAAGCCCACAAATACGTTAACATGGACCAGCATTACACCGTCTAACATACTCTGTCAGATGTAACAACTAAATTTGTGAATTCAAGACCAAATCTATTGTATAACACAGTGTTAGTACGAGAAAAACATTACTTACATTCGAAGCCGTGTTTTAAAATGGCGGCGGTCTTGTACTGACGCTCCAAACTGTGTGTTCGTTTGCGTATGATGAACGTGTGACAATTTACTACAACAATTATTTAATTATTCTTATTCTTTATTTTAATATTTTTAGGGTACATGAAATTTCAAACTTATTTGCACACAATAATATAATTGCATTGTCATAACCTTTATATATTACGGAAAATACGATGACATGAACGAAGTCAAAGTGAAGTTGAAGTCAAAGTCATTCGCCGAACGTATTAGTCATTTTTTTTCATACATACATAGTTGATTTACAAACATAATGTTGGATTTATAGATAGAGCTAGTGCATACAATACCTAAAGCCACTATAGTAGGCCTATATAGCATTTCAGGCAACCGGGCAGTATATATGGACCCCTTACTCAAATCTCTGAATATGTTAGATATTAAGTCCCTGCACATACTCTCATGTGTATTTTATATATATAAAACGCTGCACTGTAATGTCAATCCTGACCTTAAAAGCTTCCTAGAAGGTTGTAACAGATCCCATGAGCACCACACCAGAAACAAATACCTATTTGATATTCCAAGAGTACGACTTAGTCAAACTAGAAATGCTTTACAAATCAAGAGACCTCGAATGTGGAATGACCTTCCCAATTATGTTAAAAACTGTACCTCTCCCAACCAGTTTAAGATAAATAAAGATAAATTTATAAGTTAAGAAAAATTCCACAAATCAACAACCCTGTTACTGACCCTGTATTTACCCAAGTCTTTCCTAAATCTAAACTTATCCAATTTATACCCATTGTTTCGTGTTCTATCTTGTGTTGACAATTTTAATACCCTATTAATATCCCCTTTGTTATATCTATTCAGGAAATTGTGGTTGATCTCGAACCCATTGATAATGTGACGACTTATACAGAATTTTGTAACTATATCATCAAGATTGTAACCAGCTTAGCTAAATGTAGTGTGGGGTTCAGTCCCTAAGCCCATATATGTGCCTCTCTAACCATTTAGGTTACAGGGCAAAAACATAAAAACAAAGGTAACTGCAGAAGGCCTATTGGCCCATACCAGGCAGCTCCTATCTATAACAGATAAACACTAAGTACTACCTAATTAACTCAATGTAACCTACCAACCTAACCCCCAAAATGTCAATCCATATCTTTTATTTTAAACAATGCTGTTTTGTTGACCAAATTGTATTTTTACTCTTTTTCTGTCATGTTTCTCCCACCCCTGTTTTTTCCCTTTTTTCTTATTTTTTCTCAACATAATTCATACTTTAATTATGCGGATCAGGACATCACCTGATCAAACACATCAAACATCGTTTGACCACCATCAAACACACACATTTCGTGTGTGTTTGACGCTCACTGATATGTACCAGCGTTGTTTTATATATGGTGCTATTCTATCTTACGCTTTGTTGCTCTTTTTTACCTACGGGCTCATAGAACATTCTATTGCGAAAACATTGGCACAAAAATGAATGACGTACATACAATAATAATGTCAGGACAGTGATATAATTATAAACTTTCAAAGCACTGTATCGCCCATGTGTCGTCTTGTCACCAATACTGGGTAACAGTTCCGCCACTTCCCACACTCTTGCGGGTGGGCAGCGACCATTATTCTACGTTTATATTCATATCACCGTGTTGGGAATTTCATTGCGAGTACATTGATACCAAAATTAACGCTGTAGGACAAGTGTGGAAGTGATAACAATCCCAAGAGTAAAAACATTTTGTTGCTCTTGGGCACTCACGGCGAGTCATCTACGTAGGTATTTATTGGGTGCTGGTATTCATATAACTTTTGGTGACCGTTTTTGCTGATTTTCTTCTAGAGAATGTTATTGCGAACACGTTGGTACCAAAATGAAATACATAGCTCGAGAACTAAGGTCAGGAGAGTAAAAAGAGTATACACATTTTTGTTTTGACGCTTAATTAAGGTTATTGTGAGTACTCATCGCCTGCCTAGAAACTGGAACTAGTAATTCCATCTATCATACATATCATACAAGAGGAGCCACACATCTATGGATCATCCAATAAAATCAGCAGACTTCTAGATGTTACTACTGCTCGGCTTAGACTCGGTTACAAGTATCTCTGGGAATTCTCATTATCTGCTGATGTAGACCTGACCAAATGTAAACTGTGTCAACAAAATTATTCGCACACCCTCCGTCACTATGTGATGGAGTGCGAAAAGATACATGAATTTAGAGACAATTCTATAACCAATGTTCCAGCGATGTGTCAATATTTCATTCAAAATGATCTGCTACCAGAAATTTTAGCCAAATATCCCCAGTTTGCTAACTGTAGATAACAACTAAGTGATTGTAACCTATCCACCGCTGCCCACTGGATGGGGGACGGTGTGCAGGACAAACATATAAATTTTGATACTAGCTCTCCACATATGTCAGTTGCTTAATTTAGAACCTGTACTTGAGGTCGATCTCGAACCCATTGTTGATGTGATGACTTATATTGAATTTTGTAACTAGCTCATCAAGATTGTAACTTGCTTAGCTAAATGAATTGTGGGGTTCAGTCCCTGAGCCCATTATGTGCCTCTGTAACCCTTTCCACAACCGCCCACAAGATGGGTATGGGGTGCATAATGGGGTGGGGTGTCTTGGCCAAACGTGCCACATCAAAACCACAAGTTGACATTGAATGTGAATTAACAATGAGACAAGTAAGTTTTATACTAATACATTTATACTAACTCTGTTGAGCGTTGACCATTTATACATCAAATCTGTTGATGTGAGCACTTTAGTTTAGTCTGCCGTTTAAAGAAAAAAAGAGCATATCAATGGTATATCACAGAAAACGAATTTATCATAAACTCATGTATTTGTCTTATCATATTGAACTGCATTCATATTTTTAATATATAACAATATGAATATACAAATTTCTGTAAATCCCCTACCTTGTTGGAATCTGTGGAAATGAATGAGCAAATGTGCTGGCTGAAGGCGCTGAAGGAAACCACATTGGTTTCATTTTGGATACAAATGTCCATGGAAATTCAAAATGGAAACTAATTATATAGTTGAACCTGCAGAGACGAGTTTAAGAATCTGTGTTGAGAGTGATGGACACAGCCTTCACAATTATACTTCAGAGAATGTAAACATCTAAGAGTCATTAGAAATATGTGTAGAATAATAAACCCTACATTGTTTGAGTTAGGGAAAACACCATTTGTGATATATAGATACTATAGCTGTTCCTAAAGATTCACCCTTTTTTGCACCAGCAAGATAACATATAAGATTTTAAGAGTTGACGAATGTTAATATTCTTGTTTGATAAACTGTGAACTTGAGACATAGTTAATAAGAACATATTAACACAACAAAATGTTTTCAAAATCCTTAACACCACTTTCCAGCAACTTATATAATTTATATAAATTATTTTAGAGAATAATACATAAATTATATATTTAAACATGATATAGTGTTTAGTGGAATGTATAAGGAGTCAAATTGTGTTAAAAAGAGCAATTTTTAGAAAATTTGGAAAAATACTTTTTTCTGTTCAAATTATAACTAAATGGATTATAAAGGTTTCACTCAGCCAATATATATCATTCACAATTTAATAATGAATTTTACAAAAAAACACCATAAATTTTATATTTAAACATGTAAAAACTATTTGTTTTACATTTGGAAGAAAATAATTGTAGAAAAACAATTTATAATTAAACCTTTGTGTTTGGATTTTTTGAGTAAAAGTTTCTCAAAGGCTCTCCTGCACCATTCTCAATGCAAATCATTCCCACACCTATGGCAAGAGATAGGCGAACGTTGTGTAGATGATTTGTGTTTGCTGGGTATTTTAACATATTTGAGGATTTTACCTTCAAAGCATAGAGCTAGGTTTCGTATTATTTAGATCCAAGAAAAGACATATGACAATGTTGTTTCCAATACAAATGATAAAAAAACAATGTGTTTTCGTGTTTTAACTAAAATGTTCTTGATTTTCCGTTTATATTACCGATGAAAGATGTACACGTAAAACCGCTCTAATCCGGCTGAAACGTCGATATATGCAATAAAAACCGAACTTCTCCCCTTTTCAATATCTTACTCAGTATTTTAACGAGAAACAAATAGATGATTGAAAATGAAGTATTTAAGGTTATTATCTAATCAATTATGTGTTTGCATGATTTTTATCGTATGTATAATGAATTAATACCCATAGACTGAAAATTCACTAAAACGTAGAAAAACGGCAAAATATTGCCTAATTCGTTGATATTTTGTTTAAATCACATAAAGGAAAAGGGGATGATAAACGTAAAAATATTGCTAAATTCGATGATTTTTCGTACGAAAGAAAATGCAAGAAAACTTGCTTAATATGTAACATTATGCGAAATTCTGAGATTTGAAGGCCAAATCACATATAGTAATACTACATGAAATAGTATCGAAATATTGGTAAAAATGAATATATTTACATAATATCAAACTACATGATTAACGTGAAAAAGTCACTATTTTACCATATTTGAGGATTTTAACTTCAAATCATTCAGCGAGGTTTCGTTTTATTTATATCCAAGAAAAGACATATGACAATGTTGTTTCCTATACAAATGATAAAAAAAAAATGTGTTTTCATTAGAATTATCTAAAATGTTCTTGATTTTCCGTTTATATTACCGATGAAAGATGTACACGTAAAACCGCTCTAATCCGGCTGAAACGTCGATATATGCAATAAAAACCGAACTTCTTTCCTTTTCAATATCTTACTCAGTATTTTAACGAGAAACAAATAGTTGATAGAAAATGAAGTATTTAAGGTTATTTTCTAATCAATTATGTGTTTGCATCATTTTTATCGTATATATAATGAATTAATACCAATAAACTGAAAATTCACTAAAACGTAGAAAAACGGCAAAATATTGCCAAATTCGTAGATATTTTGTTTAAATCACATAAAGGAAAAGGGGATGATAAACGTCAAAATATTGCTAAATTCGATGATTTTTCGTACGAAAGAAAATGCAAGAAAACTTGTTTAAAATGTAACATAATGCGAAATTCTGAGATTTGAAGGGCAAATCACAGATCGTGATAGTACATGAAATAGTATCGAAATATTGGTAAGAATGAATATATTTACGTAATATCAAACTACATGAAAAACGTGAAAAAAGTCACTATTTAACTATATTTGAGGATTTTACCTTCAAATCATTCAGCGAGGTTTCGTTTTAATTATATCCAAGAAAAGACATATGACAATGTTGTTTCCAATACAAATGATAAAAAAACAATGTGTTTTCATTAGAATTAACTAAAATGTTCTTGATTTTCCGTTTATATTACCGATGGTAGATGTACACGAAAACCGATCTATTCCGGCTGAAACGTCGATATATGCAATAAAAACAGAACTTCTTTCCTTTTCAATATCTTACTCAGTATTTTAACGAGAAACAAATAGTTGATAGAAAATGAAGTATTTAAGGTTATTTTCTAATCAATTATGTGTTTGCATCATTTTTATCGTATATATAATGAATTAATACCCATAGACTGAAAATTCACAAAAACGTGGAAAAACGGCAAAATATTGCATAATTCGATGATATTTTGTTTAAATCACATAAAGGAAAAGGGGATGATAAACGTCAAAATATTGCTAAATTCGATGATTTTTCGTACGAAATAAAATGCAAGAAAACTTGCTTAAAATGTAACATTATGCGAAATTCTGAGATTTGAAGGCCA
Source organism: Procambarus clarkii (assembly GCF_040958095.1). NCBI lineage: Eukaryota > Metazoa > Arthropoda > Malacostraca > Decapoda > Cambaridae > Procambarus > Procambarus clarkii. Next base: position 28,723,727 of record NC_091166.1, read on the forward strand.
AATTATATATCGTAATACTACATGAAATAGTATCGAAATATTGGTAAAAATGAATATATTTACGTAATATCAAACTACACGATTAACGTGAAAAAGTCACTATTTTACCATATTTGAGGATTTTAACTTCAAATCATTCAGCGAGGTTTCGTTTTATTTAGATCCAAGAAAAGACATATGACAATGTTGTTTCCAATACAAATGATAAAAAAACAATGTGTTTTCATTAGAATTAACTAAAATGTTCCTGATTTTCCGTTTATATTACCGATGGAAGATGTACACGAAAACCGATCTATTCCGGCTGAAACGTCGATATATGCAATAAAAACAGAACTTCTTTCCTTTTCAATATCTTACTCAGTATTTTAACGAGAAACAAATAGTTGATAGAAAATGAAGTATTTAAGGTTATTTTCTAATCAATTATGTGTTTGCATCATTTTTATCGTATATATAATGAATTAATACCAATAAACTGAAAATTCACTAAAACGTAGAAAAACGGCAAAATATTGCCTAATTCGTTGATATTTTGTTTAAATCACATAAAGGAAAAGGGGATGATAAACGTCAAAATATTGCTAAATTCGATGATTTTTCGTACGAAAGAAAATGCAAGAAAACTTGCTTAAAATGTAACATAATGCGAAATTCTGAGATTTGAAGGGCAAATCACATATCGTGATAGTACATGAAATAGTATCGAAATATTGGTAAGAATGAATATATTTACGTAATATCAAACTACATGAAAAACGTGAAAAAAGTCACTATTTAACTATATTTGAGGATTTTACCTTCAAATCATTCAGCGAGGTTTCGTTTTATTTATATCCAAGAAAAGACATATGACAATGTTGTTTCCAATACAAATGATAAAAAAACAATGTGTTTTCATTAGAATTAACTAAAATGTTCTTGATTTTCCGTTTATATTACCGATGGTAGATGTACACGAAAACCGATCTATTCCGGCTGAAACGTCGATATATGCAATAAAAACAGAACTTCTTTCCTTTTCAATATCTTACTCAGTATTTTAACGAGAAACAAATAGTTGATAGAAAATGAAGTATTTAAGGTTATTTTCTAATCAATTATGTGTTTGCATCATTTTTATCGTATATATAATGAATTAATACCCATAGACTGAAAATTCACAAAAACGTGGAAAAACGGCAAAATATTGCATAATTCGATGATATTTTGTTTAAATCACATAAAGGAAAAGGGGATGATAAACGTCAAAATATTGCTAAATTCGATGATTTTTCGTACGAAATAAAATGCAAGAAAACTTGCTTAAAATGTAACATTATGCGAAATATTGAGATTTGAAGGCCAAATTATATATCGTAATACTACATGAAATAGTATCGAAATATTGGTAAAAATGAATATATTTACGTAATATCAAACTACATGATTAACGTGAAAAAGTCACTATTTTACCATATTTGAGGATTTTAACTTCAAATCATTCAGCGAGGTTTCGTTTTATTTAGATCCAAGAAAAGACATATGACAATGTTGTTTCCAATACAAATGATAAAAAAAACAATGTGTTTTCATTAGAATTAACTAAAATGTTCTTGATTTTCCGTTTATATTACCGATGAAAGATGTACACGTAAAACAGCTCTAATCCGGCTGAAACGTCGATATATGCAATAAAAACCGAACTTCTTTCCTTTTCAATATCTTACTCAGTATTTTAACGAGAAACAAATAGTTGATAGAAAATGAAGTATTTAAGGTTATTTTCTAATCAATTATGTGTTTGCATCATTTTTATCGTATATATAATGAATTAATACCAATAAACTGAAAATTCACTAAAACGTAGAAAAACGGCAAAATATTGCCTAATTCGTTGATATTTTGTTTAAATCACATAAAGGAAAAGGGGATGATAAACGTCAAAATATTGCTAAATTCGATGATTTTTCGTACGAAAGAAAATGCAAGAAAACTTGCTTAAAATGTAACATAAAGCGAAATTCTGAGATTTGAAGGGCAAATCACATATCGTGATACTACATGAAATAGTATCGAAATATTGGTAAAAATGAATATATTTACGTAATATCAAACTACATGAAAAACGTGAAAAAGTCACTATTTAACTATATTTGAGGATTTTAACTTCAAATCATTCAGCGAGGTTTCGTTTTATTTATATGTAAGAAAAGACATATGACAATGTTGTTTCCAATACAAATGATAAAAAAACAATGTGTTTTCATTAGAATTAACTAAAATGTTCTTGATTTTCCGTTTATATTACCGATGGAAGATGTACACGAAAACCGATCTATTCCGGCTGAAACGTCGATATATGCAATAAAAACAGAACTTCTTTCCTTTTCAATATCTTACTCAGTATTTTAACGAGAAACAAATAGTTGATAGAAAATGAAGTATTTAAGGTTATTTTCTAATCAATTATGTGTTTGCATCATTTTTATCGTATATATAATGAATTAATACCCATAGACTGAAAATTCACAAAAACGTGGAAAAACGGCAAAATATTGCATAATTCGATGATATTTTGTTTAAATCACATAAAGGAAAAGGGGATGATAAACGTCAAAATATTGCTAAATTCGATGATTTTTCGTACGAAATAAAATGCAAGAAAACTTGCTTAAAATGTAACATTATGCGAAATTCTGAGATTTGAAGGCCAAATTATATATCGTAATACTACATGAAATAGTATCGAAATATTGGTAAAAATGAATATATTTACGTAATATCAAACTACACGATTAACGTGAAAAAGTCACTATTTTACCATATTTGAGGATTTTAACTTCAAATCATTCAGCGAGGTTTCGTTTTATTTAGATCCAAGAAAAGACATATGAAAATGTTGTTTCCAATACAAATGATAAAAAAACAATGTGTTTTCATTAGAATTAACTAAAATGTTCTTGATTTTCCGTTTATATTACCGATGGAAGATGTACACGAAAACCGATCTATTCCGGCTGAAACGTCGATATATGCAATAAAAACAGAACTTCTTTCCTTTTCAATATCTTACTCAGTATTTTAACGAGAAACAAATAGTTGATAGAAAATGAAGTATTTAAGGTTATTTTCTAATCAATTATGTGTTTGCATCATTTTTATCGTATATATAATGAATTAATACCAATAAACTGAAAATTCACTAAAACGTAGAAAAACGGCAAAATATTGCCTAATTCGTTGATATTTTGTTTAAATCACATAAAGGAAAAGGGGATGATAAACGTGAAAATATTGCTAAATTCGATGATTTTTCGTACGAAACAAAATGCAAGAAAACTTGCTCAAAATGCAATATTATGCGAAATTCTGAGATTTGAAGGGCAAATCACATATCGTGATACTACTTGAAATAGTATCGAAATATTGGTAAGAATGAATATATTTACGTAATATCAAACTACATGAAAAACGTGAAAAAAGTCACTATTTAACTATATTTGAGGATTTTACCTTCAAATCATTCAGCGAGGTTTCGTTTTATTTATATCCAAGAAAAGACATATGACAATGTTGTTTCCAATACAAATGATAAAAAAACAATGTGTTTTCATTAGAATTAACTAAAATGTTCTTGATTTTCCGTTTATATTACCGATGGAAGATGTACACGAAAACCGATCTATTCCGGCTGAAACGTCGATATATGCAATAAAAACAGAACTTCTTTCCTTTTCAATATCTTACTCAGTATTTTAACGAGAAACAAATAGTTGATAGAAAATGAAGTATTTAAGGTTATTTTCTAATCAATTATGTGTTTGCATCATTTTTATCGTATATATAATGAATTAATACCCATAGACTGAAAATTCACAAAAACGTGGAAAAACGGCAAAATATTGCATAATTCGATGATATTTTGTTTAAATCACATAAAGGAAAAGGGGATGATAAACGTCAAAATATTGCTAAATTCGATGATTTTTCGTACGAAATAAAATGCAAGAAAACTTGCTTAAAATGTAACATTATGCGAAATTCTGAGATTTGAAGGCCAAATTATATATCGTAATACTACATGAAATAGTATCGAAATATTGGTAAAAATGAATATATTTACGTAATATCAAACTACACGATTAACGTGAAAAAGTCACTATTTTACCATATTTGAGGATTTTAACTTCAAATCATTCAGCGAGGTTTCGTTTTATTTAGATCCAAGAAAAGACATATGACAATGTTGTTTCCAATACAAATGATAAAAAAACAATGTGTTTTCATTAGAATTAACTAAAATGTTCTTGATTTTCCGTTTATATTACCGATGGAAGATGTACACGAAAACCGATCTATTCCGGCTGAAACATCGATATATGCAATAAAAACAGAACTTCTTTCCTTTTCAATATCTTACTCAGTATTTTAACGAGAAACAAATAGTTGATAGAAAATGAAGTATTTAAGGTTATTTTCTAATCAATTATGTGTTTGCATCATTTTTATCGTATATATAATGAATTAATACCAATAAACTGAAAATTCACTAAAACGTAGAAAAACGGCAAAATATTGCCTAATTCGTTGATATTTTGTTTAAATCACATAAAGGAAAAGGGGATGATAAACGTCAAAATATTGCTAAATTCGATGATTTTTCGTACGAAAGAAAATGCAAGAAAACTTGCTTAAAATGTAACATAATGCGAAATTCTGAGATTTGAAGGGCAAATCACATATCGTGATAGTACATGAAATAGTATCGAAATATTGGTAAGAATGAATATATTTACGTAATATCAAACTACATGAAAAACGTGAAAAAAGTCACTATTTAACTATATTTGAGGATTTTACCTTCAAATCATTCAGCGAGGTTTCGTTTTATTTATATCCAAGAAAAGACATATGACAATGTTGTTTCCAATACAAATGATAAAAAAACAATGTGTTTTCATTAGAATTAACTAAAATGTTCTTGATTTTTTGTTTATATTACCGATGGTAGATGTACACGAAAACCGATCTATTCCGGCTGAAACGTCGATATATGCAATAAAAACAGAACTTCTTTCCTTTTCAATATCTTACTCAGTATTTTAACGAGAAACAAATAGTTGATAGAAAATGAAGTATTTAAGGTTATTTTCTAATCAATTATGTGTTTGCATCATTTTTATCGTATATATAATGAATTAATACCCATAGACTGAAAATTCACAAAAACGTGGAAAAACGGCAAAATATTGCATAATTCGATGATATTTTGTTTAAATCACATAAAGGAAAAGGGGATGATAAACGTCAAAATATTGCTAAATTCGATGATTTTTCGTACGAAATAAAATGCAAGAAAACTTGCTTAAAATGTAACATTATGCGAAATATTGAGATTTGAAGGCCAAATTATATATCGTAATACTACATGAAATAGTATCGAAATATTGGTAAAAATGAATATATTTACGTAATATCAAACTACATGATTAACGTGAAAAAGTCACTATTTTACCATATTTGAGGATTTTAACTTCAAATCATTCAGCGAGGTTTCGTTTTATTTAGGTCCAAGAAAAGACATATGACAATGTTGTTTCCAATACAAATGATAAAAAAAACAATGTGTTTTCATTAGAATTAACTAAAATGTTCTTGATTTTCCGTTTATATTACCGATGAAAGATGTACACGTAAAACCGCTCTAATCCGGCTGAAACGTCGATATATGCAATAAAAACCGAACTTCTTTCCTTTTCAATATTTTACTCAGTATTTTAACGAGAAACAAATAGTTGATAGAAAATGAAGTATTTAAGGTTATTTTCTAATCAATTATGTGTTTGCATCATTTTTATCGTATATATAATGAATTAATACCAATAAACTGAAAATTCACTAAAACGTAGAAAAACGGCAAAATATTGCCTAATTCGTTGATATTTTGTTTAAATCACATAAAGGAAAAGGGGATGATAAACGTCAAAATATTGCTAAATTCGATGATTTTTCGTACGAAAGAAAATGCAAGAAAACTTGCTTAAAATGTAACATAAAGCGAAATTCTGAGATTTGAAGGGCAAATCACATATCGTGATACGACATGAAATAGTATCGAAATATTGGTAAAAATGAATATATTTACGTAATATCAAACTACATGAAAAACGTGAAAAAGTCACTATTTAACTATATTTGAGGATTTTAACTTCAAATCAATCAGCGAGGTTTCGTTTTATTTATATGTAAGAAAAGACATATGACAATGTTGTTTCCAATACAAATGATAAAAAAACAATGTGTTTTCATTAGAATTAACTAAAATGTTCTTGATTTTCCGTTTATATTACCGATGGAAGATGTACACGAAAACCGATCTATTCCGGCTGAAACGTCGATATATGCAATAAAAACAGAACTTCTTTCCTTTTCAATATCTTACTCAGTATTTTAACGAGAAACAAATAGTTGATAGAAAATGAAGTATTTAAGGTTATTTTCTAATCAATTATGTGTTTGCATCATTTTTATCGTATATATAATGAATTAATACCCATAGACTGAAAATTCACAAAAACGTGGAAAAACGGCAAAATATTGCATAATTCGATGATATTTTGTTTAAATCACATAAAGGAAAAGGGGATGATAAACGTCAAAATATTGCTAAATTCGATGATTTTTCGTACGAAATAAAATGCAAGAAAACTTGCTTAAAATGTAACATTATGCGAAATTCTGAGATTTGAAGGCCAAATTATATATCGTAATACTACATGAAATAGTATCGAAATATTGGTAAAAATGAATATATTTACGTAATATCAAACTAAACGATTAACGTGAAAAAGTCACTATTTTACCATATTTGAGGATTTTAACTTCAAATCATTCAGCGAGGTTTCGTTTTATTTAGATCCAAGAAAAGACATATGACAATGTTGTTTCCAATACAAATGATAAAAAAACAATGTGTTTTCATTAGAATTAACTAAAATGTTCTTGATTTTCCGTTTATATTACCGATGGAAGATGTACACGAAAACCGATCTATTCCGGCTGAAACGTCGATATATGCAATAAAAACAGAACTTCTTTCCTTTTCAATATCTTACTCAGTATTTTAACGAGAAACAAATAGTTGATAGAAAATGAAGTATTTAAGGTTATTTTCTAATCAATTATGTGTTTGCATCATTTTTATCGTATATATAATGAATTAATACCAATAAACTGAAAATTCACTAAAACGTAGAAAAACGGCAAAATATTGCCTAATTCGTTGATATTTTGTTTAAATCACATAAAGGAAAAGGGGATGATAAACGTCAAAATATTGCTAAATTCGATGATTTTTCGTACGAAACAAAATGCAAGAAAACTTGCTCAAAATGCAATATTATGCGAAATTCTGAGATTTGAAGGGCAAATCACATATCGTGATACTACTTGAAATAGTATCGAAATATTGGTAAGAATGAATATAATTGCGTAATATCAAACTACATGAAAAACGTGAAAAAAGTCACTATTTAACTATATTTGAGGATTTTACCTTCAAATCATTCAGCGAGGTTTCGTTTTATTTATATCCAAGAAAAGACATATGACAATGTTGTTTCCAATACAAATGATAAAAAAACAATGTGTTTTCATTAGAATTAACTAAAATGTTCTTGATTTTCCGTTTATATTACCGATGGAAGATGTACACGAAAACCGATCTATTCCGGCTGAAACGTCGATATATGCAATAAAAACAGAACTTCTTTCCTTTTCAATATCTTACTCAGTATTTTAACGAGAAACAAATAGTTGATAGAAAATGAAGTATTTAAGGTTATTTTCTAATCAATTATGTGTTTGCATCATTTTTATCGTATATATAATGAATTAATACCCATAGACTGAAAATTCACAAAAACGTGGAAAAACGGCAAAATATTGCATAATTCGATGATATTTTGTTTAAATCACATAAAGGAAAAGGGGATGATAAACGTCAAAATATTGCTAAATTCGATGATTTTTCGTACGAAATAAAATGCAAGAAAACTTGCTTAAAATGTAACATTATGCGAAATTCTGAGATTTGAAGGCCAAATTATATATCGTAATACTACATGAAATAGTATCGAAATATTGGTAAAAATGAATATATTTACGTAATATCAAACTACACGATTAACGTGAAAAAGTCACTATTTTACCATATTTGAGGATTTTAACTTCAAATCATTCAGCGAGGTTTCGTTTTATTTAGATCCAAGAAAAGACATATGACAATGTTGTTTCCAATACAAATGATAAAAAAACAATGTGTTTTCATTAGAATTAACTAAAATGTTCTTGATTTTCCGTTTATATTACCGATGGAAGATGTACACAAAAACCGATCTATTCCGGCTGAAACGTCGATATATGCAATAAAAACAGAACTTCTTTCCTTTTCAATATCTTACTCAGTATTTTAACGAGAAACAAATAGTTGATAGAAAATGAAGTATTTAAGGTTATTTTCTAATCAATTATGTGTTTGCATCATTTTTATCGTATATATAATGAATTAATACCAATAAACTGAAAATTCACTAAAACGTAGAAAAACGGCAAAATATTGCCTAATTCGTTGATATTTTGTTTAAATCACATAAAGGAAAAGGGGATGATAAACGTCAAAATATTGCTAAATTCGATGATTTTTCGTACGAAACAAAATGCAAGAAAACTTGCTCAAAATGCAATATTATGCGAAATTCTGAGATTTGAAGGGCAAATCACATATCGTGATACTACTTGAAATAGTATCGAAATATTGGTAAGAATGAATATATTTGCGTAATATCAAACTACATGAAAAACGTGAAAAAAGTCACTATTTAACTATATTTGAGGATTTTACCTTCAAATCATTCAGCGAGGTTTCGTTTTATTTATATCCAAGAAAAGACATATGACAATGTTGTTTCCAATACAAATGATAAAAAAACAATGTGTTTTCATTAGAATTAACTAAAATGTTCTTGATTTTCCGTTTATATTACCGATGGAAGATGTACACGAAAACCGATCTATTCCGGCTGAAACGTCGATATATGCAATAAAAACAGAACTTCTTTCCTTTTCAATATCTTACTCAGTATTTTAACGAGAAACAAATAGTTGATAGAAAATGAAGTATTTAAGGTTATTTTCTAATCAATTATGTGTTTGCATCATTTTTATCGTATATATAATGAATTAATACCCATAGACTGAAAATTCACAAAAACGTGGAAAAACGGCAAAATATTGCATAATTCGATGATATTTTGTTTAAATCACATAAAGGAAAAGGGGATGATAAACGTCAAAATATTGCTAAATTCGATGATTTTTCGTACGAAATAAAATGCAAGAAAACTTGCTTAAAATGTAACATTATGCGAAATTCTGAGATTTGAAGGCCAAATTATATATCGTAATACTACATGAAATAGTATCGAAATATTGGTAAAAATGAATATATTTACGTAATATCAAACTACACGATTAACGTGAAAAAGTCACTATTTTACCATATTTGAGGATTTTAACTTCAAATCATTCAGCGAGGTTTCGTTTTATTTAGATCCAAGAAAAGACATATGACAATGTTGTTTCCAATACAAATGATAAAAAAACAATGTGTTTTCATTAGAATTAACTAAAATGTTCTTGATTTTCCGTTTATATTACCGATGGAAGATGTACACGAAAACCGATCTATTCCGGCTGAAACGTCGATATATGCAATAAAAACAGAACTTCTTTCCTTTTCAATATCTTACTCAGTATTTTAACGAGAAACAAATAGTTGATAGAAAATGAAGTATTTAAGGTTATTTTCTAATCAATTATGTGTTTGCATCATTTTTATCGTATATATAATGAATTAATACCAATAAACTGAAAATTCACTAAAACGTAGAAAAACGGCAAAATATTGCCTAATTCGTTGATATTTTGTTTAAATCACATAAAGGAAAAGGGGATGATAAACGTCAAAATATTGCTAAATTCAATGATTTTTCGTACGAAACAAAATGCAAGAAAACTTGCTCAAAATGCAATATTATGCGAAATTCTGAGATTTGAAGGGCAAATCACATATCGTGATACTACTTGAAATAGTATCGAAATATTGGTAAGAATGAATATATTTGCGTAATATCAAACTACATGAAAAACGTGAAAAAAGTCACTATTTAACTATATTTGAGGATTTTACCTTCAAATCATTCAGCGAGGTTTCGTTTTATTTATATCCAAGAAAAGACATATGACAATGTTGTTTCCAATACAAATGATAAAAAAACAATGTGTTTTCATTAGAATTAACTAAAATGTTCTTGATTTTCCGTTTATATTACCGATGGAAGATGTACACGAAAACCGATCTGTTCCGGCTGAAACGTCGATATATGCAATAAAAACAGAACTTCTTTCCTTTTCAATATCTTACTCAGTATTTTAACGAGAAACAAATAGTTGATAGAAAATGAAGTATTTAAGGTTATTTTCTAATCAATTATGTGTTTGCATCATTTTTATCGTATATATAATGAATTAATACCCATAGACTGAAAATTCACAAAAACGTGGAAAAACGGCAAAATATTGCATAATTCGATGATATTTTGTTTAAATCACATAAAGCAAAAGGGGATGATAAACGTCAAAATATTGCTAAATTCGATGATTTTTCGTACGAAATAAAATGCAAGAAAACTTGCTTAAAATGTAACATTATGCGAAATTCTGAGATTTGAAGGCCAAATTATATATCGTAATACTACATGAAATAGTATCGAAATATTGGTAAAAATGAATATATTTACGTAATATCAAACTACATGATTAACGTGAAAAAGTCACTATTTTACCATATTTGAGGATTTTAACTTCAAATCATTCAGCGAGGTTTCGTTTTATTTAGATCCAAGAAAAGACATATGACAATGTTGTTTCCAATACAAATGATAAAAAAAACAATGTGTTTTCATTAGAATTAACTAAAATGTTCTTGATTTTCCGTTTATATTACCGATGAAAGATGTACACGTAAAACCGCTCTAATCCGGCTGAAACGTCGATATATGCAATAAAAACCGAACTTCTTTCCTTTTCAATATCTTACTCAGTATTTTAACGAGAAACAAATAGTTGATAGAAAATGAAGTATTTAAGGTTATTTTCTAATCAATTATGTGTTTGCATCATTTTTATCGTATATATAATGAATTAATACCAATAAACTGAAAATTCACTAAAACGTAGAAAAACGGCAAAATATTGCCTAATTCGTTGATATTTTGTTTAAATCACATAAAGGAAAAGGGGATGATAAACGTCAAAATATTGCTAAATTCGATGATTTTTCGTACGAAAGAAAATGCAAGAAAACTTGCTTAAAATGTAACATAAAGCGAAATTCTGAGATTTGAAGGGCAAATCACATATCGTGATACTACATGAAATAGTATCGAAATATTGGTAAAAATGAATATATTTACGTAATATCAAACTACATGAAAAACGTGAAAAAGTCACTATTTAACTATATTTGAGGATTTTAACTTCAAATCATTCAGCGAGGTTTCGTTTTATTTATATGCAAGAAAAGACATATGACAATGTTGTTTCCAATACAAATGATAAAAAAACAATGTGTTTTCATTAGAATTAACTAAAATGTTCTTGATTTTCCGTTTATATTACCGATGGAAGATGTACACGAAAACCGATCTATTCCGGCTGAAACGTCGATATATGCAATAAAAACAGAACTTCTTTCCTTTTCAATATCTTACTCAGTATTTTAACGAGAAACAAACAGTTGATAGAAAATCAAGTATTTAAGGTTATTATCTAATCAATTATGTGTTTGCATCAGTTTTATAGTATATATAATGAATTAATACCAATAAACTGAAAATTCACTAAAACGTAGAAAAACGGCAAAATATTGCCTAATTCGTTGATATTTTGTTTAAATCCCATAAAGGAAAAGGGGATGATAAACGTCAAAATATTGCTAAATTCGATGATTTTTCGTACGAAACAAAATGCAAGAAAACTTGCTCAAAATGCAATATTATGCGAAATTCTGAGATTTGAAGGGCAAATCACATATCGTGATACTACTTGAAATAGTATCGAAATATTGGTAAAAATGAATATATTTACGTAATATCAAACTACATGAAAAACGTGAAAATTCACTATTTAACTATATTTGAGGATTTTAACTTCAAATCATAGAGCGAGGTTTCGTATTATTTCGATCCAAGAAAAGACATATGACAATGTTGTTTCCAATACAAATGATAAAAATCAATGTGTTTCTATTAGAATTATCTAAAATGTTCCTGATTTTCCGTTTATATTACCGAATGAAGATGTACACGAAAACCGCTCTATTCCGGCTGAAACGTCGATATATGCAATAAAAACAGAACTTCTCCCCTTTTCAATATCTTACTCAGTATTTTAACGAGAAACAAATAGTTGATTGAAAATGAAGTATTTAAGGTTATTATCTAATCAATTATTTGTTTGCATCATTTTTATCGTATATTTAATGAATTAATACCCATAAACTTAAATCTCACAAAAACGTGGAAAAACGGCAAAATATTGCCTAATTCGATGATATTTTGTTTAAATCACGTAAAGGAAAAGGTGATGATAAACGTCAAAATATTGCTAAATTCGATGATTTTTCGTACGAAACAAAATGCACGAAAACTTGCTTAAAATGCAATATTATGCGAAATAATGAGATTTGAAGGCCAAATAACATATCGTGAAACTACATGAAATAGTTTCGAAATATTGGTAGATATGAATATATTTGCGTAATATCAAACTACATGATTAACGTGAAAAAGTCACTATTTTACCATATTTGAGGATTTTACCTCCAAATCATAGAGCGAGGTTTCGTATTATTTAGATCCAAGAAAAGACATATGACAATGTTGTTTCCAATACAAATGATAAAAAAACAATGTGTTTTCATTAGAATTAACTAAAATGTTCTTGATTTTCCGTTTATATTACCGATGGAAGATGTACACGAAAACCGATCTATTCCGGCTGAAACGTCGATATATGCAATAAAAACAGAACTTCTTTCCTTTTCAATATCTTACTCAGTATTTTAACGAGAAACAAATAGTTGATAGAAAATGAAGTATTTAAGGTTATTTTCTAATCAATTATGTGTTTGCATCATTTTTATCGTATATTTAATGAATTAATACCCATAAACTTAAATCTCACAAAAACGTGGAAAAACGGCAAAATATTGCCTAATTCGATGATATTTTGTTTAAATCACGTAAAGGAAAAGGTGATGATAAACGTCAAAATATTGCTAAATTCGATGATTTTTCGTACGAAACAAAATGCACGAAAACTTGCTTAAAATGCAATATTATGCGAAATAATGAGATTTGAAGGCCAAATAACATATCGTGAAACTACATGAAATAGTTTCGAAATATTGGTAGATATGAATATATTTGCGTAATATCAAACTACATGATTAACGTGAAAAAGTCACTATTTTACCATATTTGAGGATTTTACCTCCAAATCATAGAGCGAGGTTTCGTATTATTTAGATCCAAGAAAAGACATATGACAATGTTGTTTCCAATACAAATGATAAAAAAACAATGTGTTTTCATTAGAATTAACTAAAATGTTCTTGATTTTCCGTTTATATTACCGATGGAAGATGTACACGAAAACCGATCTATTCCGGCTGAAACGTCGATATATGCAATAAAAACAGAACTTCTTTCCTTTTCAATATCTTACTCAGTATTTTAACGAGAAACAAATAGTTGATAGAAAATGAAGTATTTAAGGTTATTTTCTAATCAATTATGTGTTTGCATCATTTTTATCGTATATATAATGAATTAATACCAATAAACTGAAAATTCACTAAAACGTAGAAAAACGGCAAAATATTGCCTAATTCGTTGATATTTTGTTTAAATCACATAAAGGAAAAGGGGATGATAAACGTCAAAATATTGCTAAATTCGATGATTTTTCGTACGAAACAAAATGCAAGAAAACTTGCTCAAAATGCAATATTATGCGAAATTCTGAGATTTGAAGGGCAAATCACATATCGTGATACTACTTGAAATAGTATCGAAATATTGGTAAGAATGAATATATTTGCGTAATATCAAACTACATGAAAAACGTGAAAAAAGTCACTATTTAACTATATTTGAGGATTTTACCTTCAAATCATTCAGCGAGGTTTCGTTTTATTTATATCCAAGAAAAGACATATGACAATGTTGTTTCCAATACAAATGATAAAAAAACAATGTGTTTTCATTAGAATTAACTAAAATGTTCTTGATTTTCCGTTTATATTACCGATGGAAGATGTACACGAAAACCGATCTATTCCGGCTGAAACGTCGATATATGCAATAAAAACAGAACTTCTTTCCTTTTCAATATCTTACTCAGTATTTTAACGAGAAACAAATAGTTGATAGAAAATGAAGTATTTAAGGTTATTTTCTAATCAATTATGTGTTTGCATCATTTTTATCGTATATATAATGAATTAATACCCATAGACTGAAAATTCACAAAAACGTGGAAAAACGGCAAAATATTGCATAATTCGATGATATTTTGTTTAAATCACATAAAGCAAAAGGGGATGATAAACGTCAAAATATTGCTAAATTCGATGATTTTTCGTACGAAATAAAATGCAAGAAAACTTGCTTAAAATGTAACATTATGCGAAATTCTGAGATTTGAAGGCCAAATTATATATCGTAATACTACATGAAATAGTATCGAAATATTGGTAAAAATGAATATATTTACGTAATATCAAACTACATGATTAACGTGAAAAAGTCACTATTTTACCATATTTGAGGATTTTAACTTCAAATCATTCAGCGAGGTTTCGTTTTATTTAGATCCAAGAAAAGACATATGACAATGTTGTTTCCAATACAAATGATAAAAAAAACAATGTGTTTTCATTAGAATTAACTAAAATGTTCTTGATTTTCCGTTTATATTACCGATGAAAGATGTACACGTAAAACCGCTCTAATCCGGCTGAAACGTCGATATATGCAATAAAAACCGAACTTCTTTCCTTTTCAATATCTTACTCAGTATTTTAACGAGAAACAAATAGTTGATAGAAAATGAAGTATTTAAGGTTATTTTCTAATCAATTATGTGTTTGCATCATTTTTATCGTATATATAATGAATTAATACCAATAAACTGAAAATTCACTAAAACGTAGAAAAACGGCAAAATATTGCCTAATTCGTTGATATTTTGTTTAAATCACGTAAAGGAAAAGGGGATGATAAACGTCAAAATATTGCTAAATTCGATGATTTTTCGTACGAAAGAAAATGCAAGAAAACTTGCTTAAAATGTAACATAAAGCGAAATTCTGAGATTTGAAGGGCAAATCACATATCGTGATACTACATGAAATAGTATCGAAATATTGGTAAAAATGAATATATTTACGTAATATCAAACTACATGAAAAACGTGAAAAAGTCACTATTTAACTATATTTGAGGATTTTAACTTCAAATCATTCAGCGAGGTTTCGTTTTATTTATATGCAAGAAAAGACATATGACAATGTTGTTTCCAATACAAATGATAAAAAAACAATGTGTTTTCATTAGAATTAACTAAAATGTTCTTGATTTTCCGTTTATATTACCGATGGAAGATGTACACGAAAACCGATCTATTCCGGCTGAAACGTCGATATATGCAATAAAAACAGAACTTCTTTCCTTTTCAATATCTTACTCAGTATTTTAACGAGAAACAAATAGTTGATAGAAAATGAAGTATTTAAGGTTATTTTCTAATCAATTATGTGTTTGCATCATTTTTATCGTATATATAATGAATTAATACCAAAAAACTGAAAATTCACTAAAACGTAGAAAAACGGCAAAATATTGCCTAATTCGTTGATATTTTGTTTAAATCACATAAAGGAAAAGGGGATGATAAACGTGAAAATATTGCTAAATTCGATGATTTTTCGTACGAAACAAAATGCAAGAAAACTTGCTCAAAATGCAATATTATGCGAAATTCTGAGATTTGAAGGGCAAATCACATATCGTGATACTACTTGAAATAGTATCGAAATATTGGTAAAAATGAATATATTTACGTAATATCAAACTACATGAAAAACGTGAAAATTCACTATTTAACTATATTTGAGGATTTTAACTTCAAATCATAGAGCGAGGTTTCGTATTATTTCGATCCAAGAAAAGACATATGACAATGTTGTTTCCAATACAAATGATAAAAATCAATGTGTTTCTATTAGAATTATCTAAAATGTTCCTGAATTTCCGTTTATATTACCGAATGAAGATGTACACGAAAACCGCTCTATTCCGGCTGAAACGTCGATATATGCAATAAAAACAGAACTTCTCCCCTTTTCAATATCTTACTCAGTATTTTAACGAGAAACAAATAGTTGATTGAAAATGAAGTATTTAAGGTTATTATCTAATCAATTATTTGTTTGCATCATTTTTATCGTATATTTAATGAATTAATACCCATAAACTTAAATCTCACAAAAACGTGGAAAAACGGCAAAATATTGCCTAATTCGATGATATTTTGTTTAAATCACGTAAAGGAAAAGGTGATGATAAACGTCAAAATATTGCTAAATTCGATGATTTTTCGTACGAAACAAAATGCACGAAAACTTGCTTAAAATGCAATATTATGCGAAATAATGAGATTTGAAGGCCAAATAACATATCGTGAAACTGCATGAAATAGTTTCGAAATATTGGTAGATATGAATATATTTGCGTAATATCAAACTACATGATTAACGTGAAAAAGTCACTATTTTACCATATTTGAGGATTTTACCTCCAAATCATAGAGCGAGGTTTCGTATTATTTAGATCCAAGAAAAGACATATGACAATGTTGTTTCCAATACTAATGATAAAAAAACAATGTGTTTTCATTAGAATTAACTAAAATGTTCTTGATTTTCCGTTTATAATAACGACACGTAAAACCGCTCTAATCCGGCTGAAACGTCGATATATGCAATAAAAACCGAACTTCTCCCCTTTTCAATAACTTACTCAGTATTTTAACGAGAAACAAATAGATGATTGAAAATGAAGTATTTAAGGTTATTATCTAATCAATTATGTGTTTGCATCATTTTTATCGTATATATAATGAATTAATACCCATAGACTGAAAATTCACAAAAACGTGGAAAAACGGCAAAATATTGCATAATTAGATGATATTTTGTTTAAATCACATAAAGGAAAAGGGGATGATAAGCGTCAAAATATTGCTAAATTCGATGATTTTTCGTACGAAATAAAATGCAAGAAAACTTGCTTAAAATGTAACATTATGCGAAATTCTGAGATTTGAAGGCCAAATCATATATCGTAATACTGCATGAAATAGTATCGAAATAATGGTAAAAATGAATATATTTACGTAATATCAAACTACATGATTAACGTGAAAAAGTCACTATTTTACCATATTTGAGGATTTTAACTTCAAATCATTCAGCGAGGTTTCGCTTTATTTACATCCAAGAAAAGACATATGACAATGTTGTTTCCAATACAAATGATAAAAAAACTATGTGTTTTCATTAGAATTAACTAAAATGTTCTTGATTTTCCGTTTATATTACCGATGGAAGATGTACATGAAAATCGATCTATTCCGGCTGAAACGTCGATATATGCAATAAAAACTGAACTTCTTTCCTTTTCAATATCTTACTCAGTATTTTAACGAGAAACAAACAGTTGATAGAAAAAAAAGTATTTAAGGTTATTATCTAATCAATTATGTGTTTGCATCAGTTTTATAGTATATATAATGAATTAATACCAATAAACTGAAAATTCACTAAAACGTAGAAAAACGGCAAAATATTGCCTAATTCGTTGATATTTTGTTTAAATCACATAAAGGAAAAGGGGATGATAAACGTCAAAATATTGCTAAATTCGATGATTTTTCGTACGAAAGAAAATGCAAGAAAACTTGCTTAAAATGTAACATAAAGCGAAATTCTGAGATTTGAAGGGCAAATCACATATCGTGATACTACATGAAATAGTATCGAAATATTGGTAAAAATGAATATATTTACGTAATATCAAACTACATGAAAAACGTGAAAAAGTCACTATTTAACTATATTTGAGGATTTTAACTTCAAATCATTCAGCGAGGTTTCGTTTTATTTATATGCAAGAAAAGACATATGACAATGTTGTTTCCAATACAAATGATAAAAAAACAATGTGTTTTCGTGTTTTAACTAAAATGTTCTTGATTTTCCGTTTATATTACCGATGAAAGATGTACACGTAAAACCGCTCTAATCCGGCTGAAACGTCGATATATGCAATAAAAACCGAACTTCTCCCCTTTTCAATATCTTACTCAGTATTTTAACGAGAAACAAATAGTTGATAGAAAATGAAGTATTTAAGGTTATTTTCTAATCAATTATGTGTTTGCATCATTTTTATCGTATATATAATGAATTAATACCAATAAACGTAAAATTCACTAAAACGTAGAAAAACGGCAAAATATTGCCTAATTCGTTGATATTTTGTTTAAATCACATAAAGGAAAAGGGGATGATAAACGTCAAAATATTGCTAAATTCGATGATTTTTCGTACGAAACAAAATGCAAGAAAACTTGCTCAAAATGCAATATTATGCGAAATTCTGAGATTTGAAGGGCAAATCACATATCGTGATACTACTTGAAATAGTATCGAAATATTGGTAAGAATGAATATATTTGCGTAATATCAAACTACATGAAAAACGTGAAAAAAGTCACTATTTAACTATATTTGAGGATTTTACCTTCAAATCATTCAGCGAGGTTTCGTTTTATTTATATCCAAGAAAAGACATATGACAATGTTGTTTCCAATACAAATGATAAAAAAACAATGTGTTTTCATTAGAATTAACTAAAATGTTCTTGATTTTCCGTTTATATTACCGATGGAAGATGTACACGAAAACCGATCTATTCCGGCTGAAACGTCGATATATGCAATAAAAACAGAACTTCTTTCCTTTTCAATATCTTACTCAGTATTTTAACGAGAAACAAATAGTTGATAGAAAATGAAGTATTTAAGGTTATTTTCTAATCAATTATGTGTTTGCATCATTTTTATCGTATATATAATGAATTAATACCCATAGACTGAAAATTCACAAAAACGTGGAAAAACGGCAAAATATTGCATAATTCGATGATATTTTGTTTAAATCACATAAAGGAAAAGGGGATGATAAACGTCAAAATATTGCTAAATTCGATGATTTTTCGTACGAAATAAAATGCAAGAAAACTTGCTTAAAATGTAACATTATGCGAAATTCTGAGATTTGAAGGCCAAATTATATATCGTAATACTACATGAAATAGTATCGAAATATTGGTAAAAATGAATATATTTACGTAATATCAAACTACACGATTAACGTGAAAAAGTCACTATTTTACCATATTTGAGGATTTTAACTTCAAATCATTCAGCGAGGTTTCGTTTTATTTAGATCCAAGAAAAGACATATGACAATGTTGTTTCCAATACAAATGATAAAAAAACAATGTGTTTTCATTAGAATTAACTAAAATGTTCTTGATTTTCCGTTTATATTACCGATGGAAGATGTACACGAAAACCGATCTATTCCGGCTGAAACGTCGATATATGCAATAAAAACAGAACTTCTTTCCTTTTCAATATCTTACTCAGTATTTTAACGAGAAACAAATAGTTGATAGAAAATGAAGTATTTAAGGTTATTTTCTAATCAATTATGTGTTTGCATCATTTTTATCGTATATATAATGAATTAATACCAATAAACTGAAAATTCACTAAAACGTAGAAAAACGGCAAAATATTGCCTAATTCGTTGATATTTTGTTTAAATCACATAAAGGAAAAGGGGATGATAAACGTGAAAATATTGCTAAATTCGATGATTTTTCGTACGAAACAAAATGCAAGAAAACTTGCTCAAAATGCAATATTATGCGAAATTCTGAGATTTGAAGGGCAAATCACATATCGTGATACTACTTGAAATAGTATCGAAATATTGGTAAAAATGAATATATTTACGTAATATCAAACTACATGAAAAACGTGAAAATTCACTATTTAACTATATTTGAGGATTTTAACTTCAAATCATAGAGCGAGGTTTCGTATTATTTCGATCCAAGAAAAGACATATGACAATGTTGTTTCCAATACAAATGATAAAAATCAATGTGTTTCTATTAGAATTATCTAAAATGTTCCTGAATTTCCGTTTATATTACCGAATGAAGATGTACACGAAAACCGCTCTATTCCGGCTGAAACGTCGATATATGCAATAAAAACAGAACTTCTCCCCTTTTCAATATCTTACTCAGTATTTTAACGAGAAACAAATAGTTGATTGAAAATGAAGTATTTAAGGTTATTATCTAATCAATTATTTGTTTGCATCATTTTTATCGTATATTTAATGAATTAATACCCATAAACTTAAATCTCACAAAAACGTGGAAAAACGGCAAAATATTGCCTAATTCGATGATATTTTGTTTAAATCACGTAAAGGAAAAGGTGATGATAAACGTCAAAATATTGCTAAATTCGATGATTTTTCGTACGAAACAAAATGCACGAAAACTTGCTTAAAATGCAATATTATGCGAAATAATGAGATTTGAAGGCCAAATAACATATCGTGAAACTACATGAAATAGTTTCGAAATATTGGTAGATATGAATATATTTGCGTAATATCAAACTACATGATTAACGTGAAAAAGTCACTATTTTACCATATTTGAGGATTTTACCTCCAAATCATAGAGCGAGGTTTCGTATTATTTAGATCCAAGAAAAGACATATGACAATGTTGTTTCCAATACTAATGATAAAAAAACAATGTGTTTTCATTAGAATTAACTAAAATGTTCTTGATTTTCCGTTTATAATAACGACACGTAAAACCGCTCTAATCCGGCTGAAACGTCGATATATGCAATAAAAACCGAACTTCTCCCCTTTTCAATAACTTACTCAGTATTTTAACGAGAAACAAATAGATGATTGAAAATGAAGTATTTAAGGTTATTATCTAATCAATTATGTGTTTGCATCATTTTTATCGTATATATAATGAATTAATACCCATAGACTGAAAATTCACAAAAACGTGGAAAAACGGCAAAATATTGCATAATTAGATGATATTTTGTTTAAATCACATAAAGGAAAAGGGGATGATAAGCGTCAAAATATTGCTAAATTCGATGATTTTTCGTACGAAATAAAATGCAAGAAAACTTGCTTAAAATGTAACATTATGCGAAATTCTGAGATTTGAAGGCCAAATCATATATCGTAATACTGCATGAAATAGTATCGAAATAATGGTAAAAATGAATATATTTACGTAATATCAAACTACATGATTAACGTGAAAAAGTCACTATTTTACCATATTTGAGGATTTTAACTTCAAATCATTCAGCGAGGTTTCGCTTTATTTACATCCAAGAAAAGACATATGACAATGTTGTTTCCAATACAAATGATAAAAAAACTATGTGTTTTCATTAGAATTAACTAAAATGTTCTTGATTTTCCGTTTATATTACCGATGGAAGATGTACACGAAAATCGATCTATTCCGGCTGAAACGTCGATATATGCAATAAAAACAGAACTTCTTTCCTTTTCAATATCTTACTCAGTATTTTAACGAGAAACAAACAGTTGATAGAAAAAAAAGTATTTAAGGTTATTATCTAATCAATTATGTGTTTGCATCAGTTTTATAGTATATATAATGAATTAATACCAATAAACTGAAAATTCACTAAAACGTAGAAAAACGGCAAAATATTGCCTAATTCGTTGATATTTTGTTTAAATCACATAAAGGAAAAGGGGATGATAAACGTCAAAATATTGCTAAATTCGATGATTTTTCGTACGAAAGAAAATGCAAGAAAACTTGCTTAAAATGTAACATAAAGCGAAATTCTGAGATTTGAAGGGCAAATCACATATCGTGATACTACATGAAATAGTATCGAAATATTGGTAAAAATGAATATATTTACGTAATATCAAACTACATGAAAAACGTGAAAAAGTCACTATTTAACTATATTTGAGGATTTTAACTTCAAATCATTCAGCGAGGTTTCGTTTTATTTATATGCAAGAAAAGACATATGACAATGTTGTTTCCAATACAAATGATAAAAAAACAATGTGTTTTCGTGTTTTAACTAAAATGTTCTTGATTTTCCGTTTATATTACCGATGAAAGATGTACACGTAAAACCGCTCTAATCCGGCTGAAACGTCGATATATGCAATAAAAACCGAACTTCTCCCCTTTTCAATATCTTACTCAGTATTTTAACGAGAAACAAATAGTTGATAGAAAATGAAGTATTTAAGGTTATTTTCTAATCAATTATGTGTTTGCATCATTTTTATCGTATATATAATGAATTAATACCAATAAACGTAAAATTCACTAAAACGTAGAAAAACGGCAAAATATTGCCTAATTCGTTGATATTTTGTTTAAATCACATAAAGGAAAAGGGGATGATAAACGTCAAAATATTGCTAAATTCGATGATTTTTCGTACGAAACAAAATGCAAGAAAACTTGCTCAAAATGCAATATTATGCGAAATTCTGAGATTTGAAGGGCAAATCACATATCGTGATACTACTTGAAATAGTATCGAAATATTGGTAAGAATGAATATATTTGCGTAATATCAAACTACATGAAAAACGTGAAAAAAGTCACTATTTAACTATATTTGAGGATTTTACCTTCAAATCATTCAGCGAGGTTTCGTTTTATTTATATCCAAGAAAAGACATATGACAATGTTGTTTCCAATACAAATGATAAAAAAACAATGTGTTTTCATTAGAATTAACTAAAATGTTCTTGATTTTCCGTTTATATTACCGATGGAAGATGTACACGAAAACCGATCTATTCCGGCTGAAACGTCGATATATGCAATAAAAACAGAACTTCTTTCCTTTTCAATATCTTACTCAGTATTTTAACGAGAAACAAATAGTTGATAGAAAATGAAGTATTTAAGGTTATTTTCTAATCAATTATGTGTTTGCATCATTTTTATCGTATATATAATGAATTAATACCCATAGACTGAAAATTCACAAAAACGTGGAAAAACGGCAAAATATTGCATAATTCGATGATATTTTGTTTAAATCACATAAAGGAAAAGGGGATGATAAACGTCAAAATATTGCTAAATTCGATGATTTTTCGTACGAAATAAAATGCAAGAAAACTTGCTTAAAATGTAACATTATGCGAAATTCTGAGATTTGAAGGCCAAATTATATATCGTAATACTACATGAAATAGTATCGAAATATTGGTAAAAATGAATATATTTACGTAATATCAAACTACACGATTAACGTGAAAAAGTCACTATTTTACCATATTTGAGGATTTTAACTTCAAATCATTCAGCGAGGTTTCGTTTTATTTAGATCCAAGAAAAGACATATGACAATGTTGTTTCCAATACAAATGATAAAAAAACAATGTGTTTTCATTAGAATTAACTAAAATGTTCTTGATTTTCCGTTTATATTACCGATGGAAGATGTACACGAAAACCGATCTATTCCGGCTGAAACGTCGATATATGCAATAAAAACAGAACTTCTTTCCTTTTCAATATCTTACTCAGTATTTTAACGAGAAACAAATAGTTGATAGAAAATGAAGTATTTAAGGTTATTTTCTAATCAATTATGTGTTTGCATCATTTTTATCGTATATATAATGAATTAATACCAATAAACTGAAAATTCACTAAAACGTAGAAAAACGGCAAAATATTGCCTAATTCGTTGATATTTTGTTTAAATCACATAAAGGAAAAGGGGATGATAAACGTCAAAATATTGCTAAATTCGATGATTTTTCGTACGAAACAAAATGCAAGAAAACTTGCTCAAAATGCAATATTATGCGAAATTCTGAGATTTGAAGGGCAAATCACATATCGTGATACTACTTGAAATAGTATCGAAATATTGGTAAGAATGAATATATTTGCGTAATATCAAACTACATGAAAAACGTGAAAAAAGTCACTATTTAACTATATTTGAGGATTTTACCTTCAAATCATTCAGCGAGGTTTCGTTTTATTTATATCCAAGAAAAGACATATGACAATGTTGTTTCCAATACAAATGATAAAAAAACAATGTGTTTTCATTAGAATTAACTAAAATGTTCTTGATTTTCCGTTTATATTACCGATGGAAGATGTACACGAAAACCGATCTATTCCGGCTGAAACGTCGATATATGCAATAAAAACAGAACTTCTTTCCTTTTCAATATCTTACTCAGTATTTTAACGAGAAACAAATAGTTGATAGAAAATGAAGTATTTAAGGTTATTTTCTAATCAATTATGTGTTTGCATCATTTTTATCGTATATATAATGAATTAATACCAATAAACTGAAAATTCACTAAAACGTAGAAAAACGGCAAAATATTGCCTAATTCGTTGATATTTTGTTTAAATCACATAAAGGAAAAGGGGATGATAAACGTCAAAATATTGCTAAATTCGATGATTTTTCGTACGAAAGAAAATGCAAGAAAACTTGCTTAAAATGTAACATAAAGCGAAATTCTGAGATTTGAAGGGCAAATCACATATCGTGATACTACATGAAATACTATCGAAATATTGGTAAAAATGAATATATTTACGTAATATCAAACTACATGAAAAACGTGAAAAAGTCACTATTTAACTATATTTGAGGATTTTAACTTCAAATCATTCAGCGAGGTTTCGTTTTATTTATATGCAAGAAAAGACATATGACAATGTTGTTTCCAATACAAATGATAAAAAAACAATGTGTTTTCATTAGAATTAACTAAAATGTTCTTGATTTTCCGTTTATATTACCGATGGAAGATGTACACGAAAACCGATCTATTCCGGCTGAAACGTCGATATATGCAATAAAAACAGAACTTCTTTCCTTTTCAATATCTTACTCAGTATTTTAACGAGAAACAAATAGTTGATAGAAAATGAAGTATTTAAGGTTATTTTCTAATCAATTATGTGTTTGCATCATTTTTATCGTATATATAATGAATTAATACCCATAGACTGAAAATTCACAAAAACGTGGAAAAACGGCAAAATATTGCATAATTCGATGATATTTTGTTTAAATCACATAAAGGAAAAGGGGATGATAAACGTCAAAATATTGCTAAATTCGATGATTTTTCGTACGAAATAAAATGCAAGAAAACTTGCTTAAAATGTAACATTATGCGAAATTCTGAGATTTGAAGGCCAAATTATATATCGTAATACTACATGAAATAGTATCGAAATATTGGTAAAAATGAATATATTTACGTAATATCAAACTACACGATTAACGTGAAAAAGTCACTATTTTACCATATTTGAGGATTTTAACTTCAAATCATTCAGCGAGGTTTCGTTTTATTTAGATCCAAGAAAAGACATATGACAATGTTGTTTCCAATACAAATGATAAAAAAACAATGTGTTTTCATTAGAATTAACTAAAATGTTCTTGATTTTCCGTTTATATTACCGATGGAAGATGTACACGAAAACCGATCTATTCCGGCTGAAACGTCGATATATGCAATAAAAACAGAACTTCTTTCCTTTTCAATATCTTACTCAGTATTTTAACGAGAAACAAATAGTTGATAGAAAATGAAGTATTTAAGGTTATTTTCTAATCAATTATGTGTTTGCATCATTTTTATCGTATATATAATGAATTAATACCAATAAACTGAAAATTCACTAAAACGTAGAAAAACGGCAAAATATTGCCTAATTCGTTGATATTTTGTTTAAATCACATAAAGGAAAAGGGGATGATAAACGTCAAAATATTGCTAAATTCGATGATTTTTCGTACGAAACAAAATGCAAGAAAACTTGCTCAAAATGCAATATTATGCGAAATTCTGAGATTTGAAGGGCAAATCACATATCGTGATACTACTTGAAATAGTATCGAAATATTGGTAAGAATGAATATATTTGCGTAATATCAAACTACATGAAAAACGTGAAAAAAGTCACTATTTAACTATATTTGAGGATTTTACCTTCAAATCATTCAGCGAGGTTTCGTTTTATTTATATCCAAGAAAAGACATATGACAATGTTGTTTCCAATACAAATGATAAAAAAACAATGTGTTTTCATTAGAATTAACTAAAATGTTCTTGATTTTCCGTTTATATTACCGATGGAAGATGTACACGAAAACCGATCTATTCCGGCTGAAACGTCGATATATGCAATAAAAACAGAACTTCTTTCCTTTTCAATATCTTACTCAGTATTTTAACGAGAAACAAATAGTTGATAGAAAATGAAGTATTTAAGGTTATTTTCTAATCAATTATGTGTTTGCATCATTTTTATCGTATATATAATGAATTAATACCCATAGACTGAAAATTCACAAAAACGTGGAAAAACGGCAAAATATTGCATAATTCGATGATATTTTGTTTAAATCACATAAAGGAAAAGGGGATGATAAACGTCAAAATATTGCTAAATTCGATGATTTTTCGTACGAAATAAAATGCAAGAAAACTTGCTTAAAATGTAACATTATGCGAAATTCTGAGATTTGAAGGCCAAATTATATATCGTAATACTACATGAAATAGTATCGAAATATTGGTAAAAATGAATATATTTACGTAATATCAAACTACATGATTAACGTGAAAAAGTCACTATTTTACCATATTTGAGGATTTTAACTTCAAATCATTCAGCGAGGTTTCGTTTTATTTAGATCCAAGAAAAGACATATGACAATGTTGTTTCCAATACAAATGATAAAAAAAACAATGTGTTTTCATTAGAATTAACTAAAATGTTCTTGATTTTCCGTTTATATTACCGATGAAAGATGTACACGTAAAACCGCTCTAATCCGGCTGAAACGTCGATATATGCAATAAAAACCGAACTTCTTTCCTTTTCAATATCTTACTCAGTATTTTAACGAGAAACAAATAGTTGATAGAAAATGAAGTATTTAAGGTTATTTTCTAATCAATTATGTGTTTGCATCATTTTTATCGTATATATAATGAATTAATACCAATAAACTGAAAATTCACTAAAACGTAGAAAAACGGCAAAATATTGCCTAATTCGTTGATATTTTGTTTAAATCACATAAAGGAAAAGGGGATGATAAACGTCAAAATATTGCTAAATTCGATGATTTTTCGTACGAAAGAAAATGCAAGAAAACTTGCTTAAAATGTAACATAAAGCGAAATTCTGAGATTTGAAGGGCAAATCACATATCGTGATACTACATGAAATAGTATCGAAATATTGGTAAAAATGAATATATTTACGTAATATCAAACTACATGAAAAACGTGAAAAAGTCACTATTTAACTATATTTGAGGATTTTAACTTCAAATCATTCAGCGAGGTTTCGTTTTATTTATATGCAAGAAAAGACATATGACAATGTTGTTTCCAATACAAATGATAAAAAAACAATGTGTTTTCATTAGAATTAACTAAAATGTTCTTGATTTTCCGTTTATATTACCGATGGAAGATGTACACGAAAACCGATCTATTCCGGCTGAAACGTCGATATATGCAATAAAAACAGAACTTCTTTCCTTTTCAATATCTTACTCAGTATTTTAACGAGAAACAAATAGTTGATAGAAAATGAAGTATTTAAGGTTATTTTCTAATCAATTATGTGTTTGCATCATTTTTATCGTATATATAATGAATTAATACCCATAGACTGAAAATTCACAAAAACGTGGAAAAACGGCAAAATATTGCATAATTCGATGATATTTTGTTTAAATCACATAAAGGAAAAGGGGATGATAAACGTCAAAATATTGCTAAATTCGATGATTTTTCGTACGAAATAAAATGCAAGAAAACTTGCTTAAAATGTAACATTATGCGAAATTCTGAGATTTGAAGGCCAAATTATATATCGTAATACTACATGAAATAGTATCGAAATATTGGTAAAAATGAATATATTTACGTAATATCAAACTACACGATTAACGTGAAAAAGTCACTATTTTACCATATTTGAGGATTTTAACTTCAAATCATTCAGCGAGGTTTCGTTTTATTTAGATCCAAGAAAAGACATATGACAATGTTGTTTCCAATACAAATGATAAAAAAACAATGTGTTTTCATTGAAATTAACTAAAATGTTCTTGATTTTCCGTTTATATTACCGATGGAAGATGTACACGAAAACCGATCTATTCCGGCTGAAACGTCGATATATGCAATAAAAACAGAACTTCTTTCCTTTTCAATATCTTACTCAGTATTTTAACGAGAAACAAATAGTTGATAGAAAATGAAGTATTTAAGGTTATTTTCTAATCAATTATGTGTTTGCATCATTTTTATCGTATATATAATGAATTAATACCAAAAAACTGAAAATTCACTAAAACGTAGAAAAACGGCAAAATATTGCCTAATTCGTTGATATTTTGTTTAAATCACATAAAGGAAAAGGGGATGATAAACGTGAAAATATTGCTAAATTCGATGATTTTTCGTACGAAACAAAATGCAAGAAAACTTGCTCAAAATGCAATATTATGCGAAATTCTGAGATTTGAAGGGCAAATCACATATCGTGATACTACTTGAAATAGTATCGAAATATTGGTAAAAATGAATATATTTACGTAATATCACACTACATGAAAAACGTGAAAATTCACTATTTAACTATATTTGAGGATTTTAACTTCAAATCATTCAGCGAGGTTTCGTTTTATTTATATGCAAGAAAAGACATATGACAATGTTGTTTCCAATACAAATGATAAAAAAACAATGTGTTTTCGTGTTTTAACTAAAATGTTCTTGATTTTCCGTTTATATTACCGATGAAAGATGTACACGTAAAACCGCTCTAATCCGGCTGAAACGTCGATATATGCAATAAAAACCGAACTTCTCCCCTTTTCAATATCTTACTCAGTATTTTAACGAGAAACAAATAGATGATTGAAAATGAAGTATTTAAGGTTATTATCTAATCAATTATATGTTTGCATGATTTTTATCGTATATATAATGAATTAATACCCATAGACTGAAAATTCACTAAAACGTAGAAAAACGGCAAAATATTGCCTAATTCGTTGATATTTTGTTTAAATCATATAAAGGAAAAGGGGATGATAAACGTCAAAATATTGCTAAATTCGGTGATTTTTCGTACGAAATAAAATGCAAGAAAACTTGCTTAAAATGTAACATTATGCGAAATTCTGAGATTTGAAGGCCAAATTATATATCGTAATACTACATGAAATAGTATCGAAATATTGGTAAAAATGAATATATTTACGTAATATCAAACTACATGATTAACGTGAAAAAGTCACTATTTTACCATATTTGAGGATTTTAACTTCAAATCATTCAGCGAGGTTTCGTTTTATTTAGATCCAAGAAAAGACATATGACAATGTTGTTTCCAATACAAATGATAAAAAAACAATGTGTTTTCATTAGAATTAACTAAAATGTTCTTGATTTTCCGTTTATATTACCGATGGAAGATGTACACGAAAACCGATCTATTCCGGCTGAAACGTCGATATATGCAATAAAAACAGAACTTCTTTCCTTTTCAATATCTTACTCAGTATTTTAACGAGAAACAAATAGTTGATTGAAAATGAAGTATTTAAGGTTATTTTCTAATCAATTATGTGTTTGCATCATTTTTATCGTATATATAATGAATTAATACCAATAAACTGAAAATTCACTAAAACGTAGAAAAACGGCAAAATATTGCCTAATTCGTTGATATTTTGTTTAAATCACATAAAGGAAAAGGGGATGATAAACGTGAAAATATTGCTAAATTCGACGATTTTTCGTACGAAACAAAATGCAAGAAAACTTGCTCAAAATGCAATATTATGCGAAATTCTGAGATTTGAAGGGCAAATCACATATCGTGATACTACTTGAAATAGTATCGAAATATTGGTAAAAATGAATATATTTACGTAATATCAAACTACATGAAAAACGTGAAAATTCACTATTTAACTATATTTGAGGATTTTAACTTCAAATCATAGAGCGAGGTTTCGTATTATTTCGATCCAGGAAAAGACATATGACAATGTTGTTTCCAATACAAATGATAAAAATCAATGTGTTTCTATTAGAATTATCTAAAATGTTCCTGATTTTCCGTTTATATTACCGAATGAAGATGTACACGAAAACCGCTCTATTCCGGCTGAAACGTCGATATATGCAATAAAAACAGAACTTCTCCCCTTTTCAATATCTTACTCAGTATTTTAACGAGAAACAAATAGTTGATTGAAAATGAAGTATTTAAGGTTATTATCTAATCAATTATGTGTTTGCATCATTTTTATCGTATATTTAATGAATTAATACCCATAAACTTAAATCTCACAAAAACGTGGAAAAACGGCAAAATATTGCCTAATTCGATGATATTTTGTTTAAATCACGTAAAGGAAAAGGTGATGATAAACGTCAAAATATTACTAAATTCGTTGATTTTTCGTACGAAACAAAATGCACGAAAACTTGCTTAAAATGCAATATTATGCGAAATAATGAGATTTGAAGGCCAAATAACATATCGTGAAACTACATGAAATAGTTTCGAAATATTGGTAGAAATGAATATATTTGCGTAATATCAAACTACATGATTAACGTGAAAAAGTCACTATTTTACCATATTTGAGGATTTTACCTCCTAATCATAGAGCGAGGTTTCGTATTATTTAGATCCAAGAAAAGACATATGACAATGTTGTTTCCAATACTAATGATAAAAAAACAATGTGTTTTCATTAGAATTAACTAAAATGTTCTTGATTTTCCGTTTATATTAACGACACGTAAAACCGCTCTAATCCGGCAGAAACGTGGATATATGCAATAAAAACCGAACTTCTCCCCTTTTCAATAACTTACTCAGTATTTTAACGAGAAACAAATAGATGATTGAAAATGAAGTATTTAAGGTTATTATCTAATCAATTTAGTGTTTGCATCATTTTTATCGTATATATAATGAATTAATACCCATAGACTGAAAATTCACAAAAACGTGGAAAAACCGCAAAATATTGCATAATTAGATGATATTTTGTTTAAATCACATAAAGGAAAAGGGGATGATAAACGTCAAAATATTGCTAAATTCGATGATTTTTCGTACGAAATAAAATGCAAGAAAACTTGCTTAAAATGTAACATTATGCGAAATTCTGAGATTTGAAGGCCAAATCATATATCGTAATACTACATGAAATAGTATCGAAATAATGGTAAAAATGAATATATTTACGTAATATCAAACTACATGATTAACGTGAAAAAGTCACTATTTTACCATATTTGAGGATTTTAACTTCAAATCATTCAGCGAGGTTTCGCCTTATTTACATCCAAGAAAAGACATATGACAATGTTGTTTCCAATACAAATGATAAAAAAACTATGTGTTTTCATTAGAATTAACTAAAATGTCCTTGATTTTCCGTTTATATTACCGATGGAAGATGTACAAGAAAACCGATCTATTCCGGCTGAAACGTCGATATATGCAATAAAAACCGAACTTCTTTCCTTTTCAATATCTTACTCAGTATTTTAACGAGAAACAAACAGTTGATAGAAAATCAAGTATTTAAGGTTATTATCTAATCAATTATGTGTTTGCATCAGTTTTATAGTATATATAATGAATTAATACCAATAAACTGAAAATTCACTAAAACGTAGAAAAACGGCAAAATATTGCCTAATTCGTTGATATTTTGTTTAAATCCCATAAAGGAAAAGGAGATGATAAACGTCAAAATATTGCTAAATTCGATGATTTTTCGTACGAAACAAAATGCAAGAAAACTTGCTCAAAATGCAATATTATGCGAAATTCTGAGATTTGAAGGGCAAATCACATATCGTGATACTACATGAAATAGTATCGAAATATTGGTAAAAATGAATATATTTACGTAATATCAAACTACATGAAAAACGTGAAAGAAGTCACTATTTTACTATATTTGAGGATTTTAACTTCAAATCATAGAGCGAGGTTTCGTATTATTTCGATCCAAGAAAATACATGGCAATGTTGTTTCCAATACAAATGATAAAAATCAATGTGTTTCTATTAGAATTTTCTAAAATGTTCCTGATTATCCGTTTATATTACCGATGAAAGATGTACACGAAAACCGCTCTATTCCGACTGAAACGTCGATATATGCAATAAAAACAGAACTTCTCCCCTTTTCAATATCATACTCAGTATTTTAACGAGAAACAAATAGTTGATTGAAAATGAAGTATTTAAGGTTATTATCTAATCAATTATGTGTTTTCATCATTTTTATCGTATATTTAATGAATTAATACCCATAGACTGAAAATTCACAAAAAACGTGAAAAAAACGGCAAAATATTGCCTAATTCGATGATATTTTGTTTAAAACACGTAAAGGAAAAGGGGATGATAAACGTCAAAATATTGCTAAATTAGATGATTTTTCGTACGAAACAAAATGCACGAAAACTTGCTTAAAATGCAATATTATGCGAAATTCTGAGATTTGATGGCCAAATCACATATCGTGAAACTACATGAAATAGTTTCGAAATATTGGCAAAAATGAATATATTTGCGTAATATCAAACTACATGATTAACGTGAAAAAGTCACTATTTTACCATATTTGAGGATTTTACCTTCAAATCATAGAGCTAGGTTTCGTATTATTTAGATCCAAGAAAAGACATATGACAATGTTGTTTCCAATACAAATGATAAAAAAACAATGTGTTTTCGTGTTTTAACTAAAATGTTCTTGATTTTCCGTTTATATTACCGATGAAAGATGTACACGTAAAACCGCTCTAATCCGGCTGAAACGTCGATATATGCAATAAAAACCGAACTTCTCCCCTTTTCAATATCTTACTCAGTATTTTAACGAGAAACAAATAGATGATTGA
Source organism: Procambarus clarkii (assembly GCF_040958095.1). Lineage (NCBI taxonomy): Eukaryota > Metazoa > Arthropoda > Malacostraca > Decapoda > Cambaridae > Procambarus > Procambarus clarkii. Next base: position 28,757,076 of record NC_091166.1, read on the forward strand.
AAATGAAGTATTTAAGGTTATTATCTAATCAATTATGTGTTTGCATGATTTTTATCGTATATATAATGAATTAATACCCATAGACTGAAAATTCACTAAAACGTAGAAAAACGGCAAAATATTGCCTAATTCGTTGATATTTTGTTTAAATCACATAAAGGAAAAGGGGATGATAAACGTCAAAATATTGCTAAATTCGATGATTTTTCGTACGAAAGAAAATGCAAGAAAACTTGCTTAAAATGTAACATTATGCGAAATTCTGAGATTTGAAGGCCAAATCACATATCGTAATACTACATGAAATAGTATCGAAATATTGGTAAAAATGAATATATTTACATAATATCAAACTACATGATTAACGTGAAAAAGTCACTATTTTACCATATTTGAGGATTTTAACTTCAAATCATTCAGCGAGGTTTCGTTTTATTTATATCCAAGAAAAGACATATGACAATGTTGTTTCCTATACAAATGATAAAAAAAACAATGTGTTTTCATTAGAATTAACTAAAATGTTCTTGATTTTCCGTTTATATTACCGATGAAAGATGTACACGTAAAACCGCTCTAATCCGGCTGAAACGTCGATATATGCAATAAAAACCGAACTTCTTTCCTTTTCAATATCTTACTCAGTATTTTAACGAGAAACAAATAGTTGATAGAAAATGAAGTATTTAAGGTTATTTTCTAATCAATTATGTGTTTGCATCATTTTTATCGTATATATAATGAATTAATACCAATAAACTGAAAATTCACTAAAACGTAGAAAAACGGCAAAATATTGCCTAATTCGTTGATATTTTTTTTAAATCACATAAAGGAAAAGGGGATGATAAACGTCAAAATATTGCTAAATTCGATGATTTTTCGTACGAAAGAAAATGCAAGAAAACTTGCTTAAAATGTAACATAATGCGAAATTCTGAGATTTGAAGGGCAAATCACATATCGTGATACTACATGAAATAGTATCGAAATATTGGTAAAGATGAATATATTTACGCAATATCAAACTACATGAAAAACGTGAAAAAAGTCACTATTTAACTATATTTGAGGATTTTAACTTCAAATCATTCAGCGAGGTTTCGTTTTATTTATATGCAAGAAAAGACATATGACAATGTTGTTTCCAATACAAATGATAAAAAAACAATGTGTTTTCATTAGAATTAACTACAATGTTCTTGATTTTCCGTTTATATTACCGATGGAAGATGTACACGAAAACCGATCTATTCCGGCTGAAACGTCGATATATGCAATAAAAACAGAACTTCTTTCCTTTTCAATATCTTACTCAGTATTTTAACGAGAAACAAATAGTTGATAGAAAATGAAGTATTTAAGGTTATTTTCTAATCAATTATGTGTTTGCATCATTTTTATCGTATATATAATGAATTAATACCAATAAACTGAAAATTCACTAAAACGTAGAAAAACGGCAAAATATTGCCTAATTCGTTGATATTTTGTTTAAATCACATAAAGGAAAAGGGGATGATATACGTCAAAATATTGCTAAATCGATGATTTTTCGTACGAAAGAAAATGCAAGAAAACTTGCTCAAAATGCAATATAATGCGAAATTCTGAGATTTGAAGGGCAAATCACATATCGTGATACTACTTGAAATAGTATCGAAATATTGGTAAAAATGAATATATTTACGTAATATCAAACTACATGAAAAACGTGAAAATTCACTATTTAACTATATTTGAGGATTTTAACTTCAAATCATAGAGCGAGGTTTCGTATTATTTCGATCCAAGAAAAGACATATGACAATGTTGTTTCCAATACAAATGATAAAAATCAATGTGTTTCTATTAGAATTATCTAAAATGTTCCTGATTTTCCGTTTATATTACCGAATGAAGATGTACACGGAAACCGCTCTATTCCGGCTGAAACGTCGATATATGCAATAAAAACAGAACTTCTCCCCTTTTCAATATCTTACTCAGTATTTTAACGAGAAACAAATAGTTGATTGAAAATGAAGTATTTAAGGTTATTATCTAATCAATTATGTGTTTGCATCATTTTTATCGTATATTTAATGAATTAATACCCATAAACTTAAATCTCACAAAAACGTGGAAAAACGGCAAAATATTGCCTAATTCGATGATATTTTGTTTAAATCACGTAAAGGAAAAGGTGATGATAAACGTCAAAATATTACTAAATTCGATGATTTTTCGTACGAAACAAAATGCACGAAAACTTGCTTAAAATGCAATATTATGCGAAATAATGAGATTTGAAGGCCAAATAACATATCGTGAAACTACATGAAATAGTTTCGAAATATTGGTAGAAATGAATATATTTGCGTAATATCAAACTACATGATTAACGTGAAAAAGTCACTATTTTACCATATTTGAGGATTTTACCTCCTAATCATAGAGCGAGGTTTCGTATTATTTAGATCCATGAAAAGACATATGACAATGTTGTTTCCAATACTAATGATAAAAAAACAATGTGTTTTCATTAGAATTAACTAAAATGTTCTTGATTTTCCGTTTATATTAACGACACGTAAAACCGCTCTAATCCGGCTGAAACGTCGATATATGCAATAAAAACCGAACTTCTCCCCTTTTCAATAACTTACTCAGTATTTTAACGAGAAACAAATAGATGATTGAAAATGAAGTATTTAAGGTTATTATCTAATCAATTTAGTGTTTGCATCATTTTTATCGTATATATAATGAATTAATACCCATAGACTGAAAATTCACAAAAACGTGGAAAAACCGCAAAATATTGCATAATTAGATGATATTTTGTTTAAATCACATAAAGGAAAAGGGGATGATAAACGTCAAAATATTGCTAAATTCGATGATTTTACGTACGAAATAAAATGCAAGAAAACTTGCTTAAAATGTAACATTATGCGAAATTCTGAGATTTGAAGGCCAAATCATATATCGTAATACTACATGAAATAGTATCGAAATAATGGTAAAAATGAATATATTTACGTAATATCAAACTACATGATTAACGTGAAAAAGTCACTATTTTACCATATTTGAGGATTTTAACTTCAAATCATTCAGCGAGGTTTCGCCTTATTTACATCCAAGAAAAGACATATGACAATGTTGTTTCCAATACAAATGATAAAAAAACTATGTGTTTTCATTAGAATTAACTAAAATGTTCTTGATTTTCCGTTTATATTACCGATGGAAGATGTACAAGAAAACCGATCTATTCCGGCTGAAACGTCGATATATGCAATAAAAACCGAACTTCTTTCCTTTTCAATATCTTACTCAGTATTTTAACGAGAAACAAACAGTTGATAGAAAATCAAGTATTTAAGGTTATTATCTAATCAATTATGTGTTTGCATCAGTTTTATAGTATATATAATGAATTAATACCAATAAACTGAAAATTCACTAAAACGTAGAAAAACGGCAAAATATTGCCTAATTCGTTGATATTTTGTTTAAATCCCATAAAGGAAAAGGGGATGATAAACGTCAAAATATTGCTAAATTCGATGATTTTTCGTACGAAACAAAATGCAAGAAAACTTGCTCAAAATGCAATATTATGCGAAATTCTGAGATTTGAAGGGCAAATCACATATCGTGATACTACATGAAATAGTATCGAAATATTGGTAAAAATGAATATATTTACGTAATATCAAACTACATGAAAAACGTGAAAAAAGTCACTATTTTACTATATTTGAGGATTTTAACTTCAAATCATAGAGCGAGGTTTCGTATTATTTCGATCCAAGAAAATACATGGCAATGTTGTTTCCAATACAAATGATAAAAATCAATGTGTTTCTATTAGAATTATCTAAAATGTTCCTGATTATCCGTTTATATTACCGATGAAAGATGTACACGAAAACCGCTCTATTCCGGCTGAAACGTCGATATATGCAATAAAAACAGAACTTCTCCCCTTTTCAATATCATACTCAGTATTTTAACGAGAAACAAATAGTTGATTGAAAATGAAGTATTTAAGGTTATTATCTAATCAATTATGTGTTTTCATCATTTTTATCGTATATTTAATGAATTAATACCCATAGACTGAAAATTCACAAAAACGTGAAAAAAACGGCAAAATATTGCCTAATTCGATGATATTTTGTTTAAAACACGTAAAGGAAAAGGGGATGATAAACGTCAAAATATTGCTAAATTCGATGATTTTTCGTACGAAACAAAATGCACGAAAACTTGCTTAAAATGCAATATTATGCGAAATTCTGAGATTTGATGGCCAAATCACATATCGTGAAACTACATGAAATAGTTTCGAAATATTGGCAAAAATGAATATATTTGCGTAATATCAAACTACATGATTAACGTGAAAAAGTCACTATTTTACCATATTTGAGGATTTTACCTTCAAATCATAGAGCTAGGTTTCGTATTATTTAGATCCAAGAAAAGACATATGACAATGTTGTTTCCAATACAAATGATAAAAAAACAATGTGTTTTCGTGTTTTAACTAAAATGTTCTTGATTTTCCGTTTATATTACCGATGAAAGATGTACACGTAAAACCGCTCTAATCCGGCTGAAACGTCGATATATGCAATAAAAACCGAACTTCTCCCCTTTTCAATATCTTACTCAGTATTTTAACGAGAAACAAATAGATGATTGAAAATGAAGTATTTAAGGTTATTATCTAATCAATTATGTGTTTGCATGATTTTTATCGTATATATAATGAATTAATACCCATAGACTGAAAATTCACTAAAACGTAGAAAAACGGCAAAATATTGCCTAATTCGTTGATATTTTTTTTAAATCACATAAAGGAAAAGGGGATGATAAACGTCAAAATATTGCTAAATTCGATGATTTTTCGTACGAAAGAAAATGCAAGAAAACTTGCTTAAAATGTAACATAATGCGAAATTCTGAGATTTGAAGGGCAAATCACATATCGTGATACTACATGAAATAGTATCGAAATATTGGTAAAGATGAATATATTTACGCAATATCAAACTACATGAAAAACGTGAAAAAAGTCACTATTTAACTATATTTGAGGATTTTAACTTCAAATCATTCAGCGAGGTTTCGTTTTATTTATATGCAAGAAAAGACATATGACAATGTTGTTTCCAATACAAATGATAAAAAAACAATGTGTTTTCATTAGAATTAACTACAATGTTCTTGATTTTCCGTTTATATTACCGATGGAAGATGTACACGAAAACCGATCTATTCCGGCTGAAACGTCGATATATGCAATAAAAACAGAACTTCTTTCCTTTTCAATATCTTACTCAGTATTTTAACGAGAAACAAATAGTTGATAGAAAATGAAGTATTTAAGGTTATTTTCTAATCAATTATGTGTTTGCATCATTTTTATCGTATATATAATGAATTAATACCAATAAACTGAAAATTCACTAAAACGTAGAAAAACGGCAAAATATTGCCTAATTCGTTGATATTTTGTTTAAATCACATAAAGGAAAAGGGGATGATATACGTCAAAATATTGCTAAATCGATGATTTTTCGTACGAAATAAAATGCAAGAAAACTTGCTCAAAATGCAATATAATGCGAAATTCTGAGATTTGAAGGGCAAATCACATATCGTGATACTACATGAAATAGTATCGAAATATTGGTAAAGATGAATATATTTACGTAATATCAAACTACATGAAAAACGTGAAAAAAGTCACTATTTAACTATATTTGAGGATTTTAACTTCAAATCATAGAGCGAGGTTTCGTATTATTTCGATCCAAGAAAAGACATATGACAATGTTGTTTCCAATACAAATGATAAAAATCAATGTGTTTCTATTAGAATTATCTAAAATGTTCCTGATTTTCCGTTTATATTACCGATGAAAGATGTACACGAAAACCGCTCTATTCCGGCTGAAACGTCGATATATGCAATAAAAACAGAACTTCTCCCCTTTTCAAAATCTTACTCAGTATTTTAACGAGAAACAAAGAGTTGATATAAAATGAAGTATTTAAGGTTATTATCTAATCAATTATGTGTTTGCATCATTTTTATCGTATATTTAATGAATTAATACCCATAAACTTAAATCTCACAAAAACGTGGAAAAACGGCAAAATATTGCCTAATTCGATGATATTTTGTTTAAATCACATAAAGGAAAAGGGGATGATAAACGTCAAAAATATTGCTAAATTCGATGATTTTTCGTACGAAACAAAATGCACGAAAACTTGCTTAAAATGCAATATTATGCGAAATTCTGAGATTTGAAGGCCAAATCACATATCGTAAAACTAAATGAAATAGTTTCGATATATTGGCAAAAATGAATATATTTGCGTAATATCAAACTACATGATTAACGTGAAAAAGTCACTATTTTACCATATTTGAGGATTTTACCTTCAAATCATAGAGCGAGGTTTCGTATTATTTAGATCCAAGAAAAGACATATGACAATGTTGTTTCCAATACAAATGATAAAAAAACAATATGTTTTCATTAGAATTAACTAAAATGTTCTTGACTTTCCGTTTATATTACCGATGAAAGATGTACACGTAAAACCGCTCTAATCCGGCTGAAACGTCGATATATGCAATAAAAACCGAACTTCTCTCCTTTTCAATATCTTACTCAGTATTTTAACGAAAAACAAATAGATGATTGAAAATGAAGTATTTAAGGTTATTATCTAATCAATTATGTGTTTGCATCATTTTTATCGTATATATAATGAATTAATACCCATAGACTGAAAATTCACAAAAACGTCAAAAAACGGCAAAATATTGCATAATTCGATGATATTTTGTTTAAATCACATAAAGGAAAAGGGGATGATAAACGTCAAAATATTGCTAAATTCGATGATTTTTCGTACGAAATAAAATGCAAGAAAACTTGCTTAAAATGTAACATTATGCGAAATTCTGAGATTTGAAGGCCAAATCACATATCGTAATACTACCTGAAATAGTATCGAAATTTTGGTAAAAATGAATATATTTACATAATATCATACTACATGATTAACGTGAAAAAGTCACTATTTTACCATATTTGAGGATTTTAACTTCAAATCATTCAGCGAGGTTTCGTTTTATTTAGATCCAAGAAAAGACATATGACAATGTTGTTTCCAATACAAATGATAAAAAAACAATGTGTTTTCATTAGAATTAACTAAAATGGTCTTGATTTTCCGTTTATATTACCGATGGAAGATGTACACGAAAACCGATCTATTCCGGCTGAATCGTCGATATATGCAATAAAAAAAGAACTTCTTTCCTTTTCAATATCTTACTCAGTATTTTAACGAGAAACAAATAGTTGATAGAAAATGAAGTATTTAAGGTTATTTTCTAATCAATTATGTGTTTGCATCATTTTTATCGAATATATCGAATATATATAATGAATTAATACCAATAAACTGAAAATTCACTAAAACGTAGAAAAACGGCAAAATATTGCCTAATTCGTTGATATTTTGTTTAAATCACATAAAGGAAAAGGGGATGATAAACGTCAAAATATTGCTAAATTCGATGATTTTTCGTACGAAACAAAATGCAAGAAAACTTGCTCAAAATGCAATATTATGCGAAATTCTGAGATTTGAAGGGCAAATCACATATCGTGATACTACATGAAATAGTATCGAAATATTGGTAAAAATGAATATATTTACGTAATATCAAACTACATGAAAAACGTGAGAAGTCACTATTTAACTATATTTGAGGATTTTAACTTCAAATCATAGAGCAAGGTTTCGTATTATTTCGATCCAAGAAAAGACATATGATAATGTTGTTTCCAATACAAATGATAAAAATCAATGTGTTTCTATTAGAATTATCTAAAATGTTCCTGATTTTCCGTTTATATTACCGATGGAAGATGTACACGAAAACCGCTCTATTCCGGCTGAAACGTCGATATATGCAATAAAAACAGAACTTCTCCCCTTTTCAATATCTCACTCAGTATTTTAACGAGAAACCAATAGTTGATTGAAAATGAAGTATTTAAGGTTATTATCTAATCAATTATGTGTTTGCATCATTTTTATCGTATATATAATGAATTAATACCCATAGACTGAAAATTCACAAAAACGAGGAAAAACGGCAAAATATTGCATAATTCGATGATATTTTGTTTAAATCACATAAAGGAAAAGGGGATGATAAACGTCAAAATATTGCTAAATTCGATGATTTTTCGTACGAAATAAAATGCAAGAAAACTTGCTTAAAATGTAACATTATGCGAAATTCTGAGATTTGAAGGCCAAATTATATATCGTAATACTACATGAAATAGTATCGAAATATTGGTAAAAATGAATATATTTACGTAATATCAAACTACATGAAAAACGTGAAAAAAGTCACTGTTTAACCATATTTGAGGATTTTAACTTCAAATCATACAGGGAGGTTTCGTATTATTTAGATCAAAGAAAAGACATATGACAATGTTGTTTCCACTACAAATGATAAAAATCAGTGTGTTATTATTAGAATTAACTAAAATGTTATTGATTTTCCGTTTATATTACCATTGGAAGATGTACACGAAAACCGCTATACTCCTGCTGAAACGTCGATATATGCAATAAAAGCAAAACTTCTTCCCTTTTCAATATCTTACTCAGTATTTTAACGAGAAACCAATAGTTGATTGAAAATGAAGTATTTAAGGTTATTATCTAATCAATTATGTGTTTGCATCATTTTTATCGTATATATAATGAATTAATACCAATAAACTGAAAATTCACTAAAACGTAGAAAAACGGCAAAATATTGCCTAATTCGTTGATATTTTGTTTAAATCACATAAAGGAAAAGGGGATGATAAACGTCAAAATATTGCTAAATTCGATGATTTTTCGTACGAAACAAAATGCAAGAAAACTTGCTTAAAATGTAACATTATGCGAAATTCTGAGATTTGAAGGCCAAATCACATATCGTAATAGTACATGAAATAGTATCGAAATATTGGTAAAAATGAATATATTTACGTAATATCAAACTAAATGAAAAACGTGTAAAAAGTCACTATTTAACCATATTTGAGGATTTTAACTTCAAATCATACAGCGAGGTTTCGTATTATTTAGATGAAAGAAAAGACATATGACAATGTTGTTTCCAATACAAATGATAAAAATCAGTGTGTTTTCATTAGAATTATTTAAAATGTTCCTCATTTTCCGTTTATATTACCGATGGAAGATATACACGAAAACCGCTCTATTCCAGCTGAAACGTCGATATATGCAATAAAAACCGAACTTCTCCCCTTATCAATATCTTACTCAGTATTTTAATGAGAAACAAATAGATGATTGAAAATGAAGTATTTAAGGTTATTATCTAATCAATTATGTGTTTGCATCATTTTTATCGAATATATAATGAATTAATACCCATAAACTGAAATCTCACAAAAACGTGGAAAAACGGCAAATATTGCCTAATTCGATGATATTTTGTTTAAATCACGTAAAGGAAAAGGCGATGATAAAGGTCAAAATATTGCTAAATTCGATGATTTTTCGTACGAAACAAAATGCACGAAAACTTGCTTAAAATGCAATATTATGCGAAATTCTGAGATTTGAAGGCCAAATCACATATCGTGAAACTGCATGAAATAGTTTCGAAATAATGGTAAAAATTAATATATTTGCGTAATATCAAACTACATGATTAACGTGAAAAAGTCACTATTTTACCATATTTGAGGATTTTACCTTCAAATCATAGAGCGAGGTTTCGTATTATTTAGATCCAAGAAAAGACTGATATTGATCAAAAAAATTGCTAAATTCGATGATTTTTCGTACGAAACAAAATGCAAGAAAACTTGCTTAAAATGTAACATTATGCGAAATTCTGAGATTTGAAGGCCAAATCACATATCGTAATAGTACATGAAATAGTATCGAAATATTGGTAAAAATGAATATATTTACGTAATATCAAACTACATGAAAAACGTGAAAAAAGTCACTATTTAACCATATTTGAGGATTTTAACTTCAAATCATACAGGGAGGTTTCGGACAATGTTGTTTCCAATACAAATGATAAAAAAACAATGTGTTTTCATTAGAATTAACTAAAATGTTCTTGATTTTCCGTTTATATACCGATGGAAGATGTACACGTAAAACCGCTCTAATCCGGCTGAAACGTCGATATATGCAATAAAAACCGAACTTCTCCCCTTTTCAATATCTTACTCAGTATTTTAACGAGCAACAAATAGATGATTGAAAATGAAGTATTTAAGGTTATTATCTAATCAATTATGTGTTTGCATCATTTTTATCGTATATATAATGAATTAATACCCATAGACTGAAAATTCACAAAAACGTGGAAAAACGGCAAAATATTGCCTAATTCGATGATATTTTGTTTAAATCACATAAAGGAAAAGGGGATGATAAACGTCAAAATATTGCTAAATTCGATGATTTTTCGTACGAAATAAAATGCAAGAAAACTTGCTTAAAATGTAACATTATGCGAAATTCTGAGATTTGAAGGCCAAATTATATATCGTAATACTACATGAAATAGTATCGAAATATTGGTAAAAATGAATATATTTACGTAATATCAAACTACATGATTAACGTGAAAAAGTCACTATTTTACCATATTTGAGGATTTTAACATCAAATCATTCAGCGAGGTTTCGTTTTATTTAGATCCAAGAAAAGACATATGACAATGTTGTTTCCAATACAAATGATAAAAAAACAATGTGTTTTCATTAGAATTAACTAAAATGTTCTTGATTTTCCGTTTATATTACCGATGGAAGATGTACACGAAAACCGATCTATTCCGGCTGAAACGTCGATATATGCAATAAAAACAGAACTTCTTTCCTTTTCAATATCTTACTCAGTATTTTAACGAGAAACAAATAGTTGATAGAAAATGAAGTATTTAAGGTTATTTTCTAATCAATTATGTGTTTGCATCATTTTTATCGTATATATAATGAATTAATACCTATAAACTGAAAATTCACTAAAACGTAGAAAAACGGCAAAATATTGCCTAATTCGTTGATATTTTGTTTAAATCACATAAAGGAAAAGGGGATGATAAACGTCAAAATATTGCTAAATTCGATGATTTTTCGTACGAAACAAAATGCAAGAAAACTTGCTCAAAATGCAATATTTTGCGAAATTCTGAGATTTGAAGGGCAAATCACATATCGTGATACTACTTGACATAGTATCGAAATATTGGTAAAAATGAATATATTTACGTAATATCAAACTACATGATTAACGTGAAAAGTCACTATTTAACTATATATGAGGATTTTAACTTCAAATCATAGAGCGAGGTTTCGTATTATTTCGATCCAAGAAAAGACATATGACAATGTTGTTTCCAATACAAATTATAAAAATCAATGTGTTTCTATTAGAATTATCTAAAATGTTCCTGATTTTCCGTTTATATTACCGATGGAAGATGTACACGAAAACCGCTCTATTCCGGCTGAAACGTCGATATATGCAATAAAAACAGAACTCTCCCCTTTTCAATATCTTACTCAGTATTTTAACGAGAAACAAAGAGTTGATATAAAATGAAGTATTTAAGGTTATTATCTAATCAATTATGTGTTTGCATCATTTTTATCGTATATTTAATGAATTAATACCCATAAACTTAAATCTCACAAAAACGTGGAAAAACGGCAAAATATTGCCTAATTCGATGATATTTTGTTTAAATCACGTAAAGGAAAAGGGGATGATAAACGTCAAAATATTGCAAAATTCGATGATTTTTCGTACGAAACAAAATGCACGAAAACTTGCTTAAAATGCAATATTATGCGAAATTCTGAGATTTGAAGGCCAAATCACATATCGTAAAATTAAATGAAATAGTTTCGAAATATTGGCAAAAATGAATATATTTGCGTAATATCAAACTACATGATTAACGTGAAAAAGTCACTATTTTACCATATTTGAGGATTTTACCTTCAAATCATAGAGCGAGGTTTCGTATTATTTAGATCCAAGAAAAGACATATGACAATGTTGTTTCCAATACAAATGATAAAAAAACAATGTGTTTTCATTAGAATTAATTAAAATGTTCTTGACTTTCCAGTTTGTATTACCGATGAAAGATGTACACGTAAAACCGCTCTAATCCGGCTGAAACGTCGATATATGCAATAAAACCCGAACTTCTCCCCTTTTCAATATCCTACTCAGTATTTTAACGAGAAACAAATAGATGATTGAAAATGAAGTATTTAGGGTTATTATCTAATCAATTATGTGTTTGCACCATTTTTATCGTATATATAATGAATTAATACCCATAGACTGAAAATTCACAAAAACGTGGAAAAACGGCAAAATATTGCATAATTCGATGATATTTTGTTTAAATCACATAAAGGAAAAGGGGATGATAAACGTCAAAATATTGCTAAATTCGATGATTTTTCGTACGAAATAAAATGCAAGAAAACTTGCTTAAAATGTAACATTATGCGAAATTCTGAGATTTGAAGTCCAAATCACATATCGTAATACTACATGAAATAGTATCGAAATTTTGGTAAAAATGAATATATTTACATAATATCAAACTCCATGATTAACGTGAAAAAATCACTATTTTACCATATTTGAGGATTTTAACTTCAAATCATTCAGCGAGGTTTCGTTTTATTTAGATCCAAGAAAAGACATATGACAATGTTGTTTCCAATACAAATGATAAAAAAACAATGTGTTTTCATTAGAATTAACTAAAATGGTCTTGATTTTCCGTTTATATTACCGATGGAAGATGTACACGAAAACCGATCTATTCCGGCTGAAACGTCGATATATGCAATAAAAAAAGAACTTCTTTCCTTTTCAATATCTTACTCAGTATTTTAACGAGAAACAAATAGTTGATAGAAAATGAAGTATTTAAGGTTATTTTCTAATCAATTATGTGTTTGCATCATTTTTATCGAATATATCGAATATATATAATGAATTAATACCAATAAACTGAAAATTCACTAAAACGTAGAAAAACGGCAAAATATTGCCTAATTCGTTGATATTTTGTTTAAATCACATAAAGGAAAAGGGGATGATAAACGTCAAAATATTGCTAAATTCGATGATTTTTCGTACGAAACAAAATGCAAGAAAACTTGCTTAAAATGTAACATTATGCGAAATTCTGAGATTTGAAGGCCAAATCACATATCGTAATAGTACATGAAATAGTATCGAAATATTGGTAAAAATGAATATATTTACGTAATATCAAACTACATGAAAAACGTGAAAAAAGTCACTATTTAACCATATTTGAGGATTTTAACTTCAAATCATACAGGGAGGTTTCGGACAATGTTGTTTCCAATACAAATGATAAAAAAACAATGTGTTTTCATTAGAATTAACTAAAATGTTCTTGATTTTCCGTTTATATACCGATGGAAGATGTACACGTAAAACCGCTCTAATCCGGCTGAAACGTCGATATATGCAATAAAAACCGAACTTCTCCCCTTTTCAATATCTTACTCAGTATTTTAACGAGCAACAAATAGATGATTGAAAATGAAGTATTTAAGGTTATTATCTAATCAATTATGTGTTTGCATCATTTTTATCGTATATATAATGAATTAATACCTATAAACTGAAAATTCACTAAAACGTAGAAAAACGGCAAAATATTGCCTAATTCGTTGATATTTTGTTTAAATCACATAAAGGAAAAGGGGATGATAAACGTCAAAATATTGCTAAATTCGATGATTTTTCGTACGAAATAAAATGCAAGAAAACTTGCTTAAAATGTAACATTATGCGAAATTCTGAGATTTGAAGGCCAAATTATATATCGTAATACTACATGAAATAGTATCGAAATATTGGTAAAAATGAATATATTTACGTAATATCAAACTACATGATTAACGTGAAAAAGTCACTATTTTACCATATTTGAGGATTTTAACTTCAAATCATTCAGCGAGGTTTCGTTTTATTTAGATCCAAGAAAAGACATATGACAATGTTGTTTCCAATACAAATGATAAAAAAACAATGTGTTTTCATTAGAATTAACTAAAATGTTCTTGATTTTCCGTTTATATTACCGATGGAAGATGTACACGAAAACCGATCTATTCCGGCTGAAACGTCGATATATGCAATAAAAACAGAACTTCTTTCCTTTTCAATATCTTACTCAGTATTTTAACGAGAAACAAATAGTTGATAGAAAATGAAGTATTTAAGGTTATTTTCTAATCAATTATGTGTTTGCATCATTTTTATCGTATATATAATGAATTAATACCTATAAACTGAAAATTCACTAAAACGTAGAAAAACGGCAAAATATTGCCTAATTCGTTGATATTTTGTTTAAATCACATAAAGGAAAAGGGGGATGATAAACGTCAAAATATTGCTAAATTCGATGATTTTTCGTACGAAACAAAATGCAAGAAAACTTGCTCAAAATGCAATATTTTGCGAAATTCTGAGATTTGAAGGGCAAATCACATATCGTGATACTACTTGACATAGTATCGAAATATTGGTAAAAATGAATATATTTACGTAATATCAAACTACATGATTAACGTGAAAAGTCACTATTTAACTATATTTGAGGATTTTAACTTCAAATCATAGAGCGAGGTTTCGTATTATTTCGATCCAAGAAAAGACATATGACAATGTTGTTTCCAATACAAATTATAAAAATCAATGTGTTTCTATTAGAATTATCTAAAATGTTCCTGATTTTCCGTTTATATTACCGATGGAAGATGTACACGAAAACCGCTCTATTCCGGCTGAAACGTCGATATATGCAATAAAAACAGAACTTCTCCCCTTTTCAATATCTTACTCAGTATTTTAACGAGAAACAAAGAATTGATATAAAATGAAGTATTTAAGGTTATTATCTAATCAATTATGTGTTTGCATCATTTTTATCGTATATTTAATGAATTAATACCCATAAACTTAAATCTCACAAAAACGTGGAAAAACGGCAAAATATTGCCTAATTCGATGATATTTTGTTTAAATCACGTAAAGGAAAAGGGGATGATAAACGTCAAAATATTGCTAAATTCGATGATTTTTCGTGCGAAACAAAATGCACGAAAACTTGCTTAAAATGCAATATTATGCGAAATTCTGAGATTTGAAGGCCAAATCACATATCGTAAAATTAAATGAAATAGTTTCAAAATATTGGCAAAAATGAATATATTTGCGTAATATCAAACTACATGATTAACGTGAAAAAGTCGCTATTTTACCATATTTGAGGATTTTACCTTCAAATCATAGAGCGAGGTTTCGTATTATTTAGATCCAAGAAAAGACATATGACAATGTTGTTTCCAATACAAATGATAAAAAAACAATGTGTTTTCATTAGAATTAACTAAAATGTTCTTGACTTTCCAGTTTGTATTACCGATGAAAGATGTACACGTAAAACCGCTCTAATCCGGCTGAAACGTCGATATATGCAATAAAACCCGAACTTCTCCCCTTTTCAATATCCTACTCAGTATTTTAACGAGAAACAAATAGATGATTGAAAATGAAGTATTTAGGGTTATTATCTAATCAATTATGTGTTTGCACCATTTTTATCGTATATATAATGAATTAATACCCATAGACTGAAAATTCACAAAAACGTGGAAAAACGGCAAAATATTGCATAATTCGATGATATTTTGTTTAAATCACATAAAGGAAAAGGGGATGATAAACGTCAAAATATTGCTAAATTCGATGATTTTTCGTACGAAACAAAATGCAAGAAAACTTGCTCAAAATGCAATATTATGCGAAATTCTGAGATATGAAGGGCAAATCACATATCGTGATACTACATGAAATAGTATCGAAATATTGGTAAAAATAAATATATTTACGTAATATCAAACTACATGAAAAACGTGAAAAGTCACTATTTAACTATATTTGAGGATTTTAACTTCAAATCATAGAGCGAGGTTTCGTATTATTTCGATCCAAGAAAAGACATATGATAATGTTGTTTCCAATACAAATGATAAAAATCAATGTGTTTCTATTAGAATTATCTAAAATGTTCCTGATTTTCCGTTTATATTACCGATGGAAGATGTACACGAAAACCGCTCTATTCCGGCTGAAACGTCGATTTATGCAATAAAAACAGAACTTCTCCCCTTTTGAATATCTTACTCAGTATTTTAACGAGAAACCAATAGTTGATTGAAAATGAAGTATTTAAGGTTATTATCTAATCAATTATGTGTTTGCATCATTTTTATTGTATATATAATGAATTAATACCAATAAAGTGAAAATTCACTAAAACGTAGAAAAACGCCAAAATATTGCCTAATTCGTTGATATTTTGTTTAAATCACATAAAGGAAAAGGGGATGATAAACGTCAAAATATTGCTAAATTCGATGATTTTTCGTACGAAACAAAATGCAAGAAAACTTGCTTAAAATGTAACATTATGCGAAATTCTGAGATTTGAAGGCCAAATCACATATCGTAATAGTACATGAAATAGCATCGAAATATTGGTAAAAATGAATATATTTACGTAATATCAAACTAAATGAAAAACGTGTAAAAAGTCACTATTTAACCATATTTGAGGATTTTAACTTCAAATCATACAGCGAGGTTTCGTATTATTTAGATGAAAGAAAAGACATATGACAATGTTGTTTCCAATACAAATGATAAAAATCAGTGTGTTTTCATTAGAATTATTTAAAATGTTCCTCATTTTCCGTTTATATTACCGATGGAAGATATACACGAAAACCGCTCTATTCCGGCTGAAACGTCGATATATGCAATAAAAACCGAACTTCTCCCCTTTTCAATATCTTACTCAGTATTTTAATGAGAAACAAATAGATGATTGAAAATGAAGTATTTAAGGTTATTATCTAATCAATTATGTGTTTGCATCATTTTTATCGAATATATAATGAATTAATACCCATAAACTGAAATCTCACAAAAACGTGGAAAAACGGCAAATATTGCCTAATTCGATGATATTTTGTTTAAATCACGTGAAGGAAAAGGGAATGATAAAGGTCAAAATATTGCTAAATTCGATGATTTTTCGTACGAAACAAAATGCACGAAAACTTGCTTAAAATGCAATATTATGCGAAATTCTGAGATTTGAAGGCCAAATCACATATCTTGAAACTACATGAAATAGTTTCGAAATAATGGTAAAAATTAATATATTTGCGTAATATCAAACTACATGATTAACGTGAAAAAGTCACTATTTTACCATATTTGAGGATTTTACCTTCAAATCATAGAGCGAGGTTTCGTATTATTTAGATCCAAGAAAAGACTGATATTGATAAAAAAAATTGCTAAATTCGATGATTTTTCGTACGAAATAAAATGCAAGAAAACTTGCTTAAAATGTAACATTATGCGAAATTCTGAGATTTGAAGGCCAAATTATATATCGTAATACTACATGAAATAGTATCGAAATATTGGTAAAAATGAATATATTTACGTAATATCAAACTACATGAAAAACGTGAAAAAAGTCACTATTTAACCATATTTGAGGATTTTAACTTCAAATCATACAGGGAGGTTTCGGACAATGTTGTTTCCAATACAAATGATAAAAAAACAATGTGTTTTCATTAGAATTAACTAAAATGTTCTTGATTTTCCGTTTATATTACCGATGGAAGATGTACACGTAAAACCGCTCTAATCCGGCTGAAACGTCGATATATGCAATAAAAACCGAACTTTTCCCCTTTTCAATATCTTACTCAGTATTTTAACGAGCAACAAATAGATGATTGAAAATGAAGTATTTAAGGTTATTATCTAATCAATTATGTGTTTGCATCATTTTTATCGTATATATAATGAATTAATACCCATAGACTGAAAATTCACAAAAACGTGGAAAAACGGCAAAATATTGCATAATTCGATGATATTTTGTTTAAATCACATAAAGGAAAAGGGGATGATCAACGTCAAAATATTGCTAAATTCGATGATTTTTCGTACGAAATAAAATGCAAGAAAACTTGCTTAAAATGTAACATTATGCGAAATTCTGAGATTTGAAGGCCAAATTATATATCGTAATACTACATGAAATAGTATCGAAATATTGGTAAAAATGTATATATTTACGTAATATCAAACTACATGATTAACGTGAAAAAGTCACTATTTTACCATATTTGAGGATTTTAACTTCAAATCATTCAGCGAGGTTTCGTTTTATTTAGATCCAAGAAAAGACATATGACAATGTTGTTTCCAATACAAATGATAGAAAAACAATGTGTTTTCATTAGAATTAACTAAAATGTTCTTGATTTTCCGTTTATATTACCGATGGAAGATGTACACGAAAACCGATCTATTCCGGCTGAAACGTCGATATATGCAATAAAAACAGAACTTCTTTCCTTTTCAATATCTTACTCAGTATTTTAACGAGAAACAAATAGTTGATAGAAAATGAAGTATTTAAGGTTATTTTCTAATCAATTATGTGTTTGCATCATTTTTATCGTATATATAATGAATTAATACCTATAAACTGAAAATTCACTAAAACGTAGAAAAACGGCAAAATATTGCCTAATTCGTTGATATTTTGTTTAAATCACATAAAGGAAAAGGGGATGATAAACGTCAAAATATTGCTAAATTCGATGATTTTTCGTACGAAAGAAAATGCAAGAAAACTTGCTCAAAATGCAATATTATGCGAAATTCTGAGATTTGAAGGGCAAATCATATATCGTGATACTACATGAAATAGTATCGAAATATTGGTAAACATGAATATACTTACGTAATATCAAACTACATGAAAAACGTGAAAAGTCACTATTTAACTATATTTGAGGATTTTAACTTCAAATCATAGAGCGAGGTTTCGTATTATTTCGATCCAAGAAAAGACATATGACAATGTTGTTTCCAATACAAATGATAAAAATCAATGTGTTTCTATTAGAATTATCTAAAATGTTCCTGATTTTCCGTTTAAATTACCGATGGAAGATGTACACGAAAACCGCTCTATTCCGGCTGAAACGTCGATATATGCAATAAAAACAGAACTTCTCCCCTTTTCAATATCTTACTCAGTATTTTACCGAGAAAGCAAGAGTTGATTGAAAATGAAGTTTTTAAGGTTATTATCTAATCAATTATGTGTTTGCATCATTTTTATCGTATATTTAATGAATTAATACCCATAAACTTAAATCTCACAGAAACGTGGAAAAACGGCAAAATATTGCCAAATTCGATGATCTTTTGTTTAAATCACGTAAAGGAAAAGGTGATGATAAACGTCAAAATATTATTAAATTCGATGATTTTTCGTACGAAAGAAAATGCACGAAAACTTGCTTAAAATGCAATATTATGCGAAATAATGAGATTTGAAGGCCAAATAACATATCGTGAAACTACATGAAATAGTTTCGAAATATTGGTAAAAATGAATATATTTGCGTAATATCAAACTACATGATTAACGTGAAAAAGTCACTATTTTACCATATTTGAGGATTTTACCTCCAAATCATAGAGCGAGGTTTCGTATTATTTAGATCCAAGAAAAGACATATGACAATGTTGTTTCCAATACAAATGTTAAAAAAACAATGTGTTTTCATTAGAATTAACTAAAATGTTCTTGATTTTCCGTTTATATTACCGATGGAAGATGTACACGTAAAACCGCTCTAATCCGGCTGAAACGTTGATATATGCAATAAAAACCGAACTTCTCCCCTTTTCAATATCTTACTCAGTATTTTAACGAGAAACAAATAGATGATTGAAAATGAAGTATTTAAGGTTATTATCTAATCAATTATGTGTTTCCATCATTTTTATCGTATGTATAATGAATTATTACCCATAGACTGAAAAGTCACAAAAACGTGGAAAAACGGCAAAATATTGCATAATTCGATGATATTTTGTTTAAATCACAAAAAGGAAAAGGGGATGATAAACGTCAAAATATTGCTAAATTCGATGATTTTTCGTACGAAACAAAATGCAAGAAAACTTGCTTAAAATGCAATATTATGCGAAATTCTGAGATTTGAAGGCCAAATCACATATCGTAATACTACATGAAATAGTATCGAAATATTGGTAAAAATTAATATATTTACGTAATATCAAACTACATGATTAACGTGAAAAAGTCACTATTTTACCATATTTGAGGATTTTAACTTCAAATCATTCAGCGAGGTTTCGTTTTATTTAGATCCAAGAAAAGACATATGACAATGTTGTTTCCAATACAAATGATAAAAAAACAATGTGTTTTCATTAGAATTAACTAAAATGGTCTTGATTTTCCGTTTATATTACTGATGGAAGATGTACACGAAAACCGATCTATTCCGGTTGAAACGTCGATATATGCAATAAAAACAGAACTTCTTTCCTTTTCAATATCTTACTCAGTATTTTAACGAGAAACAAATAGTTGATAGAAAATGAAGTATTTAAGGTTATTTTCTAATCAATTATGTGTTTGCATCATTTTTATCGAATATATATAATGAGTTAATACCAATAAACTGAAAATTCACAAAAACGTGGAAAAACGGCAAAATATTGCCTAATTCGATGATATTTTGTTTAAATCACGTAAAGGAAAAGGGGATGATAAACGTCAAAATATTGCTAAATTCGATGATTTTTCGTACGAAAGAAAATGCACGAAAACTTGCTTAAAATGCAATATTATGCGAAATTCTGAGATTTGAAGGCCAAATAACATATCGTGAAACTACATGAAATAGTTTCGAAATTTTGGTAAAAATGAATATATTTGCGTAATATCAAACTACATGATTAACGTGAAAAAGTCACTATTTTACCATATTTGAGGATTTTACCTCCAAATCATAGAGCGAGGTTTCGTATTATTTAGATCCAAGAAAAGACATATGACAATGTTGTTTCCAATACAAATGATAAAAAAAACAATGTGTTTTCATTAGAA
Source organism: Procambarus clarkii (assembly GCF_040958095.1). Classification (NCBI taxonomy): domain Eukaryota; kingdom Metazoa; phylum Arthropoda; class Malacostraca; order Decapoda; family Cambaridae; genus Procambarus; species Procambarus clarkii. The sequence goes on from NC_091166.1 coordinate 28,778,275, forward strand.
TTAACTAAAATGTTCTTGATTTTCCGTTTATATTACCGAAGGAAGATGTACACGTAAAACCGCTCTAATCCGGCTGAAACGTCGATATATGCAATAAAAACCGAACTTCTCCCCTTTTCAATAACTTACTCAGTATTTTAACGAGAAACAAATAGATGATTGAAAATGAAGTATTTAAGGTTATTATCTAATCAATTATGTGTTTGCATCAGTTTTATCGTATATATAATGAATTAATACCAATAAACTGAAAATTCACTAAAACGTAGAAAAACGGCAAAATATTGCCTAATTCGTTGATATTTTGTTTAAATCACATAAAGGAAAAGGGGGATGATAAACGTCAAAATATTGCTCAATTCGACGATTTTTCGTACGAAACAAAATGCAAGAAAACTTGCTCAAAATGCAATATTATGCGAAATTCTGAGATTTGAAGGGCAAATCATATATCGTGATACTACATGAAATAGTATCGAAATATTGGTAAAAATGAATATACTTACGTAATATCAAACTACATGAAAAACGTGAAAAGTCACTATTTAACTATATTTGAGGATTTTAACTTCAAATCATAGAGCGAGGTTTCGTATTATTTCGATCCAAGAAAAGACATATGACAATGTTGTTTCCAATACAAATGATAAAAATCAATGTGTTTCTATTAGAATTATCTAAAATGTTCCTGATTTTCCGTTTATATTACCGATGGAAGATGTACACGAAAACCGCTCTATTCCGGCTGAAACGTCGATATATGCAATAAAAACCGAACTTCTCCCCTTTTCAATATCTTACTCAGTATTTTAACGAGAAACACATAGATGATTGAAAATGAAGTATTTAAGGTTATTATCTAATCAATTATGTGTTTGCATCATTTTATCGTATATTTAATGAATTAATACCCATAGACTGAAAATTCACAAAAACGTGGAAAAACGGCAAAATATTGCCTAATTCGATGATATTTTGTTTAAATCACGTAAAGGAAAAGGGGATGATAAACGTCAAAATATTGCTAAATTCGATGATTTTTCGTACGAAACAAAATGCACGAAAACTTGCTTAAAATGCAATATTATGCGAAATTCTGAGATTTGAAGGCCAAATCACATATCGTGAAACTACATGAAATAGTTTCGAAATATTGGCAAAAATGAATATATTTGAGTAATATCAAACTACATGAAAAACGTGAAAAAAGTCACTATTTAACTATATTTGAGGATTTTAACTTTAAATCATAGAGCGAGGTTTCGTATTATTTTGATCCAAGAAAAGACATGACAATGTTGTTTCCAATACAAATGATAAAAATCAATGTGTTTCTATTAGAATTATCTAAAATGTTCCTGATTATCCGTTTATATTACCGATGAAAGATGTACACGAAAACCGCTCTATTCCGGCTGAAACGTCGATATATGCAATAAAAACAGAACTTCTCCCCTTTTCAATATCATACTCAGTATTTTAACGAGAAACAAATAGTTGATTGAAAATGAAGTATTTAAGGTTATTATCTAATCAATTATGTGTTTGCATCATTTTTATCGTATATTTAATGAATTAATACCCATAGACTGAAAATTCACAAAAACGTGGAAAAACGGCAAAATATTGCCTAATTCGATGATATTTTGTTTAAATCACGTAAAGGAAAAGGGGATGATAAACGTCAAAATATTGCTAAATTCGATGATTTTTCGTACGAAACAAAATGCACGAAAACTTGCTTAAAATGCAATATTATGCGAAATTCTGAGATTTGAAGGCCAAATCACATATCGTGAAACTACATGAAATAGTTTCGAAATATTGGCAAAAATGAATATATTTGCGTAATATCAAACTACATGATTAACGTGAAAAAGTCACTATTTTACCATATATGAGGATTTTAACTTCAAATCATTCAGCGAGGTTTCGTTTTATTTATATCCAAGAAAAGACATATGACAATGTTGTTTCCATTACAAATGATAAAAAAACAATGTGTTTTCATTAGAATTAACTAAAATGTTCTTGATTTTCCGTATATATTACCGATGGAAGATGTACACGAAAACCGATCTATTCCGGCTGAAACGTCGATATATGCAATAAAAACAGAACTTATTTCCTTTTCAATATCTTACTCAGTATTTTAACGAGAAACAAATAGTTGATAGAAAATGAAGTATTTAAGGTTATTTTCTAATCAATTATGTGTTTGCATCATTTTTATCGTATATATAATGAATTAATACCAATAAACTGAAAATTCACAAAAACGTTAAAAAACGGCAAAATATTGCCTTATTCGATGATATTTTGTTTAAATATTATAAAGGAAAAGAGGATGATAAACTTCAAAATATTGCTATATTCGATGATTTTTCGTACGAAACAAAATGCAAGAAAACTTGCTTAAAATGCAATATTATGCGAAATTCTGAGATTTGAAGGCCAAATCACATATCGTAATACTACATGAAATAGTATCGAATTATTGGTAAAAATGAATATATTTACGTAATATCAAACTACATGAAAAACGTGAAAAAAGTCACTATTTAACCATATTTGAGGATTTTAACTTCAAATCATACAGCGAGGTTCCGTATTATTTAGATCCAAGAAAAGACATATGACAATGTTAATTCCAATACAAATGATAAAAATCAATGTGTTTTCATTAGAATTAACTAAAATGTTACTGATTTTCCGTTTATATTACTGATACAAGATGTACACGAAAACCGCTCTATTCCGGCTGAAACGTCGATATATGCAATAAAAACAGAACTTCTTCTTTTTTCAATATCTTACTCAGTATTTTAACGAGAAACAAATAGTTGATTGAAAATGAAGTATTTAAGGTTATTATCTAATCAATTATGTGTTTGCATCATTTTTATCGTATATATAATGAATTAATACCCATAAACTGAAATCTCACAAAAAAGTGGAAAATCGGCAAAATATTGCCTATTTCGATGATATTTTGTTTAAATCACGTAAAGGAAAAGGGGATGATAAACGTCAAAATATTGCTAATTTCGATGATTTTTCGTACGAAACAAAATGCACGAAAACTTGCTTAAAATGCAATATTATGCGAAATTCTGAGATTTAAAGGCCAAATCACATATCGTGATACTACATGAAATAGTATCGAAATATTGGTAAAAATGAATATATTTACGTAATATCAAACTACATGAAAAACGTGAAAAAAGTCACTATTTAACCATATTTGAGGATTTTAACTTCAAATCATACAGCGAGGTTCCGTATTATTTAGATCCAAGAAAAGACATATGACAATGTTGTTTCCAATACAAATGATAAAAATCAATGTGTCTTCATTAGAATTAACTAAAATGTTACTGATTTTCCGTTTATATTACCGATACAAGATGTACACGAAAACCGCTCTATTCCGGCTGAAACGTCGATATATGCAATAAAAACAGAACTTCTTCCCTTTTCAATATCTTACTCAGTATTTTAACGAGAAACAAATAGTTGATTGAAAATGAAGTATTTAAGGTTATTATCTAATCAATTATGTGTTTGCATCATTTTTATCGTATATATAATGAATTAATACCCATAGACTGAAAATTCACAAAAACGTGGAAAAACGGCAAAATATTGCCTAATTCGATGATATTTTGTTTAAATCACGTGAAGGAAAAGGGGATGATAAACGTCAAAATATTGCTTAATTCGATGATTTTTCGAACGAAACAAAATGCACGAAAACTTGCTTAGAAATGCAATATTATGCGAAATTCTGTGATTTGAAGGCCAAATCACATATCGTGATACTACATGAAATAGTATCCAAATATTGGTAAAAATGAATATATTTACGTAATATCAAACTACATGAAAAACGTGAAAAAGTCACTATTTAACCATATTTGAGGATTTTAACTTCAAATCATACAGCGAGGTTCCGTATTATTTAGATCCAAGAAAAGACATATGACAATGTTGTTTCCAATACAAATGATAAAAATCAATGTGTTTTCATTAGAATTATCTAAAATGTTCCTGATTATCCGTTTATATTACCGATGAAAGATGTACACGAAAACCACTCTATTCCGGCTGAAACGTCGATATATGCAATAAAAACCGAACTTCTCCCCTTTTCAATATCTTACTCAGTATTTTACCGAGAAAGCAAGAGTTGATTGAAAATGAAGTTTTTAAGGTTATTATCTAATCAATTATGTGTTTGCATCATTTTTATCGTATATTTAATGAATTAATACCCATAAACTTAAATCTCACAGAAACGTGGAAAAACGGCAAAATATTGCCAAATTCGATGATCTTTTGTTTAAATCACGTAAAGGAAAAGGTGATGATAAACGTCAAAATATTATTAAATTCGATGATTTTTCGTACGAAAGAAAATGCACGAAAACTTGCTTAAAATGCAATATTATGCGAAATAATGAGATTTGAAGGCCAAATAACATATCGTGAAACTACATGAAATAGTTTCGAAATATTGGTAAAAATGAATATATTTGCGTAATATCAAACTACATGATTAACGTGAAAAAGTCACTATTTTACCATATTTGAGGATTTTACCTCCAAATCATAGAGCGAGGTTTCGTATTATTTAGATCCAAGAAAAGACATATGACAATGTTGTTTCCAATAAAAATGTTAAAAAAACAATGTGTTTTCATTAGAATTAACTAAAATGTTCTTGATTTTCCGTTTATATTACCGATGGAAGATGTACACGTAAAACCGCTCTAATCCGGCTGAAACGTTGATATATGCAATAAAAACCGAACTTCTCCCCTTTTCAATATCTTACTCAGTATTTTAACGAGAAACAAATAGATGATTGAAAATGAAGTATTTAAGGTTATTATCTAATCAATTATGTGTTTCCATCATTTTTATCGTATGTATAATGAATTATTACCCATAGACTGAAAAGTCACAAAAACGTGGAAAAACGGCAAAATATTGCATAATTCGATGATATTTTGTTTAAATCACAAAAAGGAAAAGGGGATGATAAACGTCAAAATATTGCTAAATTCGATGATTTTTCGTACGAAACAAAATGCAAGAAAACTTGCTTAAAATGCAATATTATGCGAAATTCTGAGATTTGAAGGCCAAATCACATATCGTAATACTACATGAAATAGTATCGAAATATTGGTAAAAATTAATATATTTACGTAATATCAAACTACATGATTAACGTGAAAAAGTCACTATTTTACCATATTTGAGGATTTTAACTTCAAATCATTCAGCGAGGTTTCGTTTTATTTAGATCCAAGAAAAGACATATGACAATGTTGTTTCCAATACAAATGATAAAAAAAACAATGTGTTTTCATTAGAATTAACTAAAATGTTCTTGATTTTCCGTTTATATTACCGAAGGAAGATGTACACGTAAAACCGCTATAATCCGGCTGAAACGTCGATATATGCAATAAAAACCGAACTTCTCCCCTTTTCAATAACTTACTCAGTATTTTAACGAGAAACAAATAGATGATTGAAAATGAAGTATTTAAGGTTATTATCTAATCAATTATGTGTTTGCATCAGTTTTATCGTATATATAATGAATTAATACCAATAAACTGAAAATTCACTAAAACGTAGAAAAACGGCAAAATATTGCCTAATTCGTTGATATTTTGTTTAAATCACATAAAGGAAAAGGGGGATGATAAACGTCAAAATATTGCTCAATTCGACGATTTTTCGTACGAAACAAAATGCAAGAAAACTTGCTCAAAATGCAATATTATGCGAAATTCTGAGATTTGAAGGGCAAATCACATATCGTGATACTACATGAAATAGTATCGAAATATTGGTAAAAATGAATATATTTACGTAATATCAAACTACATGAAAAACGTGAAAAAAGTCACTATTTAACTATATTTGAGGATTTTAACTTCAAATCATAGAGCGAGGTTTCGTATTATTTTGATCCAAGAAAAGAAATGACAATGTTGTTTCCAATACAAATGATAAAAATCAATGTGTTTCTATTCGAATTATCTAAAATGTTCCTGATTATCCGTTTATATTACCGATGAAAGATGTACACGAAAACCGCTCTATTCCGGCTGAAACGTCGATATATGCAATAAAAACAGAACTTCTCCCCTTTTCAATATCATACTCAGTATTTTAACGAGAAACAAATAGTTGATTGAAAATGAAGTATTTAAGGTTATTATCTAATCAATTATGTGTTTGCATCATTTTTATCGTATATTTAATGAATTAATACACATAGACTGAAAATTCACAAAAACGTGGAAAAACGGCAAAATATTGCCTAATTCGATGATATTTTGTTTAAATCACGTAAAGGAAAAGGGGATGATAAACGTCAAAATATTGCTAAATTCGATGATTTTTCGTACGAAACAAAATGCACGAAAACTTGCTTAAAATGCAATATTATGCGAAATTCTGAGATTTGAAGGCCAAATCACATATCGTGAAACTACATGAAATAGTTTCGAAATATTGGCAAAAATGAATATATTTGCGTAATATCAAACTACATGATTAACGTGAAAAAGTCACTATTTTACCATATTTGAGGATTTTAACTTCAAATCATTCAGCGAGGTTTCGTTTTATTTAGATCCAAGAAAAGACATATGACAATGTTGTTTCCAATACAAATGATAAAAAAACAATGTGTTTTCATTAGAATTAACTAAAATGGTCTTGATTTTCCGTTTATATTACTGATGGAAGATGTACACGAAAACCGATCTATTCCGGCTGAAACGTCGATATATGCAATAAAAACAGAACTTCTTTCCTTTTCAATATCTTACTCAGTATTTTAACGAGAAACAAATAGTTGATAGAAAATGAAGTATTTAAGGTTATTTTCTAATCAATTATGTGTTTGCATCATTTTTATCGAATATATCGAATATATATAATGAGTTAATACCAATAAACTGAAAATTCACTAAAACGTAGAAAAACGGCAAAATAATGCCTAATTCGTTGATATTTTGTTTAAATCACATAAAGGAAAAGGGGATGATAAACGTCAAAATATTGCTAAATTCGATGATTTTTCGTACGAAACAAAATGCAAGAAAACTTGCTCAAAATGCAATATTATGCGAAATTCTGAGATTTGAAGGGCAAATCATATATCGTGATACTACATGAAATAGTATCGAAATATTGGTAAAAATGAATATACTTACGTAATATCAAACTACATGAAAAACGTGAAAAGTCACTATTTAACTATATTTGAGGATTTTAACTTCAAATCATAGAGCGAGGTTTCGTATTATTTCGATCCAAGAAAAGACATATGACAATGTTGTTTCCAATACAAATGATAAAAATCAATGTGTTTCTATTAGAATTATCTAAAATGTTCCTGATTTTCCGTTTATATTACCGATGGAAGATGTACACGAAAACCGTTCTATTCCGGCTGAAACGTCGATATATGCAATAAAAACAGAACTTCTCCCCTTTTCAATATCTTACTCAGTATTTTAACGAGAAACCAATAGTTGATTGAAAATGAAGTATTTAAGGTTATTATCTAATCAATTATGTGTTTGCATCATTTTTATCGTATATTTAATGAATTAATACCCATAAACTTAAATCTCACAGAAACGTGGAAAAACGGCAAAATATTGCCAAATTCGATTATCTTTTGTTTAAATCACGTAAAGGAAAAGGTGATGATAAACGTCAAAATATTTCTAAATTCGATGATTTTTCGTACGAAACAAAATGCACGAAAACTTGCTTAAAATGCAATATTATGCGAAATAATGAGATTTGAAGGCCAAATAACATATCGTGAAACTACATGAAATAGTTTCGAAATATTGGTAAAAATGAATATATTTGCGTAATATCAAACTACATGAATAACGTGAAAAAGTCACTATTTTACCATATTTGAGGATTTTACCTCCAAATCATAGAGCGAGGTTTCGTATTATTTAGATCCAAGAAAAGACATATGACAATGTTGTTTCCAATACAAATGATAAAAAAACAATGTGTTTTCATTAGAATTAACTAAAATGTTCTTGATTTTCCGTTTATATTACAGATGGAAGATGTACACGTAAAACCGCTCTAATCCGGCTGAAACGTTGATATATGCAATAAAAACCGAACTTCTCCCCTTTTCAATATCTTACTCAGTATTTTAACGAGAAACAAATAGATGATTGAAAATGAAGTATTTAAGGTTATTATCTAATCAATTATGTGTTTGCATCATTTTTATCGTATATATAATGAATTATTACCCATAGACTGAAAATTCACAAAAACGTGGAAAAACGGCAAAATATTGCATAATTCGATGATATTTTGTTTAAATCACAAAAAGGAAAAGGGGATGATAAACATCAAAATAATGCTAAATTCGATGATTTTTCGTACGAAACAAAATGCAAGAAAACTTGCTTAAAATGCAATATTATGCGAAATTCTGAGATTTGAAGGCCAAATCACATATCGTAATACTACATGAAATAGTATCGAAATATTGGTAAAAATTAATATATTTACGTAATATCAAACTACATGATTAACGTGAAAAAGTCACTATTTTACCATATTTGAGGATTTTAACTTCAAATCATTCAGCGAGGTTTCGTTTTATTTAGATCCAAGAAAAGACATGACAATGTTGTTTCCTATACAAATGATAAAAAAACAATGTGTTTTCATTAGAATTAACTAAACTGTTCTTGATTTTTCGTTTATATTACCGATACAAGATGTACACGAAAACCGCTCTAATCCGGCTGAAACGTCGATATATGCAATAAAAACCGAACTTCTCCCCTTTTCAATATCTTACTCAGTATTTTAACGAGAAACACATAGATGATTGAAAATGAAGTATTTAAGGTTATTATCTAATCAATTATGTGTTTGCATTATTTTATCGTATATTTAATGAATTAATACCCATAGACTGAAAATTCACAAAAACGTGGAAAAACGGCAAAATATTGCCTAATTCGATGATATTTTGTTTAAATCACGTAAAGGAAAAGGGGATGATAAACGTCAAAATATTGCTAAATTCGATGATTTTTCGTACGAAACAAAATGCACGAAAACTTGCTTAAAATGCAATATTATGCGAAATTCTGAGATTTGAAGGCCAAATCACATATCGTGAAACTACATGAAATAGTTTCGAAATATTGGCAAAAATGAATATATTTGAGTAATATCAAACTACATGAAAAACGTGAAAAAAGTCACTATTTAACTATATTTGAGGATTTTAACTTTAAATCATAGAGCGAGGTTTCGTATTATTTTGATCCAAGAAAAGACATGACAATGTTGTTTCCAATACAAATGATAAAAATCAATGTGTTTCTATTAGAATTATCTAAAATGTTCCTGATTATCCGTTTATATTACCGATGAAAGATGTACACGAAAACCGCTCTATTCCGGCTGAAACGTCGATATATGCAATAAAAACAGAACTTCTCCCCTTTTCAATATCATACTCAGTATTTTAACGAGAAACAAATAGTTGATTGAAAATGAAGTATTTAAGGTTATTATCTAATCAATTATGTGTTTGCATCATTTTTATCGTATATTTAATGAATTAATACCCATAGACTGAAAATTCACAAAAACGTGGAAAAACGGCAAAATATTGCCTAATTCGTTGATATTTTGTTTAAATCACGTAAAGGAAAAGGGGATGATAAACGTCAAAATATTGCTAAATTCGATGATTTTTCGTACGAAACAAAATGCACGAAAACTTGCTTAAAATGCAATATTATGCGAAATTCTGAGATTTGAAGGCCAAATCACATATCGTGAAACTACATGAAATAGTTTCGAAATATTGGCAAAAATGAATATATTTGCGTAATATCAAACTACATGATTAACGTGAAAAAGTCACTATTTTACCATATATGAGGATTTTAACTTCAAATCATTCAGCGAGGTTTCGTTTTATTTATATCCAAGAAAAGACATATGACAATGTTGTTTCCATTACAAATGATAAAAAAACAATGTGTTTTCATTAGAATTAACTAAAATGTTCTTGATTTTCCGTATATATTACCGATGGAAGATGTACACGAAAACCGATCTATTCCGGCTGAAACGTCGATATATGCAATAAAAACAGAACTTATTTCCTTTTCAATATCTTACTCAGTATTTTAACGAGAAACAAATAGTTGATAGAAAATGAAGTATTTAAGGTTATTTTCTAATCAATTATGTGTTTGCATCATTTTTATCGTATATATAATGAATTAATACCAATAAACTGAAAATTCACAAAAACGTTAAAAAACGGCAAAATATTGCCTTATTCGATGATATTTTGTTTAAATATTATAAAGGAAAAGAGGATGATAAACTTCAAAATATTGCTATATTCGATGATTTTTCGTACGAAACAAAATGCAAGAAAACTTGCTTAAAATGCAATATTATGCGAAATTCTGAGATTTGAAGGCCAAATCACATATCGTAATACTACATGAAATAGTATCGAATTATTGGTAAAAATGAATATATTTACGTAATATCAAACTACATGAAAAACGTGAAAAAAGTCACTATTTAACCATATTTGAGGATTTTAACTTCAAATCATACAGCGAGGTTCCGTATTATTTAGATCCAAGAAAAGACATATGACAATGTTAATTCCAATACAAATGATAAAAATCAATGTGTTTTCATTAGAATTAACTAAAATGTTACTGATTTTCCGTTTATATTACTGATACAAGATGTACACGAAAACCGCTCTATTCCGGCTGAAACGTCGATATATGCAATAAAAACAGAACTTCTTCTTTTTTCAATATCTTACTCAGTATTTTAACGAGAAACAAATAGTTGATTGAAAATGAAGTATTTAAGGTTATTATCTAATCAATTATGTGTTTGCATCATTTTTATCGTATATATAATGAATTAATACCCATAAACTGAAATCTCACAAAAAAGTGGAAAATCGGCAAAATATTGCCTATTTCGATGATATTTTGTTTAAATCACGTAAAGGAAAAGGGGATGATAAACGTCAAAATATTGCTAATTTCGATGATTTTTCGTACGAAACAAAATGCACGAAAACTTGCTTAAAATGCAATATTATGCGAAATTCTGAGATTTAAAGGCCAAATCACATATCGTGATACTACATGAAATAGTATCGAAATATTGGTAAAAATGAATATATTTACGTAATATCAAACTACATGAAAAACGTGAAAAAAGTCACTATTTAACCATATTTGAGGATTTTAACTTCAAATCATACAGCGAGGTTCCGTATTATTTAGATCCAAGAAAAGACATATGACAATGTTGTTTCCAATACAAATGATAAAAATCAATGTGTCTTCATTAGAATTAACTAAAATGTTACTGATTTTCCGTTTATATTACCGATACAAGATGTACACGAAAACCGCTCTATTCCGGCTGAAACGTCGATATATGCAATAAAAACAGAACTTCTTCCCTTTTCAATATCTTACTCAGTATTTTAACGAGAAACAAATAGTTGATTGAAAATGAAGTATTTAAGGTTATTATCTAATCAATTATGTGTTTGCATCATTTTTATCGTATATATAATGAATTAATACCCATAGACTGAAAATTCACAAAAACGTGGAAAAACGGCAAAATATTGCCTAATTCGATGATATTTTGTTTAAATCACGTGAAGGAAAAGGGGATGATAAACGTCAAAATATTGCTTAATTCGATGATTTTTCGAACGAAACAAAATGCACGAAAACTTGCTTAGAAATGCAATATTATGCGAAATTCTGTGATTTGAAGGCCAAATCACATATCGTGATACTACATGAAATAGTATCCAAATATTGGTAAAAATGAATATATTTACGTAATATCAAACTACATGAAAAACGTGAAAAAAGTCACTATTTAACCATATTTGAGGATTTTAACTTCAAATCATACAGCGAGGTTCCGTATTATTTAGATCCAAGAAAAGACATATGACAATGTTGTTTCCAATACAAATGATAAAAATCAATGTGTTTTCATTAGAATTATCTAAAATGTTCCTGATTATCCGTTTATATTACCGATGAAAGATGTACACGAAAACCACTCTATTCCGGCTGAAACGTCGATATATGCAATAAAAACCGAACTTCTCCCCTTTTCAATATCTTACTCAGTATTTTAACGAGAAACAAATAGATGATTGAAAATGAAGTATTTAAGGTTATTATCTAATCAATTATGTGTTTGCATGATTTTTATCGTATATATAATGAATTAATACCCATAGACTGAAAATTCACAAAAACGTGGAAAAACGGCAAAATATTGCATAATTCGATGATATTTTGTTTAAATCACATAAAGGAAAAGGGGATGATAAACGTCAAAATATTGCTAAATTCGATGATTTTTCGTACGAAATAAAATGCTAGAAAACTTGCCTAAAATGTAACATTATGCGAAATTCTGAGATTTGAAGGCCAAATCACATATCGTAATACTACATGAAATAGTATCGAAATATTGGTAAAAATGAATATATTTACATAATATCAAACTACATGATTAACGTGAAAAAGTCACTATTTTACCATATTTGAGGATTTTAACTTCAAATCGTTCAGCGAGGTTTCGTTTTATTTATATCCAAGAAAAGACATATGACAATGTTGTTTCCAATACAAATGATAAAAAAACAATGTTTTTTCATTAGAATTAACTAAAATGTTCTTGATTTTCCGTTTATATTACCGATGGAAGATGTACACGAAAACCGATCTATTCCGGCTGAAACGTCGATATAAGCAAGAAAAACAGAACTCTTTCCTTTTCAATATCTTACTCAGTATTTTAACGAGAAACAAATAGTTGATAGAAAATGAAGTATTTAAGGTTATTTTCTAATCAATTATGTGTTTGCATCATTTTTGTCTTATATATAATGAATTAATACCAATAAACTGAAAATTCACTAAAACGTAGAAAAACGGCAAAAGTATTGCCTAATTCGTTGATATTTTGTTTAAATCACATAAAGGAAAAGCGGATGATAAACGTCAAAATATTGCTAAATTCGATGATTTTTCGTACGAAACAAAATGCAAGAAAACTTGCTGAAAATGCAATATTATGCGAAATTCTGAGATTTGAAGGGCAAATCACATATCGTGATACTGCATGAAATAGTATCGAAATATTGGTAAAAATGAATATATTTACGTAATATCAAACTACATGATTAACGTGAAAAAGTCACTATTTTACCATATTTGAGGATTTTAACTTCAAATCATTCAGCGAGGTTTCGTTTTATTTAGATCCAAGAAAAGACATATGACAATGTTGCTTCCAATACAAATGATAAAAAATCAATGTAATTCTATTAGAATTATCTAAAATGTTCCTGATTTTCCGTTTATATTACCGATGGAAGATGTACACGTAAAACCGCTCTAATCCGGCTGAAACGTCGATATATGCAATAAAGACCGAACTTCTCCCCTTTTCAATATCTTACTCAGTATTTTAACGAGAAACAAATAGATGATTGAAAGTGAAGTATTTAAGGTTATTATCTAATCAATTATGTGTTTGCATGATTTTTATCGTATATATAATGAATTAATACCAATAGACTGAAAATTCACAAAAACGTGGATAAACGGCAAAATATTGCATAATTCGATGATATTTTGTTTAAATCACAAAAAGGAAAATGGGATGATAAACGTCAAAATATTGCTAAATTCGATGATTTTTCGTACGAAACAAAATGCACGAAAACTTGCTTAAAATGCAATATTATGCGAAATTCTGAGATTTAAAGGCCAAATCACATATCGTGAAACTACATGAAATAGTATCGAAATATTGGTAAAAATGAATATATTTACGTAATATCAAACTACATGAAAAACGTGAAAAAAGTCACTATTTAACCATATTTGAGGATTTTAACTTCAAATCATTCAGCGAGGTTCCGTATTATTTAGATCCAAAAAAAGACATATGACAATGTTGTTTCCAATTCAAATGATACAAATCAATGTGTTTTCATTAGAATTAACTAAAATGTTCCTGATTTTCCGTTTATATTACCGATGGAAGATATACACGAAAACCGCTCTATTCCGGCTTAAACGTCGATATATGCAATAAAACAGAACTTCTCCCCTTTTCAATATCTTACTCAGTATTTTAACGAGAAACAAATAGATGATTGAAAATGAAGTATTTAAGGTTATTATTTAATCAATTATGTGTTTGCATGATTTTTATCGTATATATAATGAATTAATTCCCATAGACTGAAAATTCACAAAAACGTGGAAAAACGGCAAAATATTGCATAATTCGATGATATTTTGTTTAAATCACAAAAAGGAAAATGGGATGATAAACGTCAAAATATTGCTAAATTCGATGATTTTTCGTACGAAACAAAATGCACGAAAACTTGCTTAAAATGCAATATTATGCGAAATTCTGAGATTTAAAGGCCAAATCACATATCGTGATACTACATGAAATAGTATCGAAATATTGGTAAAAATGAATATATTTACGTAATATCAAACTACATGAAAAACGTGAAAATTCACTATTTAACCATATTTGAGGATTTTAACTTCAAATCATTCAGCGAGGTTCCGTATTATTTAGATCCAAAAAAAGACATATGACAATGTTGTTTCCAATTCAAATGATAAAAATCAATGTGTTTTCATTAGAATTAACTAAAATGTTCCTGATTTTCCGTTTATATTACCGATGGAAGATATACACGAAAACCGCTCTATTCCGGCTTAAACGTCGATATATGCAATAAACAGAACTTCTCCCCTTTTCAATATCTTACTCAGTATTTTAACGAGAAACAAATAGATGATTGAAAATGAAGTATTTAAGGTTATTATCTAATCAATTATGTGTTTCCATCATTTTTATCGTATATATAATGAATTAATACCCATAGACTGAAAATTCACAAAAACGTGGAAAAACGGCAAAATATTGCCTAATTCGATGATATTTTGTTTAAATCACGTAAAGGAAAAGGGGATGATAAACGTCAAAATATTGCTAAATTCGATGATTTTTCGTACGAAACAAAATGCAAGAAAACTTGCTTAAAATGCAATATTATGCGAAATTCTGAGATTTGAAGGCGAAATCACATATCGTGATACTACATGAAATAGTATGGAAATATTGGTAAAAATTAATGTATTTACGTAATATCAAACTACATGAAAAACGTGAAAAAAGTCACTATTTAACTATATTTGAGGATTTTAACTTCAAATCATAGAGCGAGGTTTTGTATTATTTCGATCCAAGAAAAGACATGACAATGTTGTTTCCAATACAAATGATAAAAATCAATGTGTTTCTATTAGAATTATCTAAAATGTTCCTGATTATCCGTTTATATTACCGATGAAAGATGTACACGATAACCGCTCTATTCCGGCTGAAACGTCGATATATGCAATAAAAACAGAACTTCTCCCCTTTTCAATATCATACTCAGTATTTTAACGAGAAACAAATAGTTGATTGAATATGAGGTATTTAAGGTTATTATCTAATCAATTATGTGTTTGCATCATTTTTATCGTATATTTAATGAATTAATACCCATAGACCGAAAATTCACAAAAACGTGGAAAAACGGCAAAATATTGCATAATTCGATGATATTTTGTTTAAATCACATAAAGGAAAAGGGGATGATAAACGTCAAAATATTGCTAAATTCGATGATTTTTCGTACGAAATAAAATGCTAGAAAACTTGCTTAAAATGTAACATTATACGAAATTCTGAGATTTGAAGGCCAAATCACATATCGTAATACTACATGAAATAGTATCGAAATATTGGTAAAAATGAATATATTTACATAATATCAAACTACATGATTAACGTGAAAAAGTCACTATTTTACCATATTTGAGGATTTTAACTTCAAATCATTCAGCGAGGTTTCGTTTTATTTAGATCCAAGAAAAGACATATGACAATGTTGCTTCCAATACAAATGATAAAAAAACAATGTGTTTTCATTAGAATTAACTAAAATGTTCTTGATTTTCCGTTTATATTACCGATGGAAGATGTACACGAAAACCGATCTATTCCGGCTGAAACGTCGATATAAGCAAGAAAAACAGAACTCTTTCCTTTTCAATATCTTACTCAGTATTTTAACGAGAAACAAATAGTTGATAGAAAATGAAGTATTTAAGGTTATTTTCTAATCAATTATGTGTTTGCATCATTTTTGTCGTATATATAATGAATTAATACCAATAAACTGAAAATTCACTAAAACGTAGAAAAACGGCAAAAGTATTGCCTAATTCGTTGATATTTTGTTTAAATCACATAAAGGAAAAGGGGATGATAAACGTCAAAATATTGCTAAATTCGATGATTTTTCGTACGAAACAAAATGCAAGAAAACTTGCTCAAAATGCAATATTACGCGAAATTCTGAGATTTGAAGGGCAAATCACATATCGTGATACTGCATGAAATAGTATCGAAATATTGGTAAAAATGAATATATTTACGTAATATCAAACTACATGATTAACGTGAAAAAGTCACTATTTTACCATATTTGAGGATTTTAACTTCAAATCATTCAGCGAGGTTTCGTTTTATTTAGATCCAAGAAAAGACATATGACAATGTTGCTTCCAATACAAATGATAAAAAATCAATGTGTTTCTATTAGAATTATCTAAAATGTTCCTGATTTTCCGTTTATATTACCGATGGAAGATGTACACGTAAAACCGCTCTAATCCGGCTGAAACGTCGATATATGCAATAAAGACCGAACTTCTCCCCTTTTCAATATCTTACTCAGTATTTTAACGAGAAACAAATAGATGATTGAAAGTGAAGTATTTAAGGTTATTATCTAATCAATTATGTGTTTGCATGATTTTTATCGTATATATAATGAATTAATACCCCTAGACTGAAAATTCACAAAAACGTGGAAAAACGGCAAAATATTGCATAATTCGATGATATTTTGTTTAAATCACAAAAAGGAAAATGGGATGATAAACGTCAAAATATTGCTAAATTCGATGATTTTTCGTACGAAACAAAATGCACGAAAACTTGCTTAAAATGCAATATTATGCGAAATTCTGAGATTTAAAGGCCAAATCACATATCGTGATACTACATGAAATGGTATCGAAATATTGGTACAAATGAATATATTTACGTAATATCAAACTACATGAAAAACGTGAAAAAAGTCACTATTTAACCATATTTGAGGATTTTAACTTCAAATCATTCAGCGAGGTTCCGTATTATTTAGATCCAAAAAAAGACATATGACAATGTTGTTTCCAATTCAAATGATAAAAATCAATGTGTTTTCATTAGAATTAACTAAAATGTTCCTGATTTTCCGTTTATATTACCGATGGAAGATATACACGAAAACCGCTCTATTCCGGCTTAAACGTCGATATATGCAATAAAACAGAACTTCTCCCCTTTTCAATATCTTACTCAGTATTTTAACGAGAAACAAATAGATGATTGAAAATGAAGTATTTAAGGTTATTATCTAATCAATTATGTGTTTGCATGATTTTTATCGTATATATAATGAATTAATACCTATAGACTGAAAATTCACAAAAACGTGGAAAAACGGCAAAATATTGCATAATTCGATGATATTTTGTTTAAATCACATAAAGGAAAATGGGATGATAAACGTCAAAATATTGCTAAATTCGATGATTTTTCGTACGAAACAAAATGCACGGAAACTTGCTTAAAATGCAATATTATGCGAAATTCTGAGATTTAAAGGCCAAATCACATATCGTGATACTACATGAAATAGTATCGAAATATTGGTAAAAATGAATATATTTACGTAATATCAAACTACATGATTAACGTGAAAAAGTCACTATTTAACCATATTTGAGGATTATAACTTCAAATCATACAGCAAGGTTTCGCATTATTTAGATCCAAGAAAAGACATATGACAATGTTGTTTCCAATTCAAATGATAAAAATCAATGTGTTTTCATTAGAATTAACTAAAATGTTACTGATTTTCCGTTTATATTACCGATACAAGATGTACACGAAAACCGCTCTATTCCGGCTGAAAGGTCGATATATGCAATAAAAACAGAACTTCTTTCCTTTTCAATATCTTACTCAGTATTTTAACGAGAAACAAACAGTTGATAGAAAATGAAGTATTTAAGGTTATTATCTAATCAATTATGTGTTTGCATCATTTTTATCGTATATATAGTGAATTAATACCAATAAACTGAAAATTCACTAAAACATAGAAAAACGGCAAAATATTGCATAATTCGATGATATTTTGTTTAAATCACAAAAAGGAAAAGGGGATGATAAACGTCAAAATATTGCTAAATTCGATGATTTTTCGTACGAAACAAAATGCAAGAAAACTTGCTTAAAATGCAAAAATATGCGAAATTATGAGATTTGAAGGCCAAATCACATATCGTGATAATACATTAAATAGTGTCGAAATATTGGTAAAAATAAATATATTTACGTAATATCAAACTACATGATTAACGTGAAAAAGTCACTTTTTTACCATATTTGAGGATTTAAACTTCAAATCATTCAGCGAGGTTTCGTTTTATTTAGATCCAAGAAAAGACATATGACAATGTTGTTCCCAATACAAACGATAAAAAAACAATGTGTTTTCATTAGACTTAACTAAAATGTTCTTGATTTTCCGTTTATATTACCGATAGAAGATGTACACGAAAACCGATCTATTCTGGCTGAAACGTCGATATATGCAATAAAAACAGAACTTCTTTCCTTTTCAAAATCTTACTCAGTATTTTAACGAGAAACAAACAGTTGATAGAAAATGAAGTATTTAAGGTTATTATCTAATCAATTATGTGTTTGCATCATTTTTATCGTATATATAGTGAATTAATACCAATAAACTGAAAATTCACTAAAACATAGAAAAACGGCAAAATATTGCCTTATTCGTTGATATTTTGTTTAAATCACATAAAGGAAAAGGGGATGATAAACGTCAAAATATTGCTAAATTCGGTGATTTTTCGTACGAAACAAAATGCAAGAAAACGTGCTCAAAATGCAATATTATGCGAAATTCTGAGATTTGAAGGGCAAATCACATATCGTGATACTACATGAAATAGTATCGAAATATTGGTAAAAATTAATTTTTTTTTTCTGTAATATCAAACTACATGAAAAACGTGAAAAAAGTCACTATTTAACTATATTTGAGGATTTTAACTTCAAATCATAGAGCGAGGTTTCGTATTATTTCGATCCAAGAAAAGACATATGACAATGTTGTTTCGAATACAAATGATAAAAATCAATGTGTTTTCATTAGAATTATCTAAAATGTTCCTGATTTTCCGTTTATATTACCGATGGAAGATGTACACGAAAACCGCTCTATTCCTGCTGAAACGTCGATATATGCAATAAAACAGAACTTCTCCCCTTTTCAATATCTTACTCAGTATTTTAACGAGAAACAAATAGGTGATTGAAAATGAAGTATTTAAGGTCTAATAAATTATGTGTTTCCATCATTTTTATCGTATATATAATGAATTAATATCCATAGACTGAAAATTCACAAAAACGTGGAAAAACGGCAAAACATTGCCTAATTCGATGATATTTTGTTTAAATCACGTAAAGGAAAAGGGGATGATAAACGTCAAAATATTGCTAAATTCGATGATTTTTCGTACGAAACAAAATGCAAGAAAACTTGCTTAAAATGCAATATTATGCGAAATTCTGAGATTTGAAGGCCAAATCACATATCGTGATACAACATGAAATAGTGTCGAAATATTGGTAAAAATAAATATATTTACGTAATATCAAACTACATGATTAACGTGAAAAAGTCACTTTTTTACCATATTTGAGGATTTTAACTTAAAATCATTCAGCGAGGTTTCGTTTTATTTAGATCCAAGAAAAGACATATGACAATGTTGTTCCCAATACAAATGATAAAAAACAATGTGTTTTCATTAGAATTAACTAAAATGTTCTTGATTTTCCGTTTATATTACCGATGGAAGTAATACACGTAAAACCGCTCTAATCCGGCTGAAACGTCGATATATGCAATAAAAACCGAACTTCTCCCCTTTTCAATATCATACTCAGTATTTTAACGAGAAACAAATAGATGATTGAAAATGAAGTATTTAAGGTTATTATTTAATGATAAATGTGTTTGCATCATTTGTATCGTATATATAATGAATTAATACCTATAGACTGAAAATTTACAAAAACGTGGAAAAACGGCAAAATATTGCCTAATTCGATGATACTTTGTTTAAATCACATAAAGGAAAAGGGGATGATAAACGTCAAAATATTGCTAAATTCGATGATTTTTCGTACGAAATAAAATGCAAGAAAACTTGCTTAAAATGTAACATTATGCGAAATTCTGAAATTTGAAGGCCAAATCACAAATCGTAATACTACATGAAATAGTATCGAAATATTGGTAAAAATGAATATATTTACGAAATATCAAACTACATGATTAACGTGAAAAAGTCACTATTTTACCATATTTGAGGATTTTAACTTCAAATCATTCAACGAGGTTTCGTTTTATTTAGATCCAAGAAAAGACATATGACAATGTTGTTTCCAATACAAATGATAAAAAAACAATGTGTTTTCATTAGAATTATCTAAAATGTTCCTGATTTTCCGTTTATATTACCGATGGAAGATGTACACGAAAACCGCTCTATTCCTGCTGAAACGTCGATATATGCAATAAAAACCGAACTTCTCCCCTTTTCAATATCTTACTCAGTATTTTAACGAGAAACAAATAGATGATTGAAAATGAAGTATTTAAGGTTATTATCCTATCAATTATGTGTTTGCATCATTTTTATCGTATATATAATGAATTAATTCCCATAAACTGAAATCTCACAAAAACGTGGAAAAAAGGCAAAATATTGACTAATTCGATGATACTTTATTTAAATCACATAAAGGAAAAGGGGATGATAAACGTCAAAATATTGCTAAATTCGATGATTTTTCGTACGAAACAAAATGCAAGAAAACTTGCTTAAAATGCAATATTATGCAAAATTCTAAGATTTGAAGGCCAAATCACATATCGTGATACTACATGAAATAGTATCGAAATATTGATAAAAATGAATATATTTACGTAATATCAAACTACATGAAAAACGTGAAAAATGTCACTATTTAACCATATTTGAGGATTATAACTTCAAATCATAGAGCGAGGTTTCGTATTCTTTAGATCCAAGAAAAGACATATGACAATGTTGTTTCCAATACAAATGATAAAAATCAATGTGTTTTCATTAGAATTAACTAAAATGTTACTGATTTTCCGTTTATATTACCGATGGAAGATGTACACGAAAACCGCTCTGTTCCGGCTGAAACGTCGATATATGCAATAAAAACAGAACTTCTCCCCTTTTAAATATCTTACTCAGTATTTTAACGAGAAACAAATAGATGATTGAAAATGAAGTATTTAAGGTTATTATCTAATCGATTATGTGTTTGCATCACTTTTATCGTATATATAATGAATTAATACCCATAGACTGAAAATTTACAAAAACGTGGAAAAACGGCAAAATATTGCCTAATTCGATGATACTTTGTTTAAAACACATAAAGGAAAAGGGGATGATAAACGTCAAAATATTGCTAAATTCGATGATTTTTCGTACGAAATAAAATGCAAGAAAACTTGCTTAAAATGAAATATTATGCGAAATTCTGAGATTTGAAGGCCAAATCACATATCGTGACACTACATGAAATAGTGTCGAAATATTGGTAAAAATAAATATATTTACGTAATATCAAACTACATGATTAACGTGAAAAAGTAATTTTTTTACCATATATGAGGATTTTAACTTCAAATCATTCAGCGAGGTTTCGTTTTATTTAGATCCAAGAAAAGACATATGACAATGTTGTTCCCAATACAAATGATAAAAAACAATGTGTTTTCATTAGAATTAACTAAAATGTTCTTGATTTTCCATTTATATTACCGATGGAAGTTATACACGTAAAACCACTCTAATCCGGCTGAAACGTCGATATATGCAATAAAAACCGAACTTCTCCCCATTTCAATATCTTACTCAGTATTTTAACGAGAAACAAATAGATGATTGAAAATGAAGTATTTAAGGTTATTATCTAATCAATTATGTGTTTGCATCATTTTTATCGTATATATAATGAATTAATACCCATAAACTGAAATCTCACAAAAACGTGGAAAAACGGCAAAATATTGCCTAATTCGATGATACTTTGTTTAAATCACATAAAGGAAAAGGGGATGATAAACGTCAAAATATTGCTATATTCGATGATTTTTCGTACGAAACAAAATGCAAGAAAACTTGCTTAAAATGCAATATTATGCAAAATTCTGAGACTTGAAGGCCAAATCACATATCGTGATACTACATGAAATTGTATGGAAATATTGGTAAAAATTTATGTATATACGAAATATCAAACTACATGAAAAACGTGAAAAAGTCACTATTTAACCATATTTGAGGATTTTAACTTCAAATCATACAGCGAGGTTTCGCATTATTTAGATCCAAGAAAAGACATATGACAATGTTGTTTCCAATTCAAATGATAAAAATCAATGTGTTTTCATTAGAATTAACTAAAATGTTACTGATTTTCCGTTTATATTACCCATACAAGATGTACACGAAAACCGCTCTATTCCGGCTGAAACGTCGATATATGCAATAAAAACAGAACTTCTTCCCTTTTCAATATCTTACTCAGTGTTTTAACGAGAAACAAATAGTTGATTGAAAATGAAGTATTTAAGGTTATTATTTAATCAATTATGTGTTTGCATCATTTTTATCGTATATATAATGAATTAATACCCATAAACTGAAATCTCACAAAAACGTGGAAAAACGGCAAAATATTTCCTAATTCGATGATATTTTGTTTAAATCACGTAAAGGAAAAGGGGATGATAAACGTCAAAATATTACTAAATTCGATGATTTATCGTACGAAACAAAATGCACGAAAACTTGCTTAAAATGCAATATTATGCGAAATTCTGAGATTTGAAGGCCAAATCACTTATCGTGAAACTACATGAAATAGTTTCGAAATATTGGTAAAAATGAATATATTTGCGTATTATCAAACTACATGATTAACGTGAAAAAGTCACTATTTAACCATATTTGAGGATTTTACCTTCAATTCATAGAGCGAGGTTTCGTATTATTTAGATCCAAGAAAAGACATATGACAATGTTGTTTCCAATACAAATGATAAAAAAACAATGTGTTTTCATTAGAATTAACTAAAATGTTCTTGATTTTCCGTTTATATTACCGATGGAAGATGTACACGTAAAACCGCTCTAATCCGGCTGAAACGTCGATATATGCAATAAAAACCGAACTTCTCCCCTTTTCAATATCTTACTCAGTATTTTAACGAGAAACACATAGATGATTGAAAATGAAGTATTTAAGGTTATTATCTAATCAATTATGTGTTTGCATCATTTTTATCGTATATATAATGAATTAATACCAATAAACTGAAAATTCACAAAAACGTGGAAAAACGGCAAAATATTGCCTAATTCGATGATATTTTGTTTAAATCACATAAAGGAAAAGGGGATGATAAACGTCAAAATATTGCTATATTCGATGATTTTTCGTACGAAACAAAATGCAAGAAAACTTGCTTAAAATGCAATATTATGCGAAATTCTAAGATTTGAAGGCCAAATCACATATCGTGATACTACATGAAATAGTATCGAAATATTGATAAAAATGAATATATTTACGTAATATCAAACTACATGAAAAACGTGAAAAAAGTCACTATTTAACCATATTTGAGGATAATAACTTCAAATCATAGAGCGAGGTTTCGTATTATTTAGATCCAAGAAAAGACATATGACAATGTTGTTTCCAATACAAATGATAAAAATCAATGTGTTTTCATTAGAATTAACTAAAATGTTACTGATTTTCCGTTTATATTACCGATACAAGATGTACACGAAAACCGCTCTATTCCGGCTGAAACGTCGATATATGCAATAAAAACAGAACTTCTTCCCTTTTCAATATCTTACTCAGTGTTTTAACGAGAAACAAATAGTTGATTGAAAATGAAGTATTTAAGGTTATTATCTAATCAATTATGTGTTTGCATCATTTTTATCGTATATATAATGAATTAATACCCATAAACTGAAATCTCACAAAAACGTGGAAAAACGGCAAAATATTTCCTAATTCGATGATATTTTGTTTAAATCACGTAAAGGAAAAGGGGATGATAAACGTCAAAATATTGCTAAATTCGATGATTTATCGTACGAAACAAAATGCACGAAAACTTGCTTAAAATGCAATATTATGCGAAATTCTGAGATTTGAAGGCCAAATCACTTATCGTAAAACTACATGAAATAGTTTCGAAATATTGGTAAAAATGAATATATTTGCGTAATATCAAACTACATGATTAACGTGAAAAAATCACTATTTAACCATATTTGAGGATTTTACCTTCAATTCATAGAGCGAGGTTTCGTATTATTTAGATCCAAGAAAAGACATATGACAATGTTGTTTCCAATACAAATGATAAAAAAACAATGTGTTTTCATTAGAATTAACTAAAATGTTCTTGATTTTCCGTTTATATTACCGATGGAAGATGTACACGTAAAACCGCTCTAATCCGGCTGAAACGTCGATATATGCAATAAAAACCGAACTTCTCCCCTTTTCAATATCTTACTCAGTATTTTAACGAGAAACACATAGATGATTGAAAATGAAGTATTTAAGGTTATTATCTAATCAATTATGTGTTTGCATCATTTTTATCGTATATATAATGAATTAATACCAATAAACTGAAAATTCACAAAAACGTGGAAAAACGGCAAAATATTGCCTAATTGGATGATATTTTGTTTAAATCACATAAAGGAAAAGGGGATGATAAACGTCAAAATATTGCTAAATTCGATGATTTTTCGTACGAAACAAAATGCAAGAAAACTTGCTTAAAATGCAATATTATGCGAAATTCTAAGATTTGAAGGCCAAATCACATATCGTGATACTACATGAAATAGTATCGAAATATTGATAAAAATGAATATATTTACGTAATATCAAACTACATGAAAAACGTGAAAAAAGTCACTATTTAACCATATTTGAGGATTATAACTTCAAATCATAGAGGGAGGTTTCGTATTATTTAGATCCAAGAAAAGACATATGACAATGTTGTTTCCAATACAAATGATAAAAATCAATGTGTTTTCATTAGAATTAACTAAAATGTTACTGATTTTCCGTTTATATTACCGATGGAAGATGTACACGAAAACCGCTCTGTTCCGGCTGAAACGTCGATATATGCAATAAAAACAGGACTTCTCCCCTTTTCAAAATCTTACTCAGTATTTTAACGAGAAACCAATAAATGATTGAAAATGAAGTATTTAAGGTTATTATCTAATCAATTATGTGTTTGCATCATTTTTATCGTATATATAATGAATTAATACCCATAAACTGAAATCTCACAAAAACGTGGAAAAACGGCAAAATATTGCCTAATTCGATGATATTTTGTTTAAATCACGTAAAGGAAAAGGGGATGATAAACGTCAAAATATTGCTAAATTCGATGATTTTTCGTACGAAACAAAATGCACGAAAACTTGCTTAAAATGCAATATTATGCGAAATTCTGAGATTTGAAGGCCAAATCTCATATCGTGAAACTACATGAAATAGTTTCGAAATAATGGTAAAAATGAATATATTTGCGTAATATCAAACTACATGATTAACGTGAAAAAGTCACTATTTTACCATATTTGAGGATTTTACCTTCAAATCATAGAGCGAGGTTTCGTATTATTTAGATCCATGAAAAGACATATGACAATGTTGTTTCCAATACAAATGATATAAAAACAATGTGTTTTCATTAGAATTAACTTAAATGTTCTTGATTTTCCGTTTATATTACCGATGGAAGATGTACACGTAAAACCGCTCTAATCCGGCTGAAACGTCGATATATGCAATAAAAACCGAACTTCTCCCCTTTTTAATATCTTAGTCAGTATTTTAACGAGAAACAAATAGATGATTGAAAATGAAGTATTTAAGGTTATTATCTAATCAATTATGTGTTTGCATCATTTTTATCGTATATATAATGAATTAATACCCATAGACTGAAACTTCACAAAAACGTGGAAAAACGGCGAAATATTGCATAATTCGATGATATTTTGTTTAAATCACATAAAGGAAAAGAGGGTGATAAACCTCAAAATATTGCTAAATTCGATGATTTTTCGTACGAAACAAAATGCAAGAAGACTTGTTTAAAATGCAATTTTATGCGAAATTCTGAGATTTGAAGGCCAAATCACATATCGTGATACTTCATGAAATAGTATCGAAATATTGGTAAAAATGAATATATTTACGTAATATCAAACTACATGAAAAACGTGAAAAAGTCACTATATAACCATATTTTAGGATTTAAACTTCAAATCATACAGCGAGGTTTCGTATTATTTAGATCAAAGAAAAGACATGACAATGTTGTTTCCAATACAAATAATAAAAATCAATGTGTTTTCATTAGAATTAACTAAAATGTTACTGATTTTCCGTTTATATTACCGATGGAAGATGTACACGAAAACCGCTCTATTCCGGCTGAAACGTCGATATATGCAATAAAAACAGAACTTCTCCCCTTTTCAATATCTTACTCAGTATTTTAACGAGAAACAAAGAGTTGATTGAAAATGAAGTATTTAAGGTTATTATCTAATCAATTATGTGTTTGCATCATTTTTATCGTATATATAATGAATTAATACCAATAAACTGAAAACTCACTAAAACGTAGAAAAACGGCAAAATATTGCCTAATTCGTTGATATGTTGTTTAAATCACATAAAGGAAAAAAGGATGATAAACGTCAAAATATTGCTAAATTCGATGATTTTTCGTACGAAACAAAATGCAAGAAAACTTGCTTAAAATGCAATATTATGCGAAATTCTGAGATTTGAAGGCCAAATCACATATCGTGATACTACATGAAATAGTATCGAAATATTGATAAAAATGAATATATTTACGTAATATCAAACTACATGAAAAACGTGAAAAATGTCACTATTTAACCATATTTGAGGATTATAACTTCAAATCATAGAGCGAGGTTTCGTATTATTTAGATCCAAGAAAAGACATATGACAATGTTGTTTCCAATACAAATGATAAAAATCAATGTGTTTTCATTAGAATTAACTAAAATGTTACTGATTTTTCGTTTATATTACCGATGGAAGATGTACACGAAAACCGCTCTGTTCCGGCTGAAACGTCGATATATGCAATAAAAACAGAACTTCTCCCCTTTTAAATATCTTATTCAGTATTTTAACGAGAAACCAATAGTTGATTGAAAATGAAGTATTAAAGGTTATTATCTAATCAATTATGTGTTTGCATCATTTTTATCGTATATATAATGAATTAATACCCATAAACTGAAATCTCACACAAACGTGGAAAAAGGCAAAATATTGCCTAATTCGATGATATTTTGTTTAAATCACGTAAAGGAAAAGGGGATGATAAACGTCAAAATATTGCTAAATTCGATGATTTTTTGTACGAAACAAAATGCACGAAAACTTGCTTAAAATGCAATATTGTACGAAATTCTGAGATTTGAAGGCCAAATCACATATCGTGACACTACATGAAATAGTGTCGAAATATTGGTAAAAATAAATATATTTACGTAATATCAAACTACATGATTAACGTGAAAAAGTAATTTTTTTACCATATATGAGGATTTTAACTTCAAATCATTCAGCGAGGTTTCGTTTTATTTAGATCCAAGAAAAGACATATGACAATGTTGTTCCCAATACAAATGATAAAAAACAATGTGTTTTCATTAGAATTAACTAAAATGTTCTTGATTTTCCATTTATATTACCGATGGAAGTTATACACGTAAAACCACTCTAATCCGGCTGAAACGTCGATATATGCAATAAAAACCGAACTTCTCCCCATTTCAATATCTTACTCAGTATTTTAACGAGAAACAAATAGATGATTGAAAATGAAGTATTTAAGGTTATTATCTAATCAATTATGTGTTTGCATCATTTTTATCGTATATATAATGAATTAATACCCATAAACTGAAATCTCACAAAAACGTGGAAAAACGGCAAAATATTGCCTAATTCGATGATACTTTGTTTAAATCACATAAAGGAAAAGGGGATGATAAACGTCAAAATATTGCTATATTCGATGATTTTTCGTACGAAACAAAATGCAAGAAAACTTGCTTAAAATGCAATATTATGCAAAATTCTGAGACTTGAAGGCCAAATCACATATCGTGATACTACATGAAATAGTATGGAAATATTGGTAAAAATTTATGTATATACGAAATATCAAACTACATGAAAAACGTGAAAAAGTCACTATTTAACCATATTTGAGGATTTTAACTTCAAATCATACAGCGAGGTTTCGCATTATTTAGATCCAAGAAAAGACATATGACAATGTTGTTTCCAATTCAAATGATAAAAATCAATGTGTTTTCATTAGAATTAACTAAAATGTTACTGATTTTCCGTTTATATTACCGATACAAGATGTACACGAAAACCGCTCTATTCCGGCTGAAACGTCGATATATGCAATAAAAACAGAACTTCTTCCCTTTTCAATATCTTACTCAGTGTTTTAACGAGAAACAAATAGTTGATTGAAAATGAAGTATTTAAGGTTATTATTTAATCAATTATGTGTTTGCATCATTTTTATCGTATATATAATGAATTAATACCCATAAACTGAAATCTCACAAAAACGTGGAAAAACGGCAAAATATTTCCTAATTCGATGATATTTTGTTTAAATCACGTAAAGGAAAAGGGGATGATAAACGTCAAAATATTACTAAATTCGATGATTTATCGTACGAAACAAAATGCACGAAAACTTGCTTAAAATGCAATATTATGCGAAATTCTGAGATTTGAAGGCCAAATCACTTATCGTGAAACTACATGAAATAGTTTCGAAATATTGGTAAAAATGAATATATTTGCGTAATATCAAACTACATGATTAACGTGAAAAAGTCACTATTTAACCATATTTGAGGATTTTACCTTCAATTCATAGAGCGAGGTTTCGTATTATTTAGATCCAAGAAAAGACATATGACAATGTTGTTTCCAATACAAATGATAAAAAAACAATGTGTTTTCATTAGAATTAACTAAAATGTTCTTGATTTTCCGTTTATATTACCGATGGAAGATGTACACGTAAAACCGCTCTAATCCGGCTGAAACGTCGATATATGCAATAAAAACTGAACTTCTCCCCTTTTCAATATCTTACTCAGTATTTTAACGAGAAACACATAGATGATTGAAAATGAAGTATTTAAGGTTATTATCTAATCAATTATGTGTTTGCATCATTTTTATCGTATATATAATGAATTAATACCAATAAACTGAAAATTCACAAAAACGTGGAAAAAACGGCAAAATATTGCCTAATTCGATGATATTTTGTTTAAACCACATAAAGGAAAAGGGGATGATAAACGTCAAAATATTGCTATATTCGATGATTTTTCGTACGAAACAAAATGCAAGAAAACTTGCTTAAAATGCAATATTATGCGAAATTCTAAGAATTGAAGGCCAAATCACATATCGTGATACTACATGAAATAGTATCGAAATATTGATAAAAATGAATATATTTACGTAATATCAAACTACATGAAAAACGTGAAAAAAGTCACTATTTAACCATATTTGAGGATAATAACTTCAAATCATAGAGCGAGGTTTCGTATTATTTAGATCCAAGAAAAGACATATGACAATGTTGTTTCCAATACAAATGATAAAAATCAATGTGTTTTCATTAGAATTAACTAAAATGTTACTGATTTTCCGTTTATATTACCGATACAAGATGTACACGAAAACCGCTCTATTCCGGCTGAAACGTCGATATATGCAATAAAAACAGAACTTCTTCCCTTTTCAATATCTTACTCAGTGTTTTAACGAGAAACAAATAGTTGATTGAAAATGAAGTATTTAAGGTTATTATCTAATCAATTATGTGTTTGCATCATTTTTATCGTATATAAAATGAATTAATACCCATAAACTGAAATCTCACAAAAACGTGGAAAAACGGCAAAATATTTCCTAATTCGATGATATTTTGTTTAAATCACGTAAAGGAAAAGGGGATGATAAACGTCAAAATATTGCTAAATTCGATGATTTATCGTACGAAACAAAATGCACGAAAACTTGCTTAAAATGCAATATTATGCGAAATTCTGAGATTTGAAGGCCAAATCACTTATCGTAAAACTACATGAAATAGTTTCGAAATATTGGTAAAAATGAATATATTTGCGTAATATCAAACTACATGATTAACGTGAAAAAATCACTATTTAACCATATTTGAGGATTTTACCTTCAATTCATAGAGCGAGGTTTCGTATTATTTAGATTCAAGAAAAGACATATGACAATGTTGTTTCCAATACAAATGATAAAAAAACAATGTGTTTTCATTAGAATTAACTAAAATGTTCTTGTTTTTCCGTTTATATTACCGATGGAAGATGTACACGTAAAACCGCTCTAATCCGGCTGAAACGTCGATATATGCAATAAAAACCGAACTTCTCCCGTTTTCAATATCTTACTCAGTATTTTAACGAGAAACACATAGATGATTGAAAATGAAGTATTTAAGGTTATTATCTAATCAATTATGTGTTTGCATCATTTTTATCGTATATATAATGAATTAATACCAATAAACTGAAAATTCACAAAAACGTGGAAAAACGGCAAAATATTGCCTAATTGGATGATATTTTGTTTAAATCACATAAAGGAAAAGGGGATGATAAACGTCAAAATATTGCTAAATTCGATGATTTTTCGTACGAAACAAAATGCAAGAAAACTTGCTTAAAATGCAATATTATGCGAAATTCTGAGATTTGAAGGCCAAATCACATATCGTGATACTACATGAAATAGTATCGAAATATTGATAAAAATGAATATATTTACGTAATATCAAACTACATGAAAAACGTGAAAAATGTCACTATTTAACCATATTTGAGGATTATAACTTCAAATCATAGAGCGAGGTTTCGTATTATTTAGATCCAAGAAAAGACATATGACAATGTTGTTTCCAATACAAATGATAAAAATCAATGTGTTTTCATTAGAATTAACTAAAATGTTACTGATTTTTCGTTTATATTACCGATGGAAGATGTACACGAAAACCGCTCTGTTCCGGCTGAAACGTCGATATATGCAATAAAAACAGAACTTCTCCCCTTTTAAATATCTTATTCAGTATTTTAACGAGAAACCAATAGTTGATTGAAAATGAAGTATTAAAGGTTATTATCTAATCAATTATGTGTTTGCATCATTTTTATCGTATATATAATGAATTAATACCCATAAACTGAAATCTCACACAAACGTGGAAAAAGGCAAAATATTGCCTAATTCGATGATATTTTGTTTAAATCACGTAAAGGAAAAGGGGATGATAAACGTCAAAATATTGCTAAATTCGATGATTTTTTGTACGAAACAAAATGCACGAAAACTTGCTTAAAATGCAATATTATACGAAATTCTGAGATTTGAAGGCCAAATCACATATCGTGACACTACATGAAATAGTGTCGAAATATTGGTAAAAATAAATATATTTACGTAATATCAAACTACATGATTAACGTGAAAAAGTAATTTTTTTACCATATATGAGGATTTTAACTTCAAATCATTCAGCGAGGTTTCGTTTTATTTAGATCCAAGAAAAGACATATGACAATGTTGTTCCCAATACAAATGATAAAAAACAATGTGTTTTCATTAGAATTAACTAAAATGTTCTTGATTTTCCATTTATATTACCGATGGAAGTTATACACGTAAAACCACTCTAATCCGGCTGAAACGTCGATATATGCAATAAAAACCGAACTTCTCCCCATTTCAATATCTTACTCAGTATTTTAACGAGAAACAAATAGATGATTGAAAATGAAGTATTTAAGGTTATTATCTAATCAATTATGTGTTTGCATCATTTTTATCGTATATATAATGAATTAATACCCATAAACTGAAATCTCACAAAAACGTGGAAAAACGGCAAAATATTGCCTAATTCGATGATACTTTGTTTAAATCACATAAAGGAAAAGGGGATGATAAACGTCAAAATATTGCTATATTCGATGATTTTTCGTACGAAACAAAATGCAAGAAAACTTGCTTAAAATGCAATATTATGCAAAATTCTGAGACTTGAAGGCCAAATCACATATCGTGATACTACATGAAATAGTATGGAAATATTGGTAAAAATTTATGTATATACGAAATATCAAACTACATGAAAAACGTGAAAAAGTCATTATATAACCATATTTGAGGATTTTAACTTCAAATCATACAGCGAGGTTTCGCATTATTTAGATCCAAGAAAAGACATATGACAATGTTGTTTCCAATTCAAATGATAAAAAAACAATGTGTTTTCATTAGAATTAACTAAAATGTTCTTGATTTTCCGTTTATATTACCGATGGAAGATGTACACGTAAAACCGCTCTAATCCGGCTGAAACGTCGATATATGCAATAAAAACTGAACTTCTCCCCTTTTCAATATCTTACTCAGTATTTTAACGAGAAACACATAGATGATTGAAAATGAAGTATTTAAGGTTATTATCTAATCAATTATGTGTTTGCATCATTTTTATCGTATATATAATGAATTAATACCAATAAACTGAAAATTCACAAAAACGTGGAAAAAACGGCAAAATATTGCCTAATTCGATGATATTTTGTTTAAACCACATAAAGGAAAAGGGGATGATAAACGTCAAAATATTGCTATATTCGATGATTTTTCGTACGAAACAAAATGCAAGAAAACTTGCTTAAAATGCAATATTATGCGAAATTCTAAGATTTGAAGGCCAAATCACATATCGTGATACTACATGAAATAGTATCGAAATATTGATAAAAATGAATATATTTACGTAATATCAAACTACATGAAAAACGTGAAAAAAGTCACTATTTAACCATATTTGAGGATAATAACTTCAAATCATAGAGCGAGGTTTCGTATTATTTAGATCCAAGAAAAGACATATGACAATGTTGTTTCCAATACAAATGATAAAAATCAATGTGTTTTCATTAGAATTAACTAAAATGTTACTGATTTTCCGTTTATATTACCGATACAAGATGTACACGAAAACCGCTCTATTCCGGCTGAAACGTCGATATATGCAATAAAAACAGAACTTCTTCCCTTTTCAATATCTTACTCAGTGTTTTAACGAGAAACAAATAGTTGATTGAAAATGAAGTATTTAAGGTTATTTTCTAATCAATTATGTGTTTGCATCATTTTTATCGTATATAAAATGAATTAATACCCATAAACTGAAATCTCACAAAAACGTGGAAAAACGGCAAAATATTTCCTAATTCGATGATATTTTGTTTAAATCACGTAAAGGAAAAGGGGATGATAAACGTCAAAATATTGCTAAATTCGATGATTTATCGTACGAAACAAAATGCACGAAAACTTGCTTAAAATGCAATATTATGCGAAATTCTGAGATTTGAAGGCCAAATCACTTATCGTAAAACTACATGAAATAGTTTCGAAATATTGGTAAAAATGAATATATTTGCGTAATATCAAACTACATGATTAACGTGAAAAAATCACTATTTAACCATATTTGAGGATTTTACCTTCAATTCATAGAGCGAGGTTTCGTATTATTTAGATTCAAGAAAAGACGTATGACAATGTTGTTTCCAATACAAATGATAAAAAAACAATGTGTTTTCATTAGAATTAACTAAAATGTTCTTGTTTTTCCGTTTATATTACCGATGGAAGATGTACACGTAAAACCGCTCTAATCCGGCTGAAACGTCGATATATGCAATAAAAACCGAACTTCTCCCCTTTTCAATATCTTACTCAGTATTTTAACGAGAAACACATAGATGATTGAAAATGAAGTATTTAAGGTTATTATCTAATCAATTATGTGTTTGCATCATTTTTATCGTATATATAATGAATTAATACCAATAAACTGAAAATTCACAAAAACGTGGAAAAACGGCAAAATATTGCCTAATTGGATGATATTTTGTTTAAATCACATAAAGGAAAAGGGGATGATAAACGTCAAAATATTGCTAAATTCGATGATTTTTCGTACGAAACAAAATGCAAGAAAACTTGCTTAAAATGCAATATTATGCGAAATTCTAAGATTTGAAGGCCAAATCACATATCGTGATACTACATGAAATAGTATCGAAATATTGATAAAAATGAATATATTTACGTAATATCAAACTACATGAAAAACGTGAAAAAAGTCACTATTTAACCATATTTGAGGATAATAACTTCAAATCATAGAGCGAGGTTTCGTATTATTTAGATCCAAGAAAAGACATATGACAATGTTGTTTCCAATACAAATGATAAAAATCAATGTGTTTTCATTAGAATTAACTAAAATGTTACTGATTTTCCGTTTATATTACCGATACAAGATGTACACGAAAACCGCTCTATTCCGGCTGAAACGTCGATATATGCAATAAAAACAGAACTTCTTCCCTTTTCAATATCTTACTCAGTGTTTTAACGAGAAACAAATAGTTGATTGAAAATGAAGTATTTAAGGTTATTATCTAATCAATTATGTGTTTGCATCATTTTTATCGTATATATAATGAATTAATACCCATAAACTGAAATCTCACAAAAACGTGGAAAAACGGCAAAATATTTCCTAATTCGATGATATTTTGTTTAAATCACGTAAAGGAAAAGGGGATGATAAACGTCAAAATATTGCTAAATTCGATGATTTATCGTACGAAACAAAATCCACGAAAACTTGCTTAAAATGCAATATTATGCGAAATTCTGAGATTTGAAGGCCAAATCACTTATCGTAAAACTACATGAAATAGTTTCGAAATATTGGTAAAAATGAATATATTTGCGTAATATCAAACTACATGATTAACGTGAAAAAATCACTATTTAACCATATTTGAGGATTTTACCTTCAATTCATAGAGCGAGGTTTCGTATTATTTAGATCCAAGAAAAGACATATGACAATGTTGTTTCCAATACAAATGATAAAAAAACAATGTGTTTTCATTAGAATTAACTAAAATGTTCTTGATTTTCCGTTTATATTACCGATGGAAGATGTACACGTAAAACCGCTCTAATCCGGCTGAAACGTCGATATATGCAATAAAAACCGAACTTCTCCCCTTTTCAATATCTTACTCAGTATTTTAACGAGAAACACATAGATGATTGAAAATGAAGTATTTAAGGTTATTATCTAATCAATTATGTGTTTGCATCATTTTTATCGTATATATAATGAATTAATACCAATAAACTGAAAATTCACAAAAACGTGGAAAAACGGCAAAATATTGCCTAATTGGATGATATTTTGTTTAAATCACATAAAGGAAAAGGGGATGATAAACGTCAAAA
Organism: Procambarus clarkii; assembly: GCF_040958095.1. Classification (NCBI taxonomy): domain Eukaryota; kingdom Metazoa; phylum Arthropoda; class Malacostraca; order Decapoda; family Cambaridae; genus Procambarus; species Procambarus clarkii. The sequence goes on from NC_091166.1 coordinate 28,814,288, forward strand.
TATTGCTAAATTCGATGATTTTTCGTACGAAACAAAATGCAAGAAAACTTGCTTAAAATGCAATATTATGCGAAATTCTAAGATTTGAAGGCCAAATCACATATCGTGATACTACATGAAATAGTATCGAAATATTGATAAAAATGAATATATTTACGTAATATCAAACTACATGAAAAACGTGAAAAAAGTCACTATTTAACCATATTTGAGGATTATAACTTCAAATCATAGAGGGAGGTTTCGTATTATTTAGATCCAAGAAAAGACATATGACAATGTTGTTTCCAATACAAATGATAAAAATCAATGTGTTTTCATTAGAATTAACTAAAATGATACTGATTTTCCGTTTATATTACCGATGGAAGATGTACACGAAAACCGCTCTGTTCCGGCGGAAACGTCGATATATGCAATAAAAACAGGACTTCTCCCCTTTTAAATATCTTACTCAGTATTTTAACGAGAAACCAATAAATGATTGAAAATGAAGTATTTAAGGTTATTATCTAATCAATTATGTGTTTGCATCATTTTTATCGTATATATAATGAATTAATACCCATAAACTGAAATCTCACAAAAACGTGGAAAAACGGCAAAATATTGCCTAATTCGATGATATTTTGTTTAAATCACGTAAAGGAAAAGGGGATGATAAACGTCAAAATATTGCTAAATTCGATGATTTTTCGTACGAAACAAAATGCACGAAAACTTGCTTAAAATGCAATATTATGCGAAATTCTGAGATTTGAAGGCCAAATCTCATATCGTGAAACTACATGAAATAGTTTCGAAATAATGGTAAAAATGAATATATTTGCGTAATATCAAACTACATGATTAACGTGAAAAAGTCACTATTTTACCATATTTGAGGATTTTACCTTCAAATCATAGAGCGAGGTTTCGTATTATTTAGATCCATGAAAAGACATATGACAATGTTGTTTCCAATACAAATGATATAAAAACAATGTGTTTTCATTAGAATTAACTTAAATGTTCTTGATTTTCCGTTTATATTACCGATGGAAGATGTACACGTAAAACCGCTCTAATCCGGCTGAAACGTCGATATATGCAATAAAAACCGAACTTCTCCCCTTTTTAATATCTTACTCAGTATTTTAACGAGAAACAAATAGATGATTGAAAATGAAGTATTTAAGGTTATTATCTAATCAATTATGTGTTTGCATCATTTTTATCGTATATATAATGAATTAATACCCATAGACTGAAACTTCACAAAAACGTGGAAAAACGGCGAAATATTGCATAATTCTATGATATTTTGTTTAAATCACATAAAGGAAAAGAGGGTGATAAACCTCAAAATATTGCTAAATTCGATGATTTTTCGTACGAAACAAAATGCAAGAAGACTTGTTTAAAATGCAATTTTATGCGAAATTCTGAGATTTGAAGGCCAAATCACATATCGTGATACTTCATGAAATAGTATCGAAATATTGGTAAAAATGAATATATTTACGTAATATCAAACTACATGAAAAACGTGAAAAAGTCACTATTTAACCATATTTTAGGATTTAAACTTCAAATCATACAGCGAGGTTTCGTATTATTTAGATCAAAGAAAAGACATGACAATGTTGTTTCCAATACAAATAATAAAAATCAATGTGTTTTCATTAGAATTAACTAAAATGTTACTGATTTTCCGTTTATATTACCGATGGAAGATGTACACGAAAACCGCTCTATTCCGGCTGAAACGTCGATATATGCAATAAAAACAGAACTTCTCCCCTTTTCAATATCTTACTCAGTATTTTAACGAGAAACAAAGAGTTGATTGAAAATGAAGTATTTAAGGTTATTATCTAATCAATTATGTGTTTGCATCATTTTTATCGTATATATAATGAATTAATACCAATAAACTGAAAACTCACTAAAACGTAGAAAAACGGCAAAATATTGCCTAATTCGTTGATATGTTGTTTAAATCACATAAAGGAAAAAAGGATGATAAACGTCAAAATATTGCTAAATTCGATGATTATTCGTACGAAACAAAATGCAAGAAAACTTGCTTAAAATGCAATATTATGCGAAATTCTGAGATTTGAAGGCCAAATCACATATCGTGATACTACATGAAATAGTATCGAAATATTGGTAAAAATGAATATATTTACGTAATATCAAACTACATGATTAACGTGAAAAAGTCACTTTTTTACCATATTTGAGGATTTTAACTTCAAATCATTCAACGAGGTTTCTTTTATCTAGATCCAAGAAAAGACATGACAATGATACAAATGATAAAAAACAATGTATTTTCATTAGAATTAACTAAAATGTTCTTGATTTTCCGTTTATATTACCGATGGAAGATGTACACGTAAAACCGCTCTAATCCGGCTGAAACGTCGATATATGTAATAATAACCGAACTTCTCCCCTTTTCAATATCTTGCTCAGTATCTTAACGAGAAACACATAGATGATTGAAAATGAAGTATTTAAGGTTATTATCTAATCAATTATGTGTTTGCATCATTTTTATCGAATATATAATGAATTAATACCAATAAACTGAAAATTCACAAAAACGTGGAAAAACGGCAAAATATTGCCTAATTCGATGATATTTTGTTTAAATCACATAAAGGAAAAGAGGGTGATAAACCTCAAAATATTGCTAAATTCGATGATTTTTCGTACGAAACAAAATGCAAGAAAACTTGTTTAAAATGCAATAGTATGCGAAATTCTGGAATTTGAAGGCCAAATCACATATCGTGATACTACATGAAATAGTATCGAAATATTGGTAAAAATGATAATATTTACGTAATATCAAACTACATGAAAAACGTGAAAAATTCACTATTTAACCATATTTTAGGATTTAAACTTCAAATCATACAGCGAGGTTTCGTATTATTTAGATCAAAGAAAAGACATATGACAATGTTGTTTCCAATACAAATGATAAAAATCAATGTGTTTTCATTAGAATTAACTAAAATGTTACTGATTTTCCGTTTATATTACCGATGGAAGATGTACACGAAAACCGCTCTATTCCGGCTGAAACGTCGATATATACAATAAAAACAGAACTTCTCCCCTTTTCAATATCTTACTCAGTATTTTAATGAGAAACAAAGAGTTGATTGGAAATAAAGTATTTAAGGTTATTATCTAATCAATTATGTGTTTGCATCATTTTTATCGTATATATAATTAATTAATACCCATAAACTGAAATCTCACAAAAACGTGGAAAAACCGCAAAATATTGCCTAATTCGATGATATTTTGTTTAAATCAGGTAAAGGAAAAGGGGATGATAAACGTCAAAATATTGCTAAATTCGATGATTTTTCGTACGAAACAAAATGCACGAAAACTTGCTTAAAATGCAATATTATGCGAAATTCTGAGATTTGAAGGCCAAATCTCATATCGTGAAACTACATGAAATAGTTTCGAAATAATGGTAAAAATGAATATATTTGCGTAATATCAAACTACATGATTAACGTGAAAAAGTCACTATTTTACCATATTTGAGGATTTTACCTTCAAATCATAGAGCGAGGTTTCGTATTATTTAGTTCCATGAAAAGACATATGACAATGTTGTTTCCAATACAAATGATATAAAAACAATGTGTTTTCATTAGAATTAACTTAAATGTTCTTGATTTTCCGTTTATACTACCGATGGAAGATGTACACGTAAAACCGCTCTAATCCGGCTGAAACGTCGATATATGCAATAAAAACCGAACTTCTCCCCTTTTTAATATCTTACTCAGTATTTTAACGAGAAACAAATAGATGATTGAAAATGAAGTATTTAAGGTTATTATCTAATCAATTATGTGTTTGCATCATTTTTATCGTATATATAATGAATTAATACCCATAAACTGAAATCTCACAAAAACGTGGAAAAACGGCAAAATATTTCCTAATTCGATGATATTTTGTTTAAATCACGTAAAGGAAAAGGGGATGATAAACGTCAAAATATTGCTAAATTCGATGATTTATCGTACGAAACAAAATGCACGAAAACTTGCTTAAAATGCAATATTATGCGAAATTCTGAGATTTGAAGGCCAAATCACTTATCGTAAAACTACATGAAATAGTTTCGAAATATTGGTAAAAATGAATATATTTGCGTAATATCAAACTACATGATTAACGTGAAAAAATCACTATTTAACCATATTTGAGGATTTTACCTTCAATTCATAGAGCGAGGTTTCGTATTATTTAGTTCCAAGAAAAAACATATGACAATGTTGTTTCCAATACAAATGATAAAAAAACAATGTGTTTTCATTAGAATTAACTAAAATGTTCTTGATTTTCCGTTTATATTACCGATGGAAGATGTACACGTAAAACCGCTCTAATCCGGCTGAAACGTCGAAATATGCAATAAAAACCGAACTTCTCCCTTTTTCAATATCTTACTCAGTATTTTAACGAGAAACACATAGATGATTGAAAATGAAGTATTTAAGGTTATTATCTAATCAATTATGTGTTTGCATCATTTTTATCGTATATATAATGAATTAATACCAATAAACTGAAAATTCACAAAAACGTGGAAAAACGGCAAAATATTGCCTAATTGGATGATATTTTGTTTAAATCTGATAAAGGAAAAGGGGATGATAAACGTCAAAATATTGCTAAATTCGATGATTTTTCGTACGAAACAAAATGCAAGAAAACTTGCTTAAAATGCAATATTATGCGAAATTCTAAGATTTGAAGGCCAAATCACATATCGTGATACTACATGAAATAGTATCGAAATATTGATAAAAATGAATATATTTACGTAATATCAAACTACATGAAAAACGTGAAAAAGTCACTATTTAACCATATTTTAGGATTTAAACTTCAAATCATACAGCGAGGTTTCGTATTATTTAGATCAAAGAAAAGACATGACAATGTTGTTTCCAATACAAATAATAAAAATCAATGTGTTTTCATTAGAATTAACTAAAATGTTACTGATTTTCCGTTTATATTACCGATGGAAGATGTACACGAAAACCGCTCTATTCCGGCTGAAACGTCGATATATGCAATAAAAACAGAACTTCTCCCCTTTTCAATATCTTACTCAGTATTTTAACGAGAAACAAAGAGTTGATTGAAAATGAAGTATTTAAGGTTATTATCTAATCAATTATGTGTTTGCATCATTTTTATCGTATATATAATGAATTAATACCAATAAACTGAAAACTCACTAAAACGTAGAAAAACGGCAAAATATTGCCTAATTCGTTGATATGTTGTTTAAATCACATAAAGGAAAAAAGGATGATAAACGTCAAAATATTGCTAAATTCGATGATTTTTCGTACGAAACAAAATGCAAGAAAACTTGCTTAAAATGCAATATTATGCGAAATTCTGAGATTTGAAGGCCAAATCACATATCGTGATACTACATGAAATAGTATCGAAATATTGGTAAAAATGAATATATTTACGTAATATCAAACTACATGATTAACGTGAAAAAGTCACTTTTTTACCATATTTGAGGATTTTAACTTCAAATCATTCAACGAGGTTTCTTTTATCTAGATCCAAGAAAAGACATGACAATGATACAAATGATAAAAAACAATGTATTTTCATTAGAATTAACTAAAATGTTCTTGATTTTCCGTTTATATTACCGATGGAAGATGTACACGTAAAACCGCTCTAATCCGGCTGAAAGGTCGATATATGTAATAAAAACCGAACTTCTCCCCTTTTCAATATCTTGCTCAGTATCTTAACGAGAAACACATAGATGATTGAAAATGAAGTATTTAAGGTTATTATCTAATCAATTATGTGTTTGCATCATTTTTATCGAATATATAATGAATTAATACCAATAAACTGAAAATTCACAAAAACGTGGAAAAACGGCAAAATATTGCCTAATTCGATGATATTTTGTTTAAATCACATAAAGGAAAAGAGGGTGATAAACCTCAAAATATTGCTAAATTCGATGATTTTTCGTACGAAACAAAATGCAAGAAAACTTGTTTAAAATGCAATATTATGCGAAATTCTGGAATTTGAAGGCCAAATCACATATCGTGATACTACATGAAATAGTATCGAAATATTGGTAAAAATGATAATATTTACGTAATATCAAACTACATGAAAAACGTGAAAAAGTCACTATTTAACCATATTTTAGGATTTAAACTTCAAATCATACAGCGAGGTTTCGTATTATTTAGATCAAAGAAAAGACATATGACAATGTTGTTTCCAATACAAATGATAAAAATCAATGTGTTTTCATTAGAATTAACTAAAATGTTACTGATTTTCCGTTTATATTACCGATGGAAGATGTACACGAAAACCGCTCTATTCCGGCTGAAACGTCGATATATACAATAAAAACAGAACTTCTCCCCTTTTCAATATCTTACTCAGTATTTTAACGAGAAACAAAGAGTTGATTGGAAATGAAGTATTTAAGGTTTTATCTAATCAATTATGTGTTTGCATCATTTTTATCGTATATATAATTAATTAATACCCATAAACTGAAATCTCACAAAAACGTGGAAAAACGGCAAAATATTGCCTAATTCGATGATATTTTGTTTAAATCAGGTAAAGGAAAAGGGGATGATAAACGTCAAAATATTGCTAAATTCGATGATTTTTCGTACGAAACAAAATGCACGAAAACTTGCTTAAAATGCAATATTATGCGAAATTCTGAGATTTGAAGGCCAAATCTCATATCGTGAAACTACATGAAATAGTTTCGAAATAATGGTAAAAATGAATATATTTGCGTAATATCAAACTACATGATTAACGTGAAAAAGTCACTATTTTACCATATTTGAGGATTTTGCCTTCAAATCATAGAGCGAGGTTTCGTATTATTTAGTTCCATGAAAAGACATATGACAATGTTGTTTCCAATACAAATGATATAAAAACAATGTGTTTTCATTAGAATTAACTTAAATGTTCTTGATTTTCCGTTTATACTACCGATGGAAGATGTACACGTAAAACCGCTCTAATCCGGCTGAAACGTCGATATATGCAATAAAAACCGAACTTCTCCCCTTTTTAATATCTTACTCAGTATTTTAACGAGAAACAAATAGATGATTGAAAATGAAATATTTAAGGTTATTATCTAATCAATTATGTGTTTGCATCATTTTTATCGTATATATAATGAATTAATACCCATAAACTGAAATCTCACAAAAACGTGGAAAAACGGCAAAATATTTCCTAATTCGATGATATTTTGTTTAAATCACGTAAAGGAAAAGGGGATGATAAACGTCAAAATATTGCTAAATTCGATGATTTATCGTACGAAACAAAATGCACGAAAACTTGCTTAAAATGCAATATTATGCGAAATTCTGAGATTTGAAGGCCAAATCACTTATCGTAAAACTACATGAAATAGTTTCGAAATATTGGTAAAAATGAATATATTTGCGTAATATCAAACTACATGATTAACGTGAAAAAATCACTATTTAACCATATTTGAGGATTTTACCTTCAATTCATAGAGCGAGGTTTCGTATTATTTAGATCCAAGAAAAGACATATGACAATGTTGTTTCCAATACAAATGATATAAAAACAATGTGTTTTCATTAGAATTAACTTAAATGTTCTTGATTTTCCGTTTATACTACCGATGGAAGATGTACACGTAAAACCGCTCTAATCCGGCTGAAACGTCGATATATGCAATAAAAACCGAACTTCTCCCCTTTTCAATATCTTACTCAGTATTTTAACGAGAAACACATAGATGATTGAAAATGAAGTATTTAAGGTTATTATCTAATCAATTATGTGTTTGCATCATTTTTATCGTATATATAATGAATTAATACCAATAAACTGAAAATTCACAAAAACGTGGAAAAACGGCAAAATATTGCCTAATTGGATGATATTTTGTTTAAATCACATAAAGGAAAAGGGGATGATAAACGTCAAAATATTGCTAAATTCGATGATTTTTCGTACGAAACAAAATGCAAGAAAACTTGCTTAAAATGCAATATTATGCGAAATTCTAAGATTTGAAGGCCAAATCACATATCGTGATACTACATGAAATAGTATCGAAATATTGATAAAAATGAATATATTTACGTAATATCAAACTACATGAAAAACGTGAAAAAAGTCACTATTTAACCATATTTGAGGATTATAACTTCAAATCATAGAGGGAGGTTTCGTATTATTTAGATCCAAGAAAAGACATATGACAATGTTGTTTCCAATACAAATGATAAAAATCAATGTGTTTTCATTAGAATTAACTAAAATGTTACTGATTTTCCGTTTATATTACCGATGGAAGATGTACACGAAAACCGCTCTGTTCCGGCTGAAACGTCGATATATGCAATAAAAACCGAACTTCTCCCCTTTTCAATATCTTACTCAGTATTTTAACGAGAAACCAATAAATGATTGAAAATGAAGTATTTAAGGTTATTATCTAATCAATTATGTGTTTGCATCATTTTTATCGTATATATAATGAATTAATACCCATAAACTGAAATCTCACAAAAACGTGGAAAAACGGCAAAATATTGCCTAATTCGATGATATTTTGTTTAAATCACGTAAAGGAAAAGGGGATGATAAACGTCAAAATATTGCTAAATTCGATGATTTTTCGTACGAAACAAAATGCACGAAAACTTGCTTAAAATGCAATATTATGCGAAATTCTGAGATTTGAAGGCCAAATCTCATATCGTGAAACTACATGAAATAGTTTCGAAATAATGGTAAAAATGAATATATTTGCGTAATATCAAACTACATGATTAACGTGAAAAAGTCACTATTTTACCATATTTGAGGATTTTACCTTCAAATCATAGAGCGAGGTTTCGTATTATTTAGATCCATGAAAAGACATATGACAATGTTGTTTCCAATACAAATGATATAAAAACAATGTGTTTTCATTAGAATTAACTTAAATGTTCTTGATTTTCCGTTTATATTACCGATGGAAGATGTACACGTAAAACCGCTCTAATCCGGCTGAAACGTCGATATATGCAATAAAAACCGAACTTCTCCCCATTTTAATATCTTACTCAGTATTTTAACGAGAAACAAATAGATGATTGAAAATGAAGTATTTAAGGTTATTATCTAATCAATTATGTGTTTGCATCATTTTTATCGTATATATAATGAATTAATACCCATAGACTGAAACTTCACAAAAACGTGGAAAAACGGCGAAATATTGCATAATTCGATGATATTTTGTTTAAATCACATAAAGGAAAAGAGGGTGATAAACCTCAAAATATTGCTAAATTCGATGATTTTTCGTACGAAACAAAATGCAAGAAGACTTGTTTAAAATGCAATTTTATGCGAAATTCTGAGATTTGAAGGCCAAATCACATATCGTGATACTTCATGAAATAGTATCGAAATATTGGTAAAAATGAATATATTTAAACCCGCTCTAATCCGGCTGAAACGTCGATATATACAATAAAAACCGAACTTCTCCCCTTTTCAATATCTTACTCAGTATTTTAACGAGAAACAAACAGATGATTGAAAATGAAGTATTTAAGGTTATTATCTAATCAATTATGTGTTTGCATGATTTTTATCGTATATATAATGAATTATTACCCATAGACTGAAAATTCACAAAAACGTGGAAAAACGGCAAAATATTGCATAATTCGATGATATTTTGTTTAAATCACATAAAGGAAAAGGGGATGATAAACGTCAAAATATTGCTAAATTCGATGATTTTTCGTACGAAATAAAATGCAAGAAAACTTTCTTAAAATGTAACATTATGCGAAATTCTGAGATTTGAAGGCCAAATCACATATCGTAATACTACATGAAATAGTATCGACATATTGGTAAAAATGAATATAGTTACATAATATCAAACTACATGATTAACGTAAAAAAGTCACTATTTTACCATATTTGAGGATTTTAACTTCAAATCATTCAGCGAGGTTTCGTTTTATTTATATCCAAGAAAAGACATATGACAATGTTGTTTCCATTACAAATGATAAAAAAACAATGTGTTTTCATTAGAATTAACTAAAATGTTCTTGATTTTCCGTTTATATTACCGATGGAAGATGTACACGAAAACCGATCTATTCCGGCTGAAACGTCGATATATGCAATAAAAACAGAACTTCTTTCCTTTTCAATATCTTACTCAGTATTTTAACGAGAAACAAATAGTTGATAGAAAATGAAGTATTTAAGGTTATTTTCTAATCAATTATGTGTTTGCATCATTTTTATCGTATATATAATGAATTAATACCAATAAACTGAAAATTCACTAAAACGTGGAAAAACTGCAAAATATTGCCTAATTCGTTGATATTTTGTTTAAATCACATAAAGGAAAAGGGGATGATAAACGTCAAAATATTGCTAAATTCGATGATTTTTCGTACGAAACAAAATGCAAGAAAACTTGCTCAAAATGCAATATTATGCGAAATTCTGAGATTTGATGGCCAAATCACATATCGTGATACTACATGAAATAGTATCGAAATATTGGTAAAAATGAATATATTTACGTAATATCAAACTACATGATTAACGTGAAAAAATCACTATTTAACTATATTTGATGATTTTAACTTCAAATCATAGAGCGAGGTTTCGTATTATTTCGATCCAAGAAAAGACATATGACAATGTTGTTTCCAATACAAATGATAAAAAAACAATGTGTTTTCATTAGAATTAACTAAAATGTTACTGATTTTCCGTTTATATTACCGATACAAGATGTACACGAAAACCGCTCTATTCCGGCTGAAACGTCGATATATGCAATAAAAACCGAACTTCTCCCCTTTTCAATATCTTACTCAGTATTTTAACGAGAAACAAATAGTTGATTGAAAATGAAGTATTTAAGGTTATTATCTAATCAATTATGTGTTTGCATCATTTTTATCGTATATATAATGAATTAATACCCATAAACTGAAATCTCACAAAAACGTGGAAAAACGGCAAAATATTGCCTAATTCGATGATATTTTGTTTAAATCACGTAAAGGAAAAGGGGATGATAAACGTCAAAATATTGCTAAATTCGATGATTTTTTGTAAGAAACAAAATGCACGAAAACTTGCTTAAAATGCAATATTATGCGAAATTCTGAGATTTAAAGGCCAAATCACATATCGTGATACTACATGAAATAGTATCCAAATATTGGTAAAAATGAATATATTTACGTAATATCAAACTACATGAAAAATATGAAAAAAGTCACTATTTAACCATATTTGAGGATTTTAACTTCAAATCATACAGCAAGGTTCCGTATTATTTAGATCCAAGAAAAGACATATGACAATGTTGTTTCTAATACAAATGATAAAAATCAATGTGTTTTCATTAGAATTAACTAAAATGTTACTGAATTTCCGTTTATATTACCGATACAAGATGTACACGAAAATCGCTCTATTCCGGCTGAAACGTCGATATATGCAATAAAAACAGAACTTCTTCCCTTTTCAATATCTTACTCAGTATTTTAACGAGAAACAAATAGTTGATTGAAAATGAAGTATTTAAGGTTATTATCTAATCAATTATGTGTTTGCATCATTTTTATATCAAACTACATGATTAACGTGAAAAAGTCACTATTTTACCATATTTGAGGATTTTAACTTCAAATCATTCAGCGAGGTTTCGTTTTATTTAGATCCAGGAAAAGACATATGACAATGTTGCTTCCAATACAAATGATAAAAAACAATGTGTTTTCATTAGAATTAACTAAAATGTTCTTGATTTTCCGTTTATATTACCGATGGAAGTTATACACGTAAAACCGCTCTAATCCGACTGAAAGTCGATATATGCAATAAAAACCGAACTTCTCCCCTTTTCAATAACTTACTCAGTATTTTAACGAGAAACAAATAGATGATTGAAAATGAAGTATTTAAGGTTATTATCTAATCAATTATGTGTTTGCATCATTTTTATCTTATATATAATGAATTAATACCAATAAACTGAAAATTCACAAAAACGTTAAAAAACGGCAAAATATTGCCTAATTCGATGATATTTTGTTTAAATATTATAAAGGAAACGAGGATGATAAACGTCAAAATATTGCTAAATTCGATGATTTTTCGTACGAAACAAAATGCAAGAAAACTTGCTTAAAATGCAATATTATGCGAAATTCTGAGATTTGAAGGCCAAATCACATATCGTAATACTACATGAAATAGTATCGAATTATTGGTAAAAATGAATATAGTTACGTAATATCAAACTACATGAAAAACGTGAAAAAAGTCACTATTTAACCATATTTGAGGATTTTAACTTCAAATCATACAGCGAGGTTCCGTATTATTTAGATCCAAGAAAAGACATATGACAATGTTAATTCCAATACAAATGATAAAAATCAATGTGTTTTCATTAGAATTAACTAAAATGTTACTGATTTTCCGTTTATATTACTGATACAAGATGTACACGAAAACCGCTCTATTCCGGCTGAAACGTCGATATATGCAATAAAAACAGAACTTCTTCTTTTTTCAATATCTTACTCAGTATTTTAACGAGAAACAAATAGTTGATTGAAAATGAAGTATTTAAGGTTATTATCTAATCAATTATGTGTTTGCATCATTTTTATCGTATATATAATGAATTAATACCCTTAAACTGAAATCTCACAAAAAAGTGGAAAATCGGCAAAATATTGCCTATTTCGATGATATTTTGTTTAAATCACGTAAAGGAAAAGGGGATGATAAACGTCAAAATATTGCTAATTTCGATGATTTTTCGTACGAAACAAAATGCACGAAAACTTGCTTAAAATGCAATATTATGCGAAATTCTGAGATTTAATGGCCAAATCACATATCGTGATACTACATGAAATAGTATCGAAATATTGGTAAAAATGAATATATTTACGTAATATCAAACTACATGAAAAACGTGAAAAAATTCACTATTTAACCATATTTGAGGATTTTAACTTCAAATCATACAGCGAGGTTCCGTATTATTTAGATCCAAGAAAAGACATATGACAATGTTGTTTCCAATACAAATGATAAAAATCAATGTGTCTTCATTAGAATTAACTAAAATGTTACTGATTTTCCGTTTATATTACCGATACAAGATGTACACGAAAACCGCTCTATTCCGGCTGAAACGTCGATATATGCAATAAAAACAGAACTTCTTCCCTTTTCAATATCTTACTCAGTATTTTAACGAGAAACAAATAGTTGATTGAAAATGAAGTATTTAAGGTTATTATCTAATCAATTATGTGTTTGCATCATTTTTATCGTATATTTAATGAATTAATACCCATAAACTTAAATCTCACAGGAACGTGGAAAAACGGCAAAATATTGCCAAATTCGATGATCTTTTGTTTAAATCACGTAAAGGAAAAGGTGATGATAAACGTCAAAATATTGCTAAATTCGATGATTTTTCGTACGAAACAAAATGCACGAAAACTTGCTTAAAATGCAATATTATGCGAAATAATGAGATTTGAAGGCCAAATAACATATCGTGAAACTACATGAAATAGTTTCGAAATATTGGTAAAAATGAATATATTTGCGTAATATCAAACTACATGATTAACGTGAAAAAGTCACTATTTTACCATATTTGAGGATTTTACCTCCAAATCATAGAGCGAGGTTTCGTATTATTTAGATCCAAGAAAAGACATATGACAATGTTGTTTCCAATACAAATGATAAAAAAACAATGTGTTTTCATTAGAATTAACTAAAATGTTCTTGATTTTCCGTTTATATTACCGATGGAAGATGTACACGTAAAACCGCTCTAATCCGGCTGAAACGTTGATATATGCAATAAAAACCGAACTTCTCCCCTTTTCAATATCTTACTCAGTATTTTAACGAGAAACAAATAGATGATTGAAAATGAAGTATTTAAGGTTATTATCTAATCAATTATGTGTTTCCATCATTTTTATCGTATATATAATGAATTATTACCCATAGACTGAAAATTCACAAAAACGTGGAAAAACGGCAAAATAATAAAAACGGATAAATAATATCATAATTCGATGATATTTTGTTTAAATCACAAAAAGGAAAAGGGGATGATAAACGTCAAAATATTGCTAAATTCGATGATTTTTCGCACGAAACAAAATGCAAGAAAACTTGCTTAAAATGCAATATTATGCGAAATTCTGAGATTTGAAGGCCAAATCACATATCGTAATACTACATGAAATAGTATCGAAATATTGGTAAAAATTAATATATTTACGTAATATCAAACTACATGATTAACGTGAAAAAGTCACTATTTTACCATATTTGAGGATTTTAACTTCAAATCATTCAGCGAGGTTTCGTTTTATTTAGATCCAAGAAAAGACATGACAATGTTGTTTCCTATACAAATGATAAAAAAACAATGTGTTTTCATTAGAATTAACTAAAATGTTCTTGATTTTCCGTTTATATTACCGATACAAGATGTACACGAAAACCGCTCTAATCCGGCTGAAACGTCGATATATACAATAAAAACAGAACTTCTCCCCTTTTTAATAGCTTACTCAGTATTTTAACGAGAAACAAATAGTTGATTGAAAATGAAGTATTTAAGGATATTATCTAATCAATTATGTGTTTGCATCATTTTTATCGTATATATAATGAATTAATACCCATAGACTGAAAATTCACAAAAACGTGGAAAAACGGCAAAATATTGCCTAATTCGATGATATTTTGTTTAAATCACGTAAAGGAAAAGGGGATGATAAACGTCAAAATATTGCTAAATTCGATGATTTTTCGTACGAAACAAAATGCACGAAAACTTGCTTAAAATGCAATATTATGCGAAATTCTGAGATTTGAAGGCCAAATCACATATCGTGAAACTACATGAAATAGTTTCGAAATATTGGCAAAAATGAATATATTTGAGTAATATCAAACTACATGATTAACGTGAAAAAGTCACTATTTTATCATATTTGAGGATTTTACCTTCAAATCATAGAGCGAGGTTTCGTATTATTTAGATCCAAGAAAAGACATATGACAATGTTGTTTCCTATACAAATGATAAAAAAACAATGTGTTTTCATTAGAATTAACTAAAATGTTCTTGATTTTCCGTTTATATTACCGATGAAAGATGTACACGTAAACCCGCTCTAATCCGGCTGAAACGTCGATATATGCAATAAAAACCGAACTTCTCCCCTTTTCAATATCTTACTCAGTATTTTAACGAGAAACAAATAGATGATTGAAAATGAAGTATTTAAGGTTATTATCTAATCAATTATGTGTTTGCATGATTTTTATCGTATATATAATGAATTAATACCCATAGACTGAAAATTCACAAAAACGTGGAAAAACGGCAAAATATTGCATAATTCGATGATATTTTGTTTAAATCACATAAAGGAAAAGGGGATGATAAACGTCAAAATATTGCTAAATTCGATGATTTTTCGTACGAAATAAAATGCAAGAAAACTTTCTTAAAATGTAACATTATGCGAAATTCTGAGATTTGAAGGCCAAATCACATATCGTAATACTACATGAAATAGTATCGACATATTGGTAAAAATGAATATATTTAAATAATATCAAACTACATGATTAACGTGAAAAAGTCACTATTTTACCATATTTGAGGATTTTAACTTCAAATCATTCAGCGATGTTTCGTTTTATTTATATCCAAGAAAAGACATATGACAATGTTGTTTCCATTACAAATGATAAAAAAACAATGTGTTTTCATTAGAATTAACTAAAATGTTCTTGATTTTCCGTTTATATTACCGATGGAAGATGTACACGAAAACCGATCTATTCCGGCTGAAACGTCGATATATGCAATAAAAACAGAACTTCTTTCCTTTTCAATATCTTACTCAGTATTTTAACGAGAAACAAATAGTAGATAGAAAATGAAGTATTTAAGGTTATTTTCTAATCAATTATGTGTTTGCATCATTTTTATCGTATATATAATGAATTAATACCAATAAACTGAAAATTCACTAAAACGTGGAAAAACGGCAAAATATTGCCTAATTCGTTGATATTTTGTTTAAATCACATAAAGGAAAAGGGGATGATAAACGTCAAAATATTGCTAAATTCGATGATTTTTCGTACGAAACAAAATGCAAGAAAACTTGCTCAAAATGCAATATTATGCGAAATTCTGAGATTTGATGGCCAAATCACATATCGTGATACTACATGAAATAGTATCGAAATATTGGTAAAAATGAATATATTTACGTAATATCAAACTACATGATTAACGTGAAAAAATCACTATTTAACTATATTTGATGATTTTAACTTCAAATCATAGAGCGAGGTTTCGTATTATTTCGATCCAAGAAAAGACATATGACAATGTTGTTTCCAATACAAATGATAAAAAAACAATGTGTTTTCATTAGAATTAACTAAAATGTTACTGATTTTCCGTTTATATTACCGATACAAGATGTACACGAAAACCGCTCTATTCCGGCTGAAACGTCGATATATGCAATAAAAACCGAACTTCTCCCCTTTTCAATATCTTACTCAGTATTTTAACGAGAAACAAATAGTTGATTGAAAATGAAGTATTTAAGGTTATTATCTAATCAATTATGTGTTTGCATCATTTTTATCGTATATATAATGAATTAATACCCATAAACTGAAATCTCACAAAAACGTGGAAAAACGGCAAAATATTGCCTAATTCGATGATATTTTGTTTAAATCACGTAAAGGAAAAGGGGATGATAAACGTCAAAATATTGCTAAATTCGATGATTTTTTGTAAGAAACAAAATGCACGAAAACTTGCTTAAAATGCAATATTATGCGAAATTCTGAGATTTAAAGGCCAAATCACATATCGTGATACTACATGAAATAGTATCCAAATATTGGTAAAAATGAATATATTTACGTAATATCAAACTACATGAAAAATATGAAAAAAGTCACTATTTAACCATATTTGAGGATTTTAACTTCAAATCATACAGCAAGGTTCCGTATTATTTAGATCCAAGAAAAGACATATGACAATGTTGTTTCTAATACAAATGATAAAAATCAATGTGTTTTCATTAGAATTAACTAAAATGTTACTGAATTTCCGTTTATATTACCGATACAAGATGTACACGAAAATCGCTCTATTCCGGCTGAAACGTCGATATATGCAATAAAAACAGAACTTCTTCCCTTTTCAATATCTTACTCAGTATTTTAACGAGAAACAAATAGTTGATTGAAAATGAAGTATTTAAGGTTATTATCTAATCAATTATGTGTTTGCATCATTTTTATATCAAACTACATGATTAACGTGAAAAAGTCACTATTTTACCATATTTGAGGATTTTAACTTCAAATCATTCAGCGAGGTTTCGTTTTATTTAGATCCAGGAAAAGACATATGACAATGTTGCTTCCAATACAAATGATAAAAAACAATGTGTTTTCATTAGAATTAACTAAAATGTTCTTGATTTTCCGTTTATATTACCGATGGAAGTTATACACGTAAAACCGCTCTAATCCGACTGAAAGTCGATATATGCAATAAAAACCGAACTTCTCCCCTTTTCAATAACTTACTCAGTATTTTAACGAGAAACAAATAGATGATTGAAAATGAAGTATTTAAGGTTATTATCTAATCAATTATGTGTTTGCATCATTTTTATCTTATATATAATGAATTAATACCAATAAACTGAAAATTCACAAAAACGTTAAAAAACGGCAAAATATTGCCTAATTCGATGATATTTTGTTTAAATATTATAAAGGAAACGAGGATGATAAACGTCAAAATATTGCTAAATTCGATGATTTTTCGTACGAAACAAAATGCAAGAAAACTTGCTTAAAATGCAATATTATGCGAAATTCTGAGATTTGAAGGCCAAATCACATATCGTAATACTACATGAAATAGTATCGAATTATTGGTAAAAATGAATATAGTTACGTAATATCAAACTACATGAAAAACGTGAAAAAAGTCACTATTTAACCATATTTGAGGATTTTAACTTCAAATCATACAGCGAGGTTCCGTATTATTTAGATCCAAGAAAAGACATATGACAATGTTAATTCCAATACAAATGATAAAAATCAATGTGTTTTCATTAGAATTAACTAAAATGTTACTGATTTTCCGTTTATATTACTGATACAAGATGTACACGAAAACCGCTCTATTCCGGCTGAAACGTCGATATATGCAATAAAAACAGAACTTCTTCTTTTTTCAATATCTTACTCAGTATTTTAACGAGAAACAAATAGTTGATTGAAAATGAAGTATTTAAGGTTATTATCTAATCAATTATGTGTTTGCATCATTTTTATCGTATATATAATGAATTAATACCCTTAAACTGAAATCTCACAAAAAAGTGGAAAATCGGCAAAATATTGCCTATTTCGATGATATTTTGTTTAAATCACGTAAAGGAAAAGGGGATGATAAACGTCAAAATATTGCTAATTTCGATGATTTTTCGTACGAAACAAAATGCACGAAAACTTGCTTAAAATGCAATATTATGCGAAATTCTGAGATTTAATGGCCAAATCACATATCGTGATACTACATGAAATAGTATCGAAATATTGGTAAAAATGAATATATTTACGTAATATCAAACTACATGAAAAACGTGAAAAAATTCACTATTTAACCATATTTGAGGATTTTAACTTCAAATCATACAGCGAGGTTCCGTATTATTTAGATCCAAGAAAAGACATATGACAATGTTGTTTCCAATACAAATGATAAAAATCAATGTGTCTTCATTAGAATTAACTAAAATGTTACTGATTTTCCGTTTATATTACCGATACAAGATGTACACGAAAACCGCTCTATTCCGGCTGAAACGTCGATATATGCAATAAAAACAGAACTTCTTCCCTTTTCAATATCTTACTCAGTATTTTAACGAGAAACAAATAGTTGATTGAAAATGAAGTATTTAAGGTTATTATCTAATCAATTATGTGTTTGCATCATTTTTATCGTATATTTAATGAATTAATACCCATAAACTTAAATCTCACAGGAACGTGGAAAAACGGCAAAATATTGCCAAATTCGATGATCTTTTGTTTAAATCACGTAAAGGAAAAGGTGATGATAAACGTCAAAATATTGCTAAATTCGATGATTTTTCGTACGAAACAAAATGCACGAAAACTTGCTTAAAATGCAATATTATGCGAAATAATGAGATTTGAAGGCCAAATAACATATCGTGAAACTACATGAAATAGTTTCGAAATATTGGTAAAAATGAATATATTTGCGTAATATCAAACTACATGATTAACGTGAAAAAGTCACTATTTTACCATATTTGAGGATTTTACCTCCAAATCATAGAGCGAGGTTTCGTATTATTTAGATCCAAGAAAAGACATATGACAATGTTGTTTCCAATACAAATGATAAAAAAACAATGTGTTTTCATTAGAATTAACTAAAATGTTCTTGATTTTCCGTTTATATTACCGATGGAAGATGTACACGTAAAACCGCTCTAATCCGGCTGAAACGTTGATATATGCAATAAAAACCGAACTTCTCCCCTTTTCAATATCTTACTCAGTATTTTAACGAGAAACAAATAGATGATTGAAAATGAAGTATTTAAGGTTATTATCTAATCAATTATGTGTTTCCATCATTTTTATCGTATATATAATGAATTATTACCCATAGACTGAAAATTCACAAAAACGTGGAAAAACGGCAAAATAATAAAAACGGATAAATAATATCATAATTCGATGATATTTTGTTTAAATCACAAAAAGGAAAAGGGGATGATAAACGTCAAAATATTGCTAAATTCGATGATTTTTCGCACGAAACAAAATGCAAGAAAACTTGCTTAAAATGCAATATTATGCGAAATTCTGAGATTTGAAGGCCAAATCACATATCGTAATACTACATGAAATAGTATCGAAATATTGGTAAAAATTAATATATTTACGTAATATCAAACTACATGATTAACGTGAAAAAGTCACTATTTTACCATATTTGAGGATTTTAACTTCAAATCATTCAGCGAGGTTTCGTTTTATTTAGATCCAAGAAAAGACATGACAATGTTGTTTCCTATACAAATGATAAAAAAACAATGTGTTTTCATTAGAATTAACTAAAATGTTCTTGATTTTCCGTTTATATTACCGATACAAGATGTACACGAAAACCGCTCTAATCCGGCTGAAACGTCGATATATACAATAAAAACAGAACTTCTCCCCTTTTTAATAGCTTACTCAGTATTTTAACGAGAAACAAATAGTTGATTGAAAATGAAGTATTTAAGGATATTATCTAATCAATTATGTGTTTGCATCATTTTTATCGTATATATAATGAATTAATACCCATAGACTGAAAATTCACAAAAACGTGGAAAAACGGCAAAATATTGCCTAATTCGATGATATTTTGTTTAAATCACGTAAAGGAAAAGGGGATGATAAACGTCAAAATATTGCTAAATTCGATGATTTTTCGTACGAAACAAAATGCACGAAAACTTGCTTAAAATGCAATATTATGCGAAATTCTGAGATTTGAAGGCCAAATCACATATCGTGAAACTACATGAAATAGTTTCGAAATATTGGCAAAAATGAATATATTTGAGTAATATCAAACTACATGATTAACGTGAAAAAGTCACTATTTTATCATATTTGAGGATTTTACCTTCAAATCATAGAGCGAGGTTTCGTATTATTTAGATCCAAGAAAAGACATATGACAATGTTGTTTCCTATACAAATGATAAAAAAACAATGTGTTTTCATTAGAATTAACTAAAATGTTCTTGATTTTCCGTTTATATTACCGATGAAAGATGTACACGTAAACCCGCTCTAATCCGGCTGAAACGTCGATATATGCAATAAAAACCGAACTTCTCCCCTTTTCAATATCTTACTCAGTATTTTAACGAGAAACAAATAGATGATTGAAAATGAAGTATTTAAGGTTATTATCTAATCAATTATGTGTTTGCATGATTTTTATCGTATATATAATGAATTAATACCCATAGACTGAAAATTCACAAAAACGTGGAAAAACGGCAAAATATTGCATAATTCGATGATATTTTGTTTAAATCACATAAAGGAAAAGGGGATGATAAACGTCAAAATATTGCTAAATTCGATGATTTTTCGTACGAAATAAAATGCAAGAAAACTTTCTTAAAATGTAACATTATGCGAAATTCTGAGATTTGAAGGCCAAATCACATATCGTAATACTACATGAAATAGTATCGACATATTGGTAAAAATGAATATATTTAAATAATATCAAACTACATGATTAACGTGAAAAAGTCACTATTTTACCATATTTGAGGATTTTAACTTCAAATCATTCAGCGATGTTTCGTTTTATTTATATCCAAGAAAAGACATATGACAATGTTGTTTCCATTACAAATGATAAAAAAACAATGTGTTTTCATTAGAATTAACTAAAATGTTCTTGATTTTCCGTTTATATTACCGATGGAAGATGTACACGAAAACCGATCTATTCCGGCTGAAACGTCGATATATGCAATAAAAACAGAACTTCTTTCCTTTTCAATATCTTACTCAGTATTTTAACGAGAAACAAATAGTAGATAGAAAATGAAGTATTTAAGGTTATTTTCTAATCAATTATGTGTTTGCATCATTTTTATCGTATATATAATGAATTAATACCAATAAACTGAAAATTCACTAAAACGTGGAAAAACGGCAAAATATTGCCTAATTCGTTGATATTTTGTTTAAATCACATAAAGGAAAAGGGGATGATAAACGTCAAAATATTGCTAAATTCGATGATTTTTCGTACGAAACAAAATGCAAGAAAACTTGCTCAAAATGCAATATTATGCGAAATTCTGAGATTTGATGGCCAAATCACATATCGTGATACTACATGAAATAGTATCGAAATATTGGTAAAAATGAATATATTTATGTAATATCAAACTACATGATTAACGTGAAAAAGTCACTATTTAACTATATTTGAGGATTTTAACTTCAAATCATAGAGCGAGGTTTCGTATTATTTCGATCCAAGAAAAGACATATGACAATGTTGTTTCCAATTCAAATGATAAAAAAACAATGTGTTTTCATTAGAATTAACTAAAATGTTACTGATTTTCCGTTTATATTACCGATACAAGATGTACACGAAAACCGCTCTATTCCGGTTGAAACGTCGATATATGCAATAAAAACCGAACTTCTCCCCTTTTCAATATCTTACTCAGTATTTTAACGAGAAACAAATAGTTGATTGAAAATGAAGTATTTAAGGTTATTATCTAATCAATTATGTGTTTGCATCATTTTTATCGTATATATAATGAATTAATACCCATAAACTGAAATCTCACAAAAACGTGGAAAAACGGCAAAATATTGCCTAATTCGATGATATTTTGTTTAAATCACGTAAAGGAAAAGGGGATGATAAACGTCAAAATATTGCTAAATTCGATGATTTTTTGTAAGAAACAAAATGCACGAAAACTTGCTTAAAATGCAATATTATGCGAAATTCTGAGATTTGAAGGCCAAATCACATATCGTAATACTACATGAAATAGTATCGAAATATTGGTAAAAATTAATATATTTACGTAATATCAAACTACATGATTAACGTGAAAAAGTCACTATTTTACCATATTTGAGGATTTTAACTTCAAATCATTCAGCGAGGTTTCGTTTTATTTAGATCCAAGAAAAGACATGACAATGTTGTTTCCTATACAAATGATAAAAAAACAATGTGTTTTCATTAGAATTAACTAAAATGTTCTTGATTTTCCGTTTATATTACCGATACAAGATGTACACGAAAACCGCTCTAATCCGGCTGAAACGTCGATATATGCAATAAAAACCGAACTTCTCCCCTTTTCAATATCTTACTCAGTATTTTAACGAGAAACACATAGATGATTGAAAATGAAGTATTTAAGGTTATTATCTAATCAATTATGTGTTTGCATCATTTTATCGTATATTTAATGAATTAATACCCATAGACTGAAAATTCACAAAAACGTGGAAAAACGGCAAAATATTGCCTAATTCGATGATATTTTGTTTAAATCACGTAAAGGAAAAGGGGATGATAAACGTCAAAATATTGCTAAATTCGATGATTTTTCGTACGAAACAAAATGCACGAAAACTTGCTTAAAATGCAATATTATGCGAAATTCTGAGATTTGAAGGCCAAATCACATATCGTGAAACTACATGAAATAGTTTCGAAATATTGGCAAAAATGAATATATTTGAGTAATATCAAACTACATGATTAACGTGAAAAAGTCACTATTTTATCATATTTGAGGATTTTACCTTCAAATCATAGAGCGAGGTTTCGTATTATTTAGATCCAAGAAAAGACATATGACAATGTTGTTTCCTATACAAATGATAAAAAAACAATGTGTTTTCATTAGAATTAACTAAAATGTTCTTGATTTTCCGTTTATATTACCGATGAAAGATGGACACGTAAACCCGCTCTAATCCGGCTGAAACGTCGATTTATGCAATAAAAACCGAACTTCTCCCCTTTTCAATATCTTACTCAG
Organism: Procambarus clarkii; assembly: GCF_040958095.1. Classification (NCBI taxonomy): domain Eukaryota; kingdom Metazoa; phylum Arthropoda; class Malacostraca; order Decapoda; family Cambaridae; genus Procambarus; species Procambarus clarkii. The sequence continues at coordinate 28,838,170 of NC_091166.1, forward strand.
TATTTTAACGAGAAACAAATAGATGATTAAAAATGAAGTATTTAAGGTTATTATCTAATCAATTATGTGTTTGCATGATTTTTATCGTATATATAATGAATTAATACCCATAGACTGAAAATTCACAAAAACGTGGAAAAACGGCAAAATATTGCATAATTCGATGTTATTTTGTTTAAATCACATAAAGGAAAAGGGGATGATAAACGTCAAAATATTGCTAAATTCGATGATTTTTCGTACGAAATAAAATGCAAGAAAACTTTCTTAAAATGTAACATTATGCGAAATTCTGAGATTTGAAGGCCAAATCACATATCGTAATACTACATGAAATAGAATCGACATATTGGTAAAAATGAATATATTTAAATAATATCAAACTACATGATTAACGTGAAAAAGTCACTATTTTACCATATTTGAGGATTTTAACTTCAAATCATTCAGCGATGTTTCGTTTTATTTATATCCAAGAAAAGACATATGACAATGTTGTTTCCATTACAAATGATAAAAAAACAATGTGTTTTCATTAGAATTAACTAAAATGTTCTTGATTTTCCGTTTATATTACCGATGGAAGATGTACACGAAAACCGATCTATTCCGGCTGAAACGTCGATATATGCAATAAAAACAGAACTTCTTTCCTTTTCAATATCTTACTCAGTATTTTAACGAGAAACAAATAGTTGATAGAAAATGAAGTATTTAAGGTTATTTTCTAATCAATTATGTGTTTGCATCATTTTTATCGTATATATAATGAATTAATACCAATAAACTGAAAATTCACTAAAACGTGGAAAAACGGCAAAATATTGCCTAATTCGTTGATATTTTGTTTAAATCACATAAAGGAAAAGGGGATGATAAACGTCAAAATATTGCTAAATTCGATGATTTTTCGTACGAAACAAAATGCAAGAAAACTTGCTCAAAATGCAATATTATGCGAAATTCTGAGATTTGATGGCCAAATCACATATCGTGATACTACATGAAATAGTATCGAAATATTGGTAAAAATGAATATATTTATGTAATATCAAACTACATGATTAACGTGAAAAAGTCACTATTTAACTATATTTGAGGATTTTAACTTCAAATCATAGAGCGAGGTTTCGTATTATTTCGATCCAAGAAAAGACATATGACAATGTTGTTTCCAATACAAATGATAAAAAAACAATGTGTTTTCATTAGAATTAACTAAAATGTTACTGATTTTCCGTTTATATTACCGACACAAGATGTACACGAAAACCGCTCTATTCCGGCTGAAACGTCGATATATGCAATAAAAACCGAACTTCTCCCCTTTTCAATATCTTACTCAGTATTTTAACGAGAAACAAATAGTTGATTGAAAATGAAGTATTTAAGGTTATTATCTAATCAATTATGTGTTTGCATCATTTTTATCGTATATATAATGAATTAATACCCATAAACTGAAATCTCACAAAAACGTGGAAAAACGGCAAAATATTGCCTAATTCGATGATATTTTGTTTAAATCACGTAAAGGAAAAGGGGATGATAAACGTCAAAATATTGCTAAATTCGATGATTTTTTGTAAGAAACAAAATGCACGAAAACTTGCTTAAAATGCAATATTATGCGAAATTCTGAGATTTAAAGGCCAAATCACATATCGTGATACTACATGAAATAGTATCCAAATATTGGTAAAAATGAATATATTTACGTAATATCAAACTACATGAAAAATATGAAAAAAGTCACTATTTAACCATATTTGAGGATTTTAACTTCAAATCATACAGCGAGGTTCCGTATTATTTAGCTCCAAGAAAAGACATATGACAATGTTGTTTCCAATACAAATGATAAAAATCAATGTGTTTTCATAAGAATTAACTAAAATGTTACTGATTTTCCGTTTATATTACCGTTACAAGATGTACACGAAAATCGCTCTATTCCGGCTGAAACGTCGATATATGCAATAAAAACAGAACTTCTTCCCTTTTCAATATCTTACTCAGTATTTTAACGAGAAACAAATAGTTGATTGAAAATGAAGTATTTAAGGTTATTATCTAATCAATTATGTGTTTGCATCATTTTTATATCAAACTACATGATTAACGTGAAAAAGTCACTATTTTACCATATTTGAGGATTTTAACTTCAAATCATTCAGCGAGGTTTCGTTTTATTTAGATCCAGGAAAAGACATATGACAATGTTGCTTCCAATACAAATGATAAAAAACAATGTGTTTTCATTAGAATTAACTAAAATGTTCTTGATTTTCCGTTTATATTACCGATGGAAGTTATACACGTAAAACCGCTCTAATCCGACTGCAAGTCGATATATGCAATAAAAACCGAACTTCTCCCCTTTTCAATAACTTACTCAGTATTTTAACGAGAAACAAATAGATGATTGAAAATGAAGTATTTAAGGTTATTATCTAATCAATTATGTGTTTGCATCATTTTTATCTTATATATAATGAATTAATACCAATAAACTGAAAATTCACAAAAACGTTAAAAAACGGCAAAATATTGCCTAATTCGATGATATTTTGTTTAAATATTATAAAGGAAACGAGGATGATAAACGTCAAAATATTGCTAAATTCGATGATTTTTCGTACGAAACAAAATGCAAGAAAACTTGCTTAAAATGCAATATTATGCGAAATTCTGAGATTTGAAGGCCAAATCACATATCGTAATACTACATGAAATAGTATCGAATTATTGGTAAAAATGAATATAGTTACGTAATATCAAACTAAATGAAAAACGTGAAAAAAGTCACTATTTAACCATATTTGAGGATTTTAACTTCAAATCATACAGCGAGGTTCCGTATTATTTAGATCCAAGAAAAGACATATGACAATGTTAACTCCAATACAAATGATAAAAATCAATGTGTTTTCATTAGAATTAACTAAAATGTTACTGATTTTCCGTTTATATTACTGATACAAGATGTACACGAAAACCGCTCTATTCCGGCTGAAACGTCGATATATGCAATAAAAACAGAACTTCTTCTTTTTTCAATATCTTACTCAGTATTTTAACGAGAAACAAATAGTTGATTGAAAATGAAGTATTTAAGGTTATTATCTAATCAATTATGTGTTTGCATCATTTTTATCGTATATATAATGAATTAATACCCATAAACTGAAATCTCACAAAAAAGTGGAAAATCGGCAAAATATTGCCTATTTCGATGATATTTTGTTTAAATCATATAAAGGAAAAGGGGATGATAAACGTCAAAATATTGTTAATTTCGATGATTTTTCGTACGAAACAAAATGCACGAAAACTTGCTTAAATGCAATATTAATCGAAATTCTGAGATTTAAAGGCCAAATCACATATCGTGATACTACATGAAATAGTATCGAAATATTGGTAAAAATGAATATATTTACGTAATATCAAACTACATGAAAAACGTGAAAAAAGTCACTATTTAACCATATTTGAGGATTTTAACTTCAAATCATACAGCGAGGTTCCGTATTATTTAGATCCAAGAAAAGACATATGACAATGTTGTTTCCAATACAAATGATAAAAATCAATGTGTCTTCATTAGAATTAACTAAAATGTTACTGATTTTCCGTTTATATTACCGATACAAGATGTACACGTAAAACCGCTCTAATCCGGCTGAAACGTCGATATATGCAATAAAAACTGAACTTCTCCCCTTTTCAATATCTTACTCAGTATTTTAACGAGAAACACATAGATGATTGAAAATGAAGTATTTAAGGTTATTATCTAATCAATTATGTGTTTGCATCATTTTTATCGTATATATAATGAATTAATACCCATAGACTGAAAATTCACAAAAACGTGGAAAAACGGCAAAATATTGCCTAATTCGATGATATTTTGTTTAAATCACATAAAGGAAAAGAGGATGATAAACGTCAAAATATTGCTAAATTCGATGATTTTTCGTACGAAACAAAATGCACGAAAACTTGCTTAAAATGCAATATTATGCGAAATTCTGAGGTTTGAAGGCCAAATCACTTATCGTGAAACTACATGAAATAGTTCGAAATATTGGTAAAAATGAATATATTTGCGTAATATATTCTACATGATTAACGTGAAAAAGTCACTATTTAACCATATTTGAATATTTTACCTTCAAATCATAGAGCGAGGTTTCGTATTATTTAGATCCAAGAAAAGACATATGACAATGTTGTTTCCAATACAAATGATAAAAAAACAATGTGTTTTCATTAGAATTAACTAAAATGTTCTTCATTTTCCGTTTATATTACCGATGGAAGATGTACACGTAAAACCGCTCTAATCCGGCTGAAACGTCGATATATGCAATGAAAACTGAACTTCTCCCCTTTTCAATATCTTACTCAGTATTTTAACGGGAAACACATAGATGATTGAAAATGAAGTATTTAAGGTTATTATCTAATCAATTATGTGTTTGCATCATTTTTATCGTATATATAATGAATTAATACCCATAGACTGAAAATTCACAAAAACGTGGAAAAACGGCAAAATATTGCATAATTCGATGATATTTTGTTTAAATCACATAAAGGAAAAGGGGATGATAAACGTCAAAATATTGCTAAATTCGATGATTTTTCGTACGAAATAAAATGCAAGAAAACTTGCTTAAAATGTAACATTATGCGAAATTCTGAGATTTGAAGGCCAAATCACATATCGTAATAATACATGAAATAGTATCGAAATATTGGTAAAAATGAATATATTTACATAATATCAAACTACATGATTAACGTGAAAAAGTCACTATTTTACCATATTTGAGGATTTTAACTTCAAATCATTCAGCGAGGTTTCGTTTTATTTATATCCAAGAAAAGACATATGCCAATATTGTTTCCAATACAAATGATAAAGAAACAATGTGTTTTCATTAGAATTAACTAAAATGTTCTTGATTTTCCGTTTATATTTCCGATGGAAGATGTACACGAAAACCGATCTATTCCGGCTGAAACGTCGATATAAGCAATAAAAACAGAACTAATTCCTTTTCAATATCTTACTCAGTATTTTAACGAGAAACAAATAGTTGATAGAAAATGAAGTATTTAAGGTTATTTTCTAATCAATTATGTGTTTGCATCATTTTTGTCGTATATATAATGAATTAATACCAATAAACTGAAAATTCACTAAAACGTAGAAAAACGGCAAAAGTATTGCCTAATTCGTTGATATTTTGTTTAAATCACATAAAGGAAAAGGGGATGACAAACGTCAAAATATTGCTAAATTCGATGATTTTTCGTACGAAACAAAATGCAAGAAAACTTGCTCAAAATGCAATATTATGCGAAATTCTGAGATTTGAAGGGCCTATCACATATCGTGATACTACATGAAATAGTATCGAAATATTGGTAAAAATGAATATATTTACGTAATATCAAACTACATAATTAACGTGAAAAAGTCACTATTTTACCATATTTGAGGATTTTAACTTCAAATCATTCAGCGAGGTTTCGTTTTATTTAGATCCAAGAAAAGACATATGACAATGTTGCTTCCAATACAAATGATAAAAAATCAATGTGTTTCTATTAGAATTATCTAAAATGTTCCTGATTTTCCGTTTATATTACCGATGGAAGATGTACACGTAAAACCGCTCTAATCCGGCTGAAACGTCGATATATGCAATAAAAACCGAACTTCTCCCCTTTTCAATATCTTACTCAGTATTTTAACGAGAAACAAATAGATGATTGAAAATGAAGTATTTAAGGTTATTATCTAATCAATTATGTGTTTCCATCATTTTTATCGTATATATAATGAATTAATACCCATAGACTGAAAATTCACAAAAACGTGGAAAAACGGCAAAATATTGCCTAATTCGATGATATTTTGTTTAAATCACGTAAAGGAAAAGGGGATGATAAACGTCAAAATATTGCTAAATTCGATGATTTTTCGTACGAAACAAAATGCAAGAAAACTTGCTTAAAATGCAGTATTATGCGAAATTCTGAGATTTGAAGGCGAAATCACATATCGTGATACTACATGAAATAGATTGGAAATATTGGTAAAAATTAATGTATTTACGTAATATCAAACTACATGAAAAACGTGAAAAAAGTCACTATTTAACCATATTTGAGGATTTTAACTTCAAATCATACAGCAAGGTTTCGCATTATTTAGATCCAAGAAAAGACATATGACAATGTTGTTTCCAATTCAAATGATAAAAATCAATGTGTTTTCATTAGAATTAACTAAAATGTTACTGATTTTCCGTTTATATTACCGATACAAGATGTACACGAAAACCGCTCTATTCCGGCTGAAACGTCGATATATGCAATAAAAACAAAACTTCTTCCCTTTTCAATATCTTACTCAGTATTTTAACGAGAAACAAATTGTTGATTGAAAATGAAGTATTTAAGGTTATTATCTAATCAATTATGTGTTTGCATCATTTTTATCGTATATATAATGAATTAATACCCATAAACTGAAATCTCACAAAAACGTGGAAAAACGGCAAAATATTGCCTAATTCGATGATATTTTGTATAAATCACGTAAAGGAAAAGGGATGATAAACGTCAAAATATTGCTAAATTCGATGATTTATCGTACGAAACAAAATGCACGAAAACTTGCTTAAAATGCAATATTATGCGAAATTCTGAGATTTGAAGGCCAAATCACTTATCGTGAAACTACATGAAATAGTTTCAAAATATTAGTAAAATGAATATATTTGCGTAACATCAAACTACATGATTAACGTGAAAAAGTCACTATTTAACCATATTTGAGGATTTTACCTTCAAATCAGAGAGCGAGGTTTCGTATTATTTAGATCCAAGAAAAAACATGTGACAATGTTGTTTCCAATACAAATGATAAAAAAACAATGTGTTTTCATTAGAGTTAACTAAAATGTTCTTGATTTTCCGTTTATATTACCGATGGAAGATGTACACGAAAACCGCTCTATTCCGGCTGAAACGTCGATATATGCAATAAAAACAGAACTTCTTCCCTTTTCAATATCTTACTCAGTATTTTAACGAGAAACAAATAGTTGATTGAAAATGAAGTATTTAAGGTTATTATCTAATCAATTATGTGTTTGCATCATTTTTATCGTATATATAATGAATTAATACCAATAAACTGAAAATTCACAAAAACGTGGAAAAACGGAAAATATTGCCTAATTCGAAGATATTTTGTTTATATCACATAAAGGAAAAGGGGATGATAAACGTCAAAATATTGCTAAATTCGATGATTTTTCGTACGAAACAAAATGCAAGAAAACTTGCTTAAAATGCAATATTATGCGAAATTCTAAGATTTGAAGGCCAAATCACATATCGTGATACTACATGAAATAGTATCGAAATATTGATAAAAATGAATATATTTACGTAATATCAAACTTCATGAAAAACGTAAAAAAAGTCACTATTTAACCATATTTGAGGATTATAACTTCAAATCATAGAGCGAGGTTTCGTATTATTTAGATCCAAGAAAATACATATGACAATGTTGTTTCCAATACAAATGATAAAAATCAATGTGTTTTCATTAGAATTAACTAAAATGTTACTGATTTTCCGTTTATATTACCGATGGAAGATGTACACGAAAACCGCTCTGTTCCGGCTGAAACGTCGATATATGCAATAAAAACAGAACTTCTCCCCTTTTCAATATCTTACTCAGTATTTTAACGAGAAACAAATAGATGATTGAAAATGAAGTATTTAAGGTTATTATCTAATCAATTATGTGTTTCCATCATTTTTATCGTATATATAATGAATTAATCCCCATAGACTGAAAATTCACAAAAACGTGGAAAAACGGCAAAATATTGCATAATTCGATGATATTTTGTTTAAATCACAAAAAGGAAAAGGGGATGATAAACGTCAAAATATTGCTAAATTCGATGATTTTTCGTACGAAACAAAATGCAAGAAAACTTGCTTAAAATGCAAAATTATGCGAAATTATGAGATTTGAAGGCCAAATCACATATCGTGATAATACATTAAATAGTGTCGAAATATTGGTAAAAATAAATATATTTACGTAATATCAAACTACATGATTAACGTGAAAAAGTCACTTTTTTACCATATTTGAGGATTTAAACTTCAAATCATTCAGCGAGGTTTCGTTTTATTTAGATCCATGAAAAGACATATGACAATGTTGTTCCCAATACAAACGATAAAAAAACAATGTGCTTTCATTAGACTTAACTAAAATGTTCTTGATTTTAAGTTTATATTACCGATGGAAGATGTACACGAAAACCGATCTATTCTGGCTGAAACGTCGATATATGCAATAAAAACAGAACTTCTTTCCTTTTCAATATCTTACTCAGTATTTTAACGAGAAACAAACAGTTGATAGAAAATGAAGTATTTAAGGTTATTATCTAATCAATTATGTGTTTGCATCATTTTTATCGTATATATAGTGAATTAATACCAATAAACTGAAAATTCACTAAAACATAGAAAAACGGCAAAATATTGCCTTATTCGTTGATATTTTGTTTAAATCACATAAAGGAAAAGGGGATGATAAACGTCAAAATATTGCTAAATTCGGTGATTTTTCGTACGAAAAAAAATGCAAGAAAACTTGCTCAAAATGCAATATTATGCGAAATTCTGAGATTTGAAGGGCAAATCACATATCGTGATACTACATGAAATAGTATCGAAATATTGGTAAAAATGAATATATTTACGTAATATCAAACTACATGAAAAACGTGAAAAAGTCACTATTTAACTATATTTGAGGATTTTAACTTCAAATCATAGAGCGAGGTTTCGTATTATTTCGATCCAAGAAAAGACATATGACAATGTTGTTTCCAATACAAATGATAAAAATCAATGTGTTTTCATTAGAATTATCTAAAATGTTCCTGATTTTCCGTTTATATTACCGCTGGAAGATGTACACGAAAACCGCTCTATTCCTGCTGAAACGTCGATATATGCAATAAAACAGAACTTCTCCCCTTTTCAATATCTTACTCAGTATTTTAACGAGAAACAAATAGGTGATTGAAAATGAAGTATTTAAGGTCTAATCAATTATGTGTTTCCATCATTTTTATCGTATATATAATGAATTAATACCCATAGACTGAAAATTCACAAAAACGTGGAAAAACGGCAAAACATTGCCTAATTCGATGATATTTTGTTTAAATCACGTAAAGGAAAAGGGGATGATAAACGTCAAAATATTGCTAAATTCGATGATTTTTCGTACGAAACAAAATGCAAGAAAACTTGCTTAAAATGCAATATTCTGCGAAATTCTGAGATTTGAAGGCCAAATCACATATCGTGATACTACATGAAATAGTGTCGAAATATTGGTAAAAATAAATATATTTACGTAATATCAAACGACATGATTAACGTGAAAAAGTCACTTTTTTACCATATTTGAGGATTTTAACTTCAAATCATTCAGCGAGGTTTCGTTTTATTTAGATCCAAGAAAAGACATATGACAATGTTGTTCCCAATACAAATGATAAAAAACAATGTGTTTTCATTAGAATTAACTAAAATGTTCTTGATTTTCCGTTTATATTACCGATGGAAGTTATACACGTAAAACCGCTCTAATCCGGCTGAAACGTCGATATATGCAATAAAAACCGAACTTCTCCCCTTTTCAATATCTTACTCAGTATTTTAACGAAAAACAAATAGATGATTGAAAATGAAGTATTTAAGGTTATTATCTAATCAATTATGTGTTTGCATGATTTTTATCGTATATATAATGAATTAATACCTATACACTGAAAATTCACAAAAACGTGGAAAAACGGCAAAATATTGCATAATTCGATGATATTTTGTTTAAATCACAAAAAGGAAAATGGGATGATAAACGTCAAAATATTGCTAAATTCGATGATTTTTCGTACGAAACAAAATGCACGAAAACTTGCTTAAAATGCAATATTATGCGAAATTCTGAGATTTAAAGGCCAAATCACATATCGTGATACTACATGAAATAGTATCGAAATATTGGTAAAAATGAATATATTTACGTAATATCAAACTACATGAAAAACGTGAAAAAAGTCACTATTTAACCATATTTGAGGATTTTAACTTCAAATCATTCAGCGAGGTTCCGTATTATTTAGATCCAAAAAAAGACATATGACAATGTTGTTTCCAATTCAAATGATAAAAATCAATGTGTTTTCATTAGAATTAACTAAAATGTTCCTGATTTTCCGTTTATATTACCGATGGAAGATATACACGAAAACCGCTCTATTCCGGCTTAAACGTCGATATATGCAATAAAACAGAACTTCTCCCCTTTTCAATATCTTACTCAGTATTTTAACGAGAAACAAATAGATGATTGAAAATGAAGTATTTAAGGTTATTATCTAATCAATTATGTGTTTCCATCATTTTTATCGTATATATAATGAATTAATACCCATAGACTGAAAATTCACAAAAACGTGGAAAAAAGGCAAAATATTGCCTAATTCGATGATATTTTGTTTAAATCACGTAAAGGAAAAGGGGATGATAAACGTCAAAATATTGCTAAATTCGATGATTTTTCGTACGAAACAAAATGCAAGAAAACTTGCTTAAAATGCAATATTATGCGAAATTCTGAGATTTGAAGGCGAAATCACATATCGTGATACTACATGAAATAGTATGGAAATATTGGTAAAAATTAATGTATTTACGTAATATCAAACTACATGAAAAACGTGAAAAAGTCACTATTTAACCATATTTGAGGATTTTAACTTCAAATCATACAGCAAGGTTTCGCATTATTTAGATCCAAGAAAAGACATATGACAATGTTGTTTCCAATTCAAATGATAAAAATCAATGTGTTTTCATTAGAATTGACTAAAATGTTACTGATTTTCCGTTTATATTACCGATACAAGATGTACACGAAAACCGCTCTATTCCGGCTGAAACGTCGATATATGCAATAAAAACAGAACTTCTTCCCTTTTCAATATCTTACTCAGTATTTTAACGAGAAACAAATAGTTGATTGAAAATGAAGTATTTAAGGTTATTATCTAATCAATTATGTGTTTGCATCATTTTTATCGTATATATAATGAATTAATACCAATAAACTGAAAATTCACAAAAACGTGGAAAAACGGAAAATATTGCCTAATTCGAAGATATTTTGTTTAAATCACATAAAGGAAAAGGGGATGATAAACGTCAAAATATTGCTAAATTCGATGATTTTTCGTACGAAACAAAATGCAAGAAAACTTGCTTAAAATGCAATATTATGCGAAATTCTAAGATTTGAAGGCCAAATCACATATCGTGATACTACATGAAATAGTATCGAAATATTGATAAAAATGAATATATTTACGTAATATCAAACTTCATGAAAAACGTAAAAAAAGTCACTATTTAACCATATTTGAGGATTATAACTTCATATCATAGAGCGAGGTTTCGTATTATTTAGATCCAAGAAAAGACATATGACAATGTTGTTTCCAATACAAATGATAAAAATCAATGTGTTTTCATTAGAATTAACTAAAATGTTACTGATTTTCCGTTTATATTAGCGATGGAAGATGTACACGAAAACCGCTCTGTTCCGGCTGAAACGTCGATATATGAAATAAAAACAGAACTTCTCCCCTTTTCAATATCTTACCCAGTATTTTAACGAGAAACAAATAGATGATTGAAAATGAAGTATTTAAGGTTATTATCTAATCAATTATGTGTTTCCATCATTTTTATCGTATATATAATGAATTTATCCCCATAGACTGAAAATTCACAAAAACGTGGAAAAACGGCAAAATATTGCATAATTCGATGATATTTTGTTTAAATCACAAAAAGGAAAAGGGGATGATAAACGTCAAAATATTGCTAAATTCGATGATTTTTCGTACGAAACAAAATGCAAGAAAACTTGCTTAAAATGCAAAATTATGCGAAATTATGAGATTTGAAGGCCAAATCACATATCGTGATAATACATTAAATAGTGTCGAAATATTGGTAAAAATAAATATATTTACGTAATATCAAACTACATGATTACCGTGAAAAAGTCACTTTTTTACCATATATATAATGAATTAATACCAATAAACTGAAAATTCACAAAAACGTGGAAAAACGGCAAAATATTGCCTAATTCGATGATATTTTGTTTAGATCACATAAAGGAAAAGGGGAGGATAAAGGTCAAAATATTGCTAAATTCGATGATTTTTCAGCGTGGTTTCGTATTATTTAGATCAAAGAAAAGACATATGACAATGTTGTTTCCAATACAAATGATAAAAATCAATGTGTTTTCATTAGAATTAACTAAAATGTTACTGATATGTCAAAATATTGACATATCATATAAAATATTGACAATTCGATGATTTTTCGTACGAAACAAAATGCAAGAAAACTTGCTTAAAATGTAATATTATGCGAAATTCTGAGATTTGATGGCCAAATCACATATCGTGATACTACATGAAATAGTATCGAAATATTGGAAAAATTAAAATATTTACGTAATATCAAACTAGATGAAAAACGTGAAAAAGTCACTATTTAACCATATTTGAGGAATTTAACTTCAAATCATAGAGCGAGGTTTCGTATTATTTCGATCCAAGAAAAGACATATGACAATGTTGTTTCCAATACAAATGATAAAAATTAAAGTGTTTTCATTAGAATTATCTAAAATGTTCCTGATTTTTCGTTTATATACGAAACAAAATGCAAGAAAACTTGCTTAAAATGCAATATTATGCGAAATTCTGAGATTTGATGGCCAAATCACATATCGTGATACTACATGAAATAGCATCGAAATATTGGTAACAACAATCTTGAGACAACAAGGGTGGTTATCTTGAGATGATTTCGGGGCTTTAGTGTCCCCGCGGCCCGGTCCTCGACCAGGCCTCCACCCCCAGGAAGCAGCCCGTGACAACTGACTAACACCCAGGTACCTATTTTACTGATAGGTAACAGGGGCATAGGATGAAAGAAACTCTGCCCATTGTTTCTCGCCGGCGCCTGGGATCGAACCCAGGACCACAGGATCACAAGCCCAGCGTGCTGTCCGCTCGGCCGACCGGTTCCCCTTGGTAAATTGGTAAAAATAAATATATTTACGTAATATCAAACTACATGAAAAACGTGAAAAAGTCACTATTTAACCATATTTGAGGATGGAAGATGTACACGAAAACCGCTCTATTCCAGCTGAAACGTCGATATATACAATAAAAACAGAACTTCTCCCGTTTTCAATATCTTACTCAGTATTTTAACGAGAAACAAATAGTTGATTGAAAATGAAGTATTTAAGGTTATTATCTAATCAATTATGTGTTTGCATCATTTTTATCGTATATATAATGAATTAATACCAATAAACTGAAAATTCACAAAAACGTTGAAAAACGGTAAAATATTGCCTAATTCGATGATATTTTGTTAAAATCACATAGAGGAAAAGGGGATGATAAACGTCAAAATATTGCTAAATTCGATGATTTTTCGTACGAAACAAAATGCAAGAAAACTTGCTTAAAATGCAATATTATACGAAATTCTGAGATATGAAGGCCAAATCACATATCGTGATACTACATGAAATAGTATCGACATATTGGTAAAAATGAATATATTTACGTAATATCAAACTACATGGAAAACGTGAAAAAAGTCACTATTTAACCATATTTTAGGATTTTAACTTCAAATCATAGAGCGAGGTTTCGTATTATTTAGATCAAACAAAAGACATATGACAATGTTGTTTCCAATACAAATGATAAAAATCAATGTGTTTTCATTAGAATTAACTAAAATGTTCCTGATTTTCCGTTTAAATTACCGATGGAAGATGTACACGAAAACCGCTCTATTCCGGCTGAAACGTCGATATATGCAATAAAAAAAGAGAACTTCTCCCCTTTTTAATAGCTTACTCAGTATTTTAACGAGAAAGAAATAGATGATTGAAAATGAAGTATTTAAAAGAAAAAGACATATGACAATGTTGACAAGAAATGTCAACATTGAAATCTAATTTCAATGTCAACATTGAAATCTAATTTCAATGTCAACATTGAAATCTAATCAATTATGTGTTTGCAAAATTTTTATCGTATATATAATGAATTAATACCCATAGACTGAAAATTTACAAAAACGTGGAAAAACGGCAAAATATTGCCTAATTCGATGATACTTTGTTTAAATCACATAAAGGAAAAGGAGATGATGAACGTCAAAATATTGCTAAATTCGATGTTTTTTCGTAAGAAACAAAATGCAAGAAAACTTGCTTAATATGTAATCATATCTAATCATTTATGTGTTTGCATCATTTTTATCGTATATATTGTTGGATATTTCCAACATCGAATACAGCATTGTTGTATTCTCATTACTTATTACTAACCATACTAAATATTGTAGTAAGTAAAATTAACAACTCGTAGAATTCTCATGTACTAATAATTCATCTGTGCATTAGGCTAGAATTCTCACGTCACCTGACGCCAGTATTGCGTCAGATTTCTTTACAGTAAAACACATTATATTCAATTTGTGTGAGAATTAAATACGATTCTCTATAATTAAAGCATTCTGTATGACAACTGATTGCAGACGAATTGTTCTCTAACTAAAAGCCGAATAGAGCGTTAGAATCAAAGCGTCTACCTCGCGATAGAGTTAACGTCATCAATGAATGCCATGGGGAGACATTAATTCCTCTCCCTTATATATTTACTATTCTTAAATAGTTAAATAATAATATTTCGTTCCTCTAAATAATAAACCCGTCCAGTCTTTAAAGTTTCAAGCGCGAATGCGAGAAATATTAATGTTCGTGACAATAATTTGTGTTATGAACGTCGACTCGGCGTGGGTTGGAGGGACGCCACCACCCTCAGTACGCGGACACGTGCAGAGCCGAAAGGAGGCAAAGCTGCGCTTACCGTACTCACAAAAGACGCCATTGTCCAGCAAATAGGACAGGTGTGATCCATCCTCAGATGAAAGCCGCCACTGTGAGGCGTGAATGACCTTGCAGATAATATCTTCAACTAGTGCTGGTGTTAAATGAGGGACCCCTTGACTTGGTTCCTGACGACACGTGATCAGCCAGCTTGAAACGCATCACTATCCAGGATAGGTTCACCGGAGCCTGAGATGCGAAATTACGGCAATCTTAATACTTATACAGTGCCCACAGCTAAGTATTCCTTTATTTGATGCATCATTTACAGGTCTGTTAATAGCAGGGTGATTGTTCGTTACGCAGCGGGATAACACCTAATAACAGGTGATTAGAATTCCATCTGTACATATTAATATTTTTGAATATGAATTGAGTAGTTAAATCAATTGCTACTGGTAGTTATTTATCTTGCAGCCCGAGAGAAGAATTCCTCCGGCTGCCTCCTCCATGTTAACCCGTACCACTCGTCAGTGTACCGAATCTGGAGAATTAAGAGTACTACTATGGTTATCTAAAGGAATCTGCTTCAAGCTAAGGCTTATTTCTTTTTTTCCATTTCCTTGCAATATGATTTATTCAGAATGTTTGATATTAATGTGTGATTTACTGTAACTCATTATTATGCTCATATTCATGTTCTTCTTTATGTGAATGATATTATATTCAGTATTATTTATAGGATTAGATTATTATTAATTGAATTAGTGAACGAACCACACTGATTCCTGGACGTACTTACCTCCAGTAATAACCCCCCAATGTAGGTGTTTGAGGTTTGTTTCTTTAATAATACAGCCCATTAAATATTCTTATGATCATGCTTTCTAGTTATATCCATAGTCACTGGTTTTCTCTAGAATTTTATCCAATGATCTGAAATTCTCAGTTTCCCTCTTTACTATAAAAGCGGGTGGTCCTTCGTAATTTAATTTACTACTTTAATTATTAATTAATCAGAATCAAGCCCAAATATCCCACATATATAATGAATTAATACCAATAAACTGAAAATTCACAAAAACGTGGAAAAACGGCAAAATATTGCCTAATTCGATGATATTTTGTTTAGATCATATAAATGATTTTAGTTGACACATGTGTTCCCTGAAACTATTTGAAAATTCGTTGCATACTTCGTTGTGTATTTTATTTCTCCTTTTCTGTTTAGGGTGTGATGGTGAAACTTGGACAAGCTACAGCCCTTTCTATAACCACTTCATAAATAAATTTATAAGCAAATTGACCACTTGTAATTTTTAGTTGATATGCCCCCTTAAAATCCCCAAATATGGTTAAATAGTGACTTTTTTCACGTTTTTCATGTAGTTTGATATTACGTAAATATTATCATTTTTACCAATATTTCGATACTATTTCATGTAGTATCACGATATGTGATTTGGCCTTCAAACCTCAGAATTTCGCATAATATTGCATTTTAAGCAGATTTTCTTGCATTTTGTTTCGTATGAAAAATCATCGAATTTAGCAATATTTTGACGTTAATCATCCCCTTTTCCTTTATGTGATTTAAACAAAATATCATCGAATTAGGCAATATTTTGCCGTTTTTCCACGTTTTTGTGAATTTTCAGTCTATGGGGATTAATTCATTATATATACGATAAAAATGATGCAAACACATAATTGATTAGATAATATCCTTAAATACTTCATTTTCAATCATCTATTTGTTTCTCGTTAAAATACTGAGTAAGCTATTAAAAAGGGGAGAAGTTCTGTTTTTATTGTATATATCGACGTTTCAGCCGGAATAGAGCGGTTTTCGTGTACATCTTCCATCGGTAATATAAACGGAAAATCAGTAACATTTTAGTTAATTCTAATGAAAACACTTTGATTTTTATCATTTGTATAGGAAACAACATAGTCATATGTCTTTTCTTTGATCTAAATAATACGAAACCTCGCTGTATGATTTGAAGTTAAAATCCTCAAATATGGTTAAATAGTGACTTTTTTCACGTTTTTCATGTAGTTTGATATAACGTAAATATTATCATTTTTACCAATATTTCGATACTATTTCATGTAGTATCACGATATGTGATTTGGCCTTCAAATCTCAGAATTTCGCATAATATTGCATTTTAAGCAGATTTTCTTGCATTTTGTTTCGTATGAAAAATCATCGAATTTAGCAATATTTTGACGTTTATCATCCCATTTTTCCTTTATGTGATTTAAACAAAATATCATCGAATTAGGCAATATTTTGCCGTTTTTCCACGTTTTTGTGAATTTTCAGTTTATTGGTATTAATTCATTATATATACGATAAAAATGATGCAAACACATAATTGATTAGATAATATCCTTAAATACTTCATTTTCAATCAACTATTTGTTTCTCGTTAAAATACTGAGTAAGCTATTAAAAAGGGGAGAAGTTCTGTTTTTATTGTATATATCGACGTTTCAGCCGGAATAGAGCGGTTTTCGTGTACATCTTCCATCGGTAATATAAACGGAAAATCAGGAACATTTTAGTTAATTCTAATGAAAACACATTGATTTTTATCATTTGTATTGGAAACAACATTGTCATATGTCTTTTGTTTGATCTAAATAATACGAAACCTCGCTCTATGATTTGAAGTTAAAATCCTAAAATATGGTTAAATAGTGACTTTTTTCACGTTTTTCATGTAGTTTGATATTACGTAAATATATTCATTTTTACCAATATGTCGATACTATTTCATGTAGTATCACGATATATGATTTGGCCTTCATATCTCAGAATTTCGCATAATATTGCATTTTAAGCAAGTTTTCTTGCATTTTGTTTCGTACGAAAAATCATCGAATTTAGCAATATTTTGACGTTTATCATCCCCTTTTCCTCTATGTGATTTTAACAAAATATCATCGAATTAGGCAATATTTTACCGTTTTTCAACGTTTTTGTGAATTTTCAGTTTATTGGTATTAATTCATTATATATACGATAAAAATGATGCAAACACATAATTGATTAGATAATAACCTTAAATACTTAATTTTCAATCAACTATTTGTTTCTCGTTAAAATACTGAGTAAGATATTGAAAACGGGAGAAGTTCTGTTTTTATTGCATATATCGACGTTTCAGCTGGAATAGAGCGGTTTTCGTGTACATCTTCCATCCTCAAATATGGTTAAATAGTGACTTTTTTCACGTTTTTCATGTAGTTTGATATTACGTAAATATATTCATTTTTACCAATATACCAAGGGGAGCCGGTCGGCCGAGCGGACAGCACGCTGGGCTTGTGATCCTGTGGTCCTGGGTTCGATCCCAGGCGCCGGCGAGAAACAATGGGCAGAGTTTCTTTCACCCTATGCCCCTGTTACCTATCAGTAAAATAGGTACCTGGGTGTTAGTCAGTTGTCACGGGCTGCTTCCTGGGGGTGGAGGCCTGGTCGGGGACCGGGCCGCGGGGACACTAAAGCCCCGAAATCATCTCAAGATAACCACCCTTGTTGTCTCAAGATTGTTGTTACCAATATTTCGATGCTATTTCATGTTGTATCACGATATGTGATTTGGCCATCAAATCTCAGAATTTCGCATAATATTGCATTTTAAGCAAGTTTTCTTGCATTTTGTTTCGTATATAAACGGAAAATCAGGAACATTTTAGATAATTCTAATGAAAACACTTTAATTTTTATCATTTGTATTGGAAACAACATTGTCATATGTCTTTTCTTGGATCGAAATAATACGAAACCTCGCTCTATGATTTGAAGTTAAATTCCTCAAATATGGTTAAATAGTGACTTTTTCACGTTTTTCATCTAGTTTGATATTACGTAAATATTTTAATTTTTCCAATATTTCGATACTATTTCATGTAGTATCACGATATGTGATTTGGCCATCAAATCTCAGAATTTCGCATAATATTACATTTTAAGCAAGTTTTCTTGCATTTTGTTTCGTACGAAAAATCATCGAATTTAGCAATATTTTGACATATCAGTAACATTTTAGTTAATTCTAATGAAAACACATTGATTTTTATCATTTGTATTGGAAACAACATTGTCATATGTCTTTTCTTTGATCTAAATAATACGAAACCTCACTGAAAAATCATCGAATTTAGCAATATTTTGACGTTTATCCTCCCCTTTTCCTTTATGTGATCTAAACAAAATATCATCGAATTAGGCAATATTTTGCCGTTTTTCCACGTTTTTGTGAATTTTCCGTTTATTGGAATTAATTCATTATATATACGATAAAAATGATGCAAACACATAATTGATTAGATAACAACCTTAAATACTTCATTTTCAATCAACTCTTTGTTTCTCGTTAAAATACTGAGTAAGATATAGAAAAGGGGAGAAGTTCTGTTTTTATTGCATATATCGACGTTTCAGCCGGAATAGTGCGGTTTTCGTGTACATCTTCCATCGGTAATATAAACGGATAATCAGTAACATTTTAGTTAATTCTAATGAAAACACATTGATTTTTATCATTTGTATTGGAAACAACATTGTCATATGTCTTTTCTTTGATCTAAATAATACGAAACCTCGCTGTATGATTTGAAGTTAAAATCCTCAAATATTGTTAAATAGTGACTTTTTTCACGTTTTTCATGTAGTTTGATATTACGTAAATATATTCATTTTTACCAATATTTCGATACTATTTCATGTAGTATCACGATATGTGATTTGGCCTTCAAATATCAGAATTTCGCATAATATTGCATTTTAAGCATATTTTCTTGCATTTTGTTTCGTACGAAAAATCATCGAATTTAGCAATATTTTGACGTTTATCATCCCCTTTTCCTTTATGTGATTTAAACAAAGTATCATCGAATTAGGCAATATTTTGCCGTTTTTCCACGTTTTTGTAAATTTTCAGTCTATGGGTATTAATTCATTATATATACGATAAAAATGATGCAAACACATAATTGATTAGATAATAACCTTAAATACTTCATTTTCAATCATCTATTTGTTTCTCGTTAAAATACTGAGTAAGATATTGAAAAGGGGAGAAGTTCGGTTTTTATTGCATATATCGACGTTTCAGCTGGATTAGAGCGGTTTTACGTGTATATCTTCCAACGGTAATATAAACAGAAAATCAAGAACATTTTAGTTAATTCTAATGAAAACACATTGTTTTTTATCATTTGTATTGGAAACAACATTGTCATATGTCTTTTCTTGGATCTAAATAAAACAAAACCTCGCTGAATGATTTGAAGTTAAAATCCTCAAATATGGTAAAATAGTGACTTTTTCACGGTAATCATGTAGTTTGATATTACGTAAATATATTCATTTTTACCAATATTTCTATACTATTTCATGTAGTATTACGATATGTGATTTGGCCTTCAAATCTCAGAATTTCGCATAATATTGCATTTTAAGCAAGTTTTCTTGCATTTTGTTTCGTACGAAAAATCATCGAATTTAGCAATATTTTGACGTTTATCCTCCCCTTTTCCTTTATATGATCTAAACAAAATATCATCGAATTAGTCAATATTTTGCCGTTTTTCCACGTTTTTGTGAATTTTCAGTTTATTGGTATTAATTCATTATATATGTGGGATATTTGGGCTTGATTCTGATTAATTAATAATTAAAGTAGTAAATTAAATTACGAGGACCACCCGCTTTTATAGTAAAGAGGGAAACTGAGAATTTCAGATCATTGGATAAAATTCTAGAGAAAACCAGTGACTATGGATATAACTAGAAAGCATGATCATAAGAATATTTAATGGGCTGTATTATTAAAGAAACAAACCTCAAACACCTACATTGGGGGGTTATTACTGGAGGTAAGTACGTCCAGGAATCAGTGTGGTTCGTTCACTAATTCAATTAATAATAATCTAATCCTATAAATAATACTGAATATAATATCATTCACATAAAGAAGAACATGAATATGAGCATAATAATGAGTTACAGTAAATCACACATTAATATCAAACATTCTGAATAAATCAAATTGCAAGGAAATGGAAAAAAAGAAATAAGCCTTAGCTTGAAGCAGATTCCTTTAGATAACCAGAGTAGTACTCTTAATTCTCCAGATTCGGTACACTGACGAGTGGTACGGGTTAACATGGAGGAGGCAGCCGGAGGAATTCTTCTCTCGGGCTGCAAGATAAATAAATACCAGTAGCAATTGATTTAACTACTCAATTCATATTCAAAAATATTAATATGTACAGATGGAATTCTAATCACCTGTTATTAGGTGTTATCCCGCTGCGTAACGAACAATCACCCTGCTATTAACAGACCTGTAAATGATGCATCAAATAAATGAATACTTAGCTGTGGGCACTGTATAAGCATTAAGATTGCCGTAATTTCGCATCTCAGGCTCCGGTGAACCTATCCTGGATAGTGATGCGTTTCAAGCTGGCTGATCACGTGTCGTCAGGAACCAAGTCAAGGGGTCCCTCATTTAACACCAGCACTAGTTGAAGATATTATCTGCAAGGTCATTCACGCCTCACAGTGGCGGCTTTCATCTGAGGATGGATCACACCTGTCCTATTTGCTGGACAATGGCGTCTTTTGTGAGTACGGTAAGCGCAGCTTTGCCTCCTTTCGGCTCTGCACGTGTCCGCGTACTGAGGGTGGTGGCGTCCCTCCAACCCACGCCGAGTCGACGTTCATAACACAAATTATTGTCACGAACATTAATATTTCTCGCATTCGCGCTTGAAACTTTAAAGACTGGACGGGTTTATTATTTAGAGGAACGAAATATTATTATTTAACTATTTAAGAATAGTAAATATATAAGGGAGAGGAATTAATGTCTCCCCATGGCATTCATTGATGACGTTAACTCTATCGCGAGGTAGATGCTTTGATTCTAACGCTCTATTCGGCTTTTAGTTAGAGAACAATTCGTCTGCAATCAGTTGTCATACAGAATGCTTTAATTATAGAGAATCGTATTTAATTCTCACACAAATTGAATATAATGTGTTTTACTGTAAAGAAATCTGACGCAATACTGGCGTCAGGTGACGTGAGAATTCTAGCCTAATGCACAGATGAATTATTAGTACATGAGAATTCTACGAGTTGTTAATTTTACTTACTACAATATTTAGTATGGTTAGTAATAAGTAATGAGAATACAACAATGCTGTATTCGATGTTGGAAATATCCAACAATATATACGATAAAAATGATGCAAACACATAAATGATTAGATATGATTACATATTAAGCAAGTTTTCTTGCATTTTGTTTCTTACGAAAAAACATCGAATTTAGCAATATTTTGACGTTCATCATCTCCTTTTCCTTTATGTGATTTAAACAAAGTATCATCGAATTAGGCAATATTTTGCCGTTTTTCCACGTTTTTGTAAATTTTCAGTCTATGGGTATTAATTCATTATATATACGATAAAAATTTTGCAAACACATAATTGATTAGATTTCAATGTTGACATTGAAATTAGATTTCAATGTTGACATTTCATGTCAACCTTGTCATATGCCTTTTTCTTTTAAATACTTCATTTTCAATCATCTATTTCTTTCTCGTTAAAATACTGAGTAAGCTATTAAAAAGGGGAGAAGTTCTCTTTTTTTATTGCATATATCGACCTTTCAGCCGGAATAGAGCGGTTTTCGTGTACATCTTCCATCGGTAATTTAAACGGAAAATCAGGAACATTTTAGTTAATTCTAATGAAAACACATTGATTTTTATCATTTGTATTGGAAACAACATTGTCATATGTCTTTTGTTTGATCTAAATAATACGAAACCTCGCTCTATGATTTGAAGTTAAAATCCTAAAATATGGTTAAATAGTGACTTTTTTCACGTTTTCCATGTAGTTTGATATTACGTAAATATATTCATTTTTACCAATATGTCGATACTATTTCATGTAGTATCAGGATATGTGATTTGGCCTTCATTTCTCAGAATTTCGTATAATATTGCATTTTAAGCAAGTTTTCTTGCATTTTGTTTCGTACGAAAAATCATCGAATTTAGCAATATTTTGACGTTTATCATCCCCTTTTCCTCTATGTGATTTTAACAAAATATCATCGAATTATGCAATATTTTGCCGTTTTTCCACGTTTTTGTGAATTTTCAGTTTATTGGTATTAATTCATTATATATATAGTAAAAAAGTGACTTTTTCACGGTAATCATGTAGTTTGATATTACGTAAATATATTTATTTTTACCAATATTTCGACACTATTTAATGTATTATCACGATATGTGATTTAGCCTTCAAATCTCATAATTTCGCATAATTTTGCATTTTAAGCAAGTTTTCTTGCATTTTGTTTCGTACGAAAAATCATCGAATTTAGCAATATTTTGACGTTTATCATCCTCTTTTCCTTTTTGTGATTTAAACAAAATATCATCGAATTATGCAATATTTTGCCGTTTTTCCACGTTTTTGTGAATTTTCAGTCTATGGGGATTAATTCATTATATATACGATAAAAATGATGGAAACACATAATTGATTAGATAATAACCTTAAATACTTCATTTTCAATCATCTATTTGTTTCTCGTTAAAATACTGAGTAAGATATTACAAAGGGGAGAAGTTCTGTTTTTATTTCATATATCGACGTTTCAGCCGGAACAGAGCGGTTTTCGTGTACATCTTCCATCGCTAATATAAACGGAAAATCAGTAACATTTTAGTTAATTCTAATGAAAACACATTGATTTTTATCATTTGTATTGGAAACAACATTGTCATATGTCTTTTCTTGGATCTAAATAATACGAAACCTCGCTCTATGATTTGAAGTTATAATCCTCAAATATGGTTAAATAGTGACTTTTTTTACGTTTTTCATGAAGTTTGATATTACGTAAATACATTAATTTTTACCAATACTTCCATACTATTTCATGTAGTATCACGATATGTGATTTCGCCTTCAAATCTCAGAATTTCGCATAATATTGCATTTTAAGCAAGTTTTCTTGCATTTTGTTTCGTACGAAAAATCATCGAATTTAGCAATATTTTGACGTTTATCATCCCCTTTTCCTTTACGTGATTTAAACAAAATATCTTCGAATTAGGCAATATTTTCCGTTTTTCCACGTTTTTGTGAATTTTCAGTTTATTGGTATTAATTCATTATATATACGATAAAAATGATGCAAACACATAATTGATTAGATAATAACCTTAAATACTTCATTTTCAATCAACTATTTGTTTCTCGTTAAAATACTGAGAAAGATATTGAAAAGGGAAGAAGTTCTGTTTTTATTGCATATATCGACGTTTCAGCCGGAATAGATCGGTTTTCGTGTACATCTTCCATCGGTAATATAAACGGAAAATCAGGAACATTTTAGTCAATTCTAATGAAAACACATTGATTTTTATCATTTGAATTGGAAACAACATTGTCATATGTCTTTTTTTGGATCTAAATAATACGGAACCTCGCTGAATGATTTGAAGTTAAAATCCTCAAATATGGTTAAATAGTGACTTTTTTCACGTTTTTCATGTAGTTTGATATTACGTAAATATATTCATTTTTACCAATATTTCGATACTATTTCATGTAGTATCACGATATGTGATTTGGCCTTTAAATCTCAGAATTTCGCATAATATTGCATTTTAAGCAAGTTTTCGTGCATTTTGTTTCGTACGAAAAATCATCGAATTTAGCAATATTTTGACGTTTATCATCCCATTTTCCTTTTTGTGATTTAAACAAAATATCATCGAATTATGCAATATTTTGCCGTTTTTCCACGTTTTTGTGAATTTTCAGTCTATGGGTATTAATTCATTATATATACGATAAAAATGATGCAAAAACATAATTGATTAGATAATAACCTTAAATACTTCATTTTCAATCAACTATTTGTTTCTCGTTAAAATACTGAGTAAGATATTAAAAAGGGAAGAAGTTCTGTTTTTATTGCATATATCGACGTTTCAGCCGGAATAGAGCGGTTTTCGTGTACATCTTCCATCGGTAATATAAACGGAAAATCAAGAACATTTTAGTTAACTCTAATGAAAACACATTGTTTTTTTATCATTTGTATTGGAAACAACATTGTCACATGTTTTTTCTTGGATCTAAATAATACGAAACCTCGCTCTCTGATTTGAAGGTAAAATCCTCAAATATGGTTAAATAGTGACTTTTTCACGTTAATCATGTAGTTTGATGTTACGCAAATATATTCATTTTACCAATATTTTGAAACTATTTCATGTAGTTTCACGATAAGTGATTTGGCCTTCAAATCTCAGAATTTCGCATAATATTGCATTTTAAGCAAGTTTTCGTGCATTTTGTTTCGTACGATAAATCATCGAATTTAGCAATATTTTGACGTTTATCATCCCTTTTCCTTTACGTGATTTATACAAAATATCATCGAATTAGGCAATATTTTGCCGTTTTTCCACGTTTTTGTGAGATTTCAGTTTATGGGTATTAATTCATTATATATACGATAAAAATGATGCAAACACATAATTGATTAGATAATAACCTTAAATACTTCATTTTCAATCAACAATTTGTTTCTCGTTAAAATACTGAGTAAGATATTGAAAAGGGAAGAAGTTCTGTTTTTATTGCATATATCGACGTTTCAGCCGGAATAGAGCGGTTTTCGTGTATATCTTGTATCGGTAATATAAACGGAAAATCAGTAACATTTTAGTTAATTCTAATGAAAACACATTGATTTTTATCATTTGAATTGGAAACAACATTGTCATATGTCTTTTCTTGGATCTAAATAATGCGAAACCTTGCTGTTTGATTTGAAGTTAAAATCCTCAAATATGGTTAAATAGTGACATTTTTCACGTTTTTCATGTAGTTTGATATTACGTAAATACATTAATTTTTACCAATATTTCCATACTATTTCATGTAGTATCACGATATGTGATTTCGCCTTCAAATCTCAGAATTTCGCATAATATTGCATTTTAAGCAAGTTTTCTTGCATTTTGTTTCGTACGAAAAATCATCGAATTTAGCAATATTTTGACGTTTATCATCCCCTTTTCCTTTACGTGATTTAAACAAAATATCATCGAATTAGGCAATATTTTGCCGTTTTTCCACGTTTTTGTGAATTTTCAGTCTATGGGTATTAATTCATTATATATACGATAAAAATGATGGAAACACATAATTGATTAGATAATAAACTTAAATACTTCATTTTCAATCATCTATTTGTTACTCGTTAAAATACTGAGTAAGATATTGAAAAGGGGAGAAGTTCGGTTTTTATTGCATATATCGACGTTTCAGCCGGATTAGAGCGGTTTTACGTGTATATCTTTCATCGGTAATATAAACGGAAAATCAAGAACATTTTAGTTAATTCTAATGAAAACACATTGTTTTTTTATCATTTGTATAGGAAACAACATTGTCATATGTCTTTTCTTGGATCTAAATAATACGAAACCTCGCTCTATGATTTGAAGGTAAAATCCTCAAATATGGTAAAATAGTGACTTTTTCACGTTACTCATGTAGTTTGATATTACGCAAATATATTCATTTTTGCCAATATTTCGAAACTATTTCATGTAGTTTCACGATATGTGATTTGGCCTTCAAATTTCAGAATTTCGCATAATATTGCATTTTAAGCAAGTTTTCGTGCATTTTGTTTCGTACGAAAAATCATCGAATTTAGCAATATTTCGACGTTTATCATCCCCTTTTCCTTTATGTGATTTAAACAAAATATCATCGAATTAGGCAATATTTTGCCGTTTTTCCACGTTTTTGTGAATTTTCAGTCTATGGGTATTAATTCATTAAATATACGATAAAAATGATGCAAACACATAATTGATTAGATAATAACCTTAAATACTTCATTTTCAATCAACTATTTGTTTCTCGTTAAAATACTGAGTATGATATTGAAAAGGGGAGAAGTTCTGTTTTTATTGCATATATCGACGTTTCAGCCGGAATAGAGCGGTTTTCGTGTACATCTTTCATCGGTAATATAAACGGATAATCAGGAACATTTTAGATAATTCTAATAGAAACACATTGATTTTTATCATTTGTATTGGAAACAACATTGTCATGTCTTTTCTTGGATCGAAATAATACGAAACCTCGCTCTATGATTTGAAGTTAAAATCCTCAAATATAGTTAAATAGTGACTTTTTTCACGTTTTTCATGTAGTTTGATATTACGTAAATATATTCATTTTTACCAATATTTCGATACTATTTCATGAAGTATCAAGATATGTGATTTGCCCTTCAAATCTCAGAATTTCGCATAATATTGCATTTTGAGCAAGTTTTCTTGCATTTTGTTTCGTACGAAAAATCATCGAATTTAGCAATATTTTGACGTTTATCATCCCCTTTTCCTTTACGTGATTTAAACAAAATATCTTCGAATTAGGCAATATTTTCCGTTTTTCCACGTTTTTGTGAATTTTCAGTTTATTGGTATTAATTCATTATATATACGATAAAAATGATGCAAACACATAATTGATTAGATAATAACCTTAAATACTTCATTTTCAATCAACTATTTGTTTCTCGTTAAAATACTGAGAAAGATATTGAAAAGGGAAGAAGTTCTGTTTTTATTGCATATATCGACGTTTCAGCCGGAATAGATCGGTTTTCGTGTACATCTTCCATCGGTAATATAAACGGAAAATCAGGAACATTTTAGTCAATTCTAATGAAAACACATTGATTTTTATCATTTGAATTGGAAACAACATTGTCATATGTCTTTTTTTGGATCTAAATAATACGGAACCTCGCTGAATGATTTGAAGTTAAAATCCTCAAATATGGTTAAATAGTGACTTTTTTCACGTTTTTCATGTAGTTTGATATTACGTAAATATATTCATTTTTACCAATATTTCGATACTATTTCATGTAGTATCACGATATGTGATTTGGCCTTTAAATCTCAGAATTTCGCATAATATTGCATTTTAAGCAAGTTTTCGTGCATTTTGTTTCGTACGAAAAATCATCGAATTTAGCAATATTTTGACGTTTATCATCCCATTTTCCTTTTTGTGATTTAAACAAAATATCATCGAATTATGCAATATTTTGCCGTTTTTCCACGTTTTTGTGAATTTTCAGTCTATGGGTATTAATTCATTATATATACGATAAAAATGATGCAAAAACATAATTGATTAGATAATAACCTTAAATACTTCATTTTCAATCAACTATTTGTTTCTCGTTAAAATACTGAGTAAGATATTAAAAAGGGAAGAAGTTCTGTTTTTATTGCATATATCGACGTTTCAGCCGGAATAGAGCGGTTTTCGTGTACATCTTCCATCGGTAATATAAACGGAAAATCAAGAACATTTTAGTTAACTCTAATGAAAACACATTGTTTTTTTATCATTTGTATTGGAAACAACATTGTCACATGTTTTTTCTTGGATCTAAATAATACGAAACCTCGCTCTCTGATTTGAAGGTAAAATCCTCAAATATGGTTAAATAGTGACTTTTTCACGTTAATCATGTAGTTTGATGTTACGCAAATATATTCATTTTACCAATATTTTGAAACTATTTCATGTAGTTTCACGATAAGTGATTTGGCCTTCAAATCTCAGAATTTCGCATAATATTGCATTTTAAGCAAGTTTTCGTGCATTTTGTTTCGTACGATAAATCATCGAATTTAGCAATATTTTGACGTTTATCATCCCTTTTCCTTTACGTGATTTATACAAAATATCATCGAATTAGGCAATATTTTGCCGTTTTTCCACGTTTTTGTGAGATTTCAGTTTATGGGTATTAATTCATTATATATACGATAAAAATGATGCAAACACATAATTGATTAGATAATAACCTTAAATACTTCATTTTCAATCAACAATTTGTTTCTCGTTAAAATACTGAGTAAGATATTGAAAAGGGAAGAAGTTCTGTTTTTATTGCATATATCGACGTTTCAGCCGGAATAGAGCGGTTTTCGTGTATATCTTGTATCGGTAATATAAACGGAAAATCAGTAACATTTTAGTTAATTCTAATGAAAACACATTGATTTTTATCATTTGAATTGGAAACAACATTGTCATATGTCTTTTCTTGGATCTAAATAATGCGAAACCTTGCTGTATGATTTGAAGTTAAAATCCTCAAATATGGTTAAATAGTGACATTTTTCACGTTTTTCATGTAGTTTGATATTACGTAAATACATTAATTTTTACCAATATTTCCATACTATTTCATGTAGTATCACGATATGTGATTTCGCCTTCAAATCTCAGAATTTCGCATAATATTGCATTTTAAGCAAGTTTTCTTGCATTTTGTTTCGTACGAAAAATCATCGAATTTAGCAATATTTTGACGTTTATCATCCCCTTTTCCTTTACGTGATTTAAACAAAATATCATCGAATTAGGCAATATTTTGCCGTTTTTCCACGTTTTTGTGAATTTTCAGTCTATGGGTATTAATTCATTATATATACGATAAAAATGATGGAAACACATAATTGATTAGATAATAAACTTAAATACTTCATTTTTAATCATCTATTTGTTACTCGTTAAAATACTGAGTAAGATATTGAAAAGGGGAGAAGTTCGGTTTTTATTGCATATATCGACGTTTCAGCCGGATTAGAGCGGTTTTACGTGTATATCTTTCATCGGTAATATAAACGGAAAATCAAGAACATTTTAGTTAATTCTAATGAAAACACATTGTTTTTTTATCATTTGTATAGGAAACAACATTGTCATATGTCTTTTCTTGGATCTAAATAATACGAAACCTCGCTCTATGATTTGAAGGTAAAATCCTCAAATATGGTAAAATAGTGACTTTTTCACGTTACTCATGTAGTTTGATATTACGCAAATATATTCATTTTTGCCAATATTTCGAAACTATTTCATGTAGTTTCACGATATGTGATTTGGCCTTCAAATTTCAGAATTTCGCATAATATTGCATTTTAAGCAAGTTTTCGTGCATTTTGTTTCATACGAAAAATCATCGAATTTAGCAATATTTCGACGTTTATCATCCCCTTTTCCTTTATGTGATTTAAACAAAATATCATCGAATTAGGCAATATTTTGCCGTTTTTCCACGTTTTTGTGAATTTTCAGTCTATGGGTATTAATTCATTAAATATACGATAAAAATGATGCAAACACATAATTGATTAGATAATAACCTTAAATACTTCATTTTCAATCAACTATTTGTTTCTCGTTAAAATACTGAGTATGATATTGAAAAGGGGAGAAGTTCTGTTTTTATTGCATATATCGACGTTTCAGCCGGAATAGAGCGGTTTTCGTGTACATCTTTCATCGGTAATATAAACGGATAATCAGGAACATTTTAGATAATTCTAATAGAAACACATTGATTTTTATCATTTGTATTGGAAACAACATTGTCATGTCTTTTCTTGGATCGAAATAATACGAAACCTCGCTCTATGATTTGAAGTTAAAATCCTCAAATATAGTTAAATAGTGACTTTTTTCACGTTTTTCATGTAGTTTGATATTACGTAAATATATTCATTTTTACCAATATTTCGATACTATTTCATGAAGTATCAAGATATGTGATTTGCCCTTCAAATCTCAGAATTTCGCATAATATTGCATTTTGAGCAAGTTTTCTTGGATTTTGTTTCGTACGAAAAATCATCGAATTTAGCAATATTTTGACGTTTATCATCCCCTTTTCCTTTATGTGATTTAAACAAAATATCAACGAATTAGGCAATATTTTGCCGTTTTTCTACGTTTTAGTGAATTTTCAGTTTATTGGTATTAATTCATTATATATACGATAAAATTGATGCAAACACATAATTGATTAGATAATAACCTTAAATACTTCATTTTCTATCAACTATTTGTTTCTCGTTAAAATACTGAGTAAAATATTGAAAAGGAAAGAAGTTCTGTTTTTATTGCATATATCGACGTATCAGCCGGAATAGATCGGTTTTCGTGTATATCTTCCATCGGTAATATAAACGGAAAATCAAGAACATTTTAGTTAATTCTAATGAAAACACATAGTTTTTTTATCATTTGTATTGGAAACAACATTGTCATATGTCTTTTCTTGGATGTAAATAAAACGAAACCTCGCTGAATGATTTGAAGTTAAAATCCTCAAATATGGTAAAATAGTGACTTTTTCACGTTAATCATGTAGTTTGATATTACGTAAATATATTCATTTTTACCATTATTTCGATACTATTTCATGTAGTATTACGATATATGATTTGGCCTTCAAATCTCAGAATTTCGCATAATGTTACATATTAAGCAAGTTTTCTTGCATTTTATTTCGTACGAAAAATCATCGAATTTAGCAATATTTTGACGTTTATCATCCCCTTTTCCTTTATGTGATTTAAACAAAATATCATCGAATTATGCAATATTTTGCCGTTTTTCCACGTTTTTGTGAATTTTCAGTCTATGGGTATTAATTCATTATATATACGATAAAAATGATGCAAACACATAATTGATTAGATAATAACCTTAAATACTTCATTTTCAATCATCTATGTGTTTCTCGTTAAAATACTGAGTAAGATATTGAAAAGGGGAGAAGTTCAGTTTTTATTGCATATATCGACGTTTCAGCCGGATTAGAGCGGTTTTACGTGTACATCTTCCATCGGTAATATAAACGGAAAATCAAGAACATTTTAGTTAATTCTAATGAAAACACATTGTTTTTTTATCATTTGTATTGGAAACAACATTGTCATATGTCTTTTCTAGGATCTAAATAATACGAAACCTCGCTCTATGATTTGAAGGTAAAATACTCAAATATGGTTAAATAGTGACTTTTTCACGTTAATCATGTAGTTTGATATTACGCAAATATATTCATTTTTACCAATATTTCGAACTATTTCATGTAGTTTCACGATAAGTGATTTGGCCTTCAAACCTCAGAATTTCGCATAATATTGCATTTTAAGCAAGTTTTCGTGCATTTTGTT
Source organism: Procambarus clarkii (assembly GCF_040958095.1). Lineage (NCBI taxonomy): Eukaryota > Metazoa > Arthropoda > Malacostraca > Decapoda > Cambaridae > Procambarus > Procambarus clarkii. The sequence continues at coordinate 28,870,403 of NC_091166.1, forward strand.
TCGTACGAAAAATCATCGAATTTAGCAATATTTTGACGTTTATCATCCCATTTTCCTTTTTGTGATTTAAACAAAATATCATCGAATTATGCAATATTTTGCCGTTTTTCCACGTTTTTGTGAATTTTCAGTCTATGGGTATTAATTCATTATATATACGATAAAAATGATGCAAAAACATAATTGATTAGATAATAACCTTAAATACTTCATTTTCAATCGACTATTTGTTTCTCGTTAAAATACTGAGTAAGATATTAAAAAGGGAAGAAGTTCTGTTTTTATTGCATATATCGACGTTTCAGCCGGAATAGAGCGGTTTTCGTGTACATCTTCCATCGGTAATATAAACGGAAAATCAAGAACATTTTAGTTAACTCTAATGAAAACACATTGTTTTTTTATCATTTGTATTGGAAACAACATTGTCACATGTTTTTTCTTGGATCTAAATAATACGAAACCTCGCTCTCTGATTTGAAGGTAAAATCCTCAAATATGGTTAAATAGTGACTTTTTCACGTTAATCATGTAGTTTGATGTTACGCAAATATATTCATTTTACCAATATTATGAAACTATTTCATGTAGTTTCACGATAAGTGATTTGGCCTTCAAATCTCAGAATTTCGCATAATATTGCATTTTAAGCAAGTTTTCGTGCATTTTGTTTCGTACGATAAATCATCGAATTTAGCAATATTTTGACGTTTATCATCCCTTTTCCTTTACGTGATTTATACAAAATATCATCGAATTAGGCAATATTTTGCCGTTTTTCCACGTTTTTGTGAGATTTCAGTTTATGGGTATTAATTCATTATATATACGATAAAAATGATGCAAACACATAATTGATTAGATAATAACCTTAAATACTTCATTTTCAATCAACAATTTGTTTCTCGTTAAAATACTGAGTAAGATATTGAAAAGGGAAGAAGTTCTGTTTTTATTGCATATATCGACGTTTCAGCCGGAATAGAGCGGTTTTCGTGTATATCTTGTATCGGTAATATAAACGGAAAATCAGTAACATTTTAGTTAATTCTAATGAAAACACATTGATTTTTATCATTTGAATTGGAAACAACATTGTCATATGTCTTTTCTTGGATCTAAATAATGCGAAACCTTGCTGTATGATTTGAAGTTAAAATCCTCAAATATGGTTAAATAGTGACATTTTTCACTTTTTTCATGTAGTTTGATATTACGTAAATACATTAATTTTTACCAATATTTCCATACTATTTCATGTAGTATCACGATATGTGATTTCGCCTTCAAATCTCAGAATTTCGCATAATATTGCATTTTAAGCAAGTTTTCTTGCATTTTGTTTCGTACGAAAAATCATCGAATTTAGCAATATTTTGACGTTTATCATCCCCTTTTCCTTTACGTGATTTAAACAAAATATCATCGAATTAGGCAATATTTTGCCGTTTTTCCACGTTTTTGTGAATTTTCAGTCTATGGGTATTAATTCATTATATATACGATAAAAATGATGGAAACACATAATTGATTAGATAATAAACTTAAATACTTCATTTTCAATCATCTATTTGTTACTCGTTAAAATACTGAGTAAGATATTGAAAAGGGGAGAAGTTCGGTTTTTATTGCATATATCGACGTTTCAGCCGGATTAGAGCGGTTTTACGTGTATATCTTTCATCGGTAATATAAACGGAAAATCAAGAACATTTTAGTTAATTCTAATGAAAACACATTGTTTTTTTATCATTTGTATAGGAAACAACATTGTCATATGTCTTTTCTTGGATCTAAATAATACGAAACCTCGCTCTATGATTTGAAGGTAAAATCCTCAAATATGGTAAAATAGTGACTTTTTCACGTTACTCATGTAGTTTGATATTACGCAAATATATTCATTTTTGCCAATATTTCGAAACTATTTCATGTAGTTTCACGATATGTGATTTGGCCTTCAAATTTCAGAATTTCGCATAATATTGCATTTTAAGCAAGTTTTCGTGCATTTTGTTTCGTACGAAAAATCATCGAATTTAGCAATATTTCGACGTTTATCATCCCCTTTTCCTTTATGTGATTTAAACAAAATATCATCGAATTAGGCAATATTTTGCCGTTTTTCCACGTTTTTGTGAATTTTCAGTCTATGGGTATTAATTCATTAAATATACGATAAAAATGATGCAAACACATAATTGATTAGATAATAACCTTAAATACTTCATTTTCAATCAACTATTTGTTTCTCGTTAAAATACTGAGTATGATATTGAAAAGGGGAGAAGTTCTGTTTTTATTGCATATATCGACGTTTCAGCCGGAATAGAGCGGTTTTCGTGTACATCTTTCATCGGTAATATAAACGGATAATCAGGAACATTTTAGATAATTCTAATAGAAACACATTGATTTTTATCATTTGTATTGGAAACAACATTGTCATGTCTTTTCTTGGATCGAAATAATACGAAACCTCGCTCTATGATTTGAAGTTAAAATCCTCAAATATAGTTAAATAGTGACTTTTTTCACGTTTTTCATGTAGTTTGATATTACGTAAATATATTCATTTTTACCAATATTTCGATACTATTTCATGAAGTATCAAGATATGTGATTTGCCCTTCAAATCTCAGAATTTCGCATAATATTGCATTTTGAGCAAGTTTTCTTGCATTTTGTTTCGTACGAAAAATCATCGAATTTAGCAATATTTTGACGTTTATCATCCCCTTTTCCTTTACGTGATTTAAACAAAATATCTTCGAATTAGGCAATATTTTCCGTTTTTCCACGTTTTTGTGAATTTTCAGTTTATTGGTATTAATTCATTATATATACGATAAAAATGATGCAAACACATAATTGATTAGATAATAACCTTAAATACTTCATTTTCAATCAACTATTTGTTTCTCGTTAAAATACTGAGAAAGATATTGAAAAGGGAAGAAGTTCTGTTTTTATTGCATATATCGACGTTTCAGCCGGAATAGATCGGTTTTCGTGTACATCTTCCATCGGTAATATAAACGGAAAATCAGGAACATTTTAGTCAATTCTAATGAAAACACATTGATTTTTATCATTTGAATTGGAAACAACATTGTCATATGTCTTTTTTTGGATCTAAATAATACGGAACCTCGCTGAATGATTTGAAGTTAAAATCCTCAAATATGGTTAAATAGTGACTTTTTTCACGTTTTTCATGTAGTTTGATATTACGTAAATATATTCATTTTTACCAATATTTCGATACTATTTCATGTAGTATCACGATATGTGATTTGGCCTTTAAATCTCAGAATTTCGCATAATATTGCATTTTAAGCAAGTTTTCGTGCATTTTGTTTCGTACGAAAAATCATCGAATTTAGCAATATTTTGACGTTTATCATCCCATTTTCCTTTTTGTGATTTAAACAAAATATCATCGAATTATGCAATATTTTGCCGTTTTTCCACGTTTTTGTGAATTTTCAGTCTATGGGTATTAATTCATTATATATACGATAAAAATGATGCAAAAACATAATTGATTAGATAATAACCTTAAATACTTCATTTTCAATCAACTATTTGTTTCTCGTTAAAATACTGAGTAAGATATTAAAAAGGGAAGAAGTTCTGTTTTTATTGCATATATCGACGTTTCAGCCGGAATAGAGCGGTTTTCGTGTACATCTTCCATCGGTAATATAAACGGAAAATCAAGAACATTTTAGTTAACTCTAATGAAAACACATTGTTTTTTTATCATTTGTATTGGAAACAACATTGTCACATGTTTTTTCTTGGATCTAAATAATACGAAACCTCGCTCTCTGATTTGAAGGTAAAATCCTCAAATATGGTTAAATAGTGACTTTTTCACGTTAATCATGTAGTTTGATGTTACGCAAATATATTCATTTTACCAATATTTTGAAACTATTTCATGTAGTTTCACGATAAGTGATTTGGCCTTCAAATCTCAGAATTTCGCATAATATTGCATTTTAAGCAAGTTTTCGTGCATTTTGTTTCGTACGATAAATCATCGAATTTAGCAATATTTTGACGTTTATCATCCCTTTTCCTTTACGTGATTTATACAAAATATCATCGAATTAGGCAATATTTTGCCGTTTTTCCACGTTTTTGTGAGATTTCAGTTTATGGGTATTAATTCATTATATATACGATAAAAATGATGCAAACACATAATTGATTAGATAATAACCTTAAATACTTCATTTTCAATCAACAATTTGTTTCTCGTTAAAATACTGAGTAAGATATTGAAAAGGGAAGAAGTTCTGTTTTTATTGCATATATCGACGTTTCAGCCGGAATAGAGCGGTTTTCGTGTATATCTTGTATCGGTAATATAAACGGAAAATCAGTAACATTTTAGTTAATTCTAATGAAAACACATTGATTTTTATCATTTGAATTGGAAACAACATTGTCATATGTCTTTTCTTGGATCTAAATAATGCGAAACCTTGCTGTATGATTTGAAGTTAAAATCCTCAAATATGGTTAAATAGTGACATTTTTCACGTTTTTCATGTAGTTTGATATTACGTAAATACATTAATTTTTACCAATATTTCCATACTATTTCATGTAGTATCACGATATGTGATTTCGCCTTCAAATCTCAGAATTTCGCATAATATTGCATTTTAAGCAAGTTTTCTTGCATTTTGTTTCGTACGAAAAATCATCGAATTTAGCAATATTTTGACGTTTATCATCCCCTTTTCCTTTACGTGATTTAAACAAAATATCATCGAATTAGGCAATATTTTGCCGTTTTTCCACGTTTTTGTGAATTTTCAGTCTATGGGTATTAATTCATTATATATACGATAAAAATGATGGAAACACATAATTGATTAGATAATAAACTTAAATACTTCATTTTCAATCATCTATTTGTTACTCGTTAAAATACTGAGTAAGATATTGAAAAGGGGAGAAGTTCGGTTTTTATTGCATATATCGACGTTTCAGCCGGATTAGAGCGGTTTTACGTGTATATCTTTCATCGGTAATATAAACGGAAAATCAAGAACATTTTAGTTAATTCTAATGAAAACACATTGTTTTTTTATCATTTGTATAGGAAACAACATTGTCATATGTCTTTTCTTGGATCTAAATAATACGAAACCTCGCTCTATGATTTGAAGGTAAAATCCTCAAATATGGTAAAATAGTGACTTTTTCACGTTACTCATGTAGTTTGATATTACGCAAATATATTCATTTTTGCCAATATTTCGAAACTATTTCATGTAGTTTCACGATATGTGATTTGGCCTTCAAATTTCAGAATTTCGCATAATATTGCATTTTAAGCAAGTTTTCGTGCATTTTGTTTCGTACGAAAAATCATCGAATTTAGCAATATTTCGACGTTTATCATCCCCTTTTCCTTTATGTGATTTAAACAAAATATCATCGAATTAGGCAATATTTTGCCGTTTTTCCACGTTTTTGTGAATTTTCAGTCTATGGGTATTAATTCATTAAATATACGATAAAAATGATGCAAACACATAATTGTTTAGATAATAACCTTAAATACTTCATTTTCAATCAACTATTTGTTTCTCGTTAAAATACTGAGTATGATATTGAAAAGGGGAGAAGTTCTGTTTTTATTGCATATATCGACGTTTCAGCCGGAATAGAGCGGTTTTCGTGTACATCTTTAATCGGTAATATAAACGGATAATCAGGAACATTTTAGATAATTCTAATAGAAACACATTGATTTTTATCATTTGTATTGGAAACAACATTGTCATGTCTTTTCTTGGATCGAAATAATACGAAACCTCGCTCTATGATTTGAAGTTAAAATCCTCAAATATAGTTAAATAGTGACTTTTTTCACGTTTTTCATGTAGTTTGATATTACGTAAATATATTCATTTTTACCAATATTTCGATACTATTTCATGAAGTATCAAGATATGTGATTTGCCCTTCAAATCTCAGAATTTCGCATAATATTGCATTTTGAGCAAGTTTTCTTGCATTTTGTTTCGTACGAAAAATCATCGAATTTAGCAATATTTTGACGTTTATCATCCCCTTTTCCTTTATGTGATTTAAACAAAATATCAACGAATTAGGCAATATTTTGCCGTTTTTCTACGTTTTAGTGAATTTTCAGTTTATTGGTATTAATTCATTATATATACGATAAAATTGATGCAAACACATAATTGATTAGATAATAACCTTAAATACTTCATTTTCAATCATCTATGTGTCTCTCGTTAAAATACTGAGTAAGATATTGAAAAGGGGAGAAGTTCAGTTTTTATTGCATATATCGACGTTTCAGCCGGATTAGAGCGGTTTTACGTGTACATCTTCCATCGGTAATATAAACGGAAAATCAAGAACATTTTAGTTAATTCTAATGAAAACACATTGTTTTTTTATCATTTGTATTGGAAACAACATTGTCATATGTCTTTTCTAGGATCTAAATAATACGAAACCTCGCTCTATGATTTGAAGGTAAAATACTCAAATATGGTTAAATAGTGACTTTTTCACGTTAATCATGTAGTTTGATATTACGCAAATATATTCATTTTTACCAATATTTCGAACTATTTCATGTAGTTTCACGATAAGTGATTTGGCCTTCAAACCTCAGAATTTCGCATAATATTGCATTTTAAGCAAGTTTTCGTGCATTTTGTTTCGTACGAAAAATCATCGAATTTAGCAATATTTTGACGTTTATCCTCCCCTTTTCCTTTATGTGATTTAAACAAAATGTCATCGAATTAGGCAATATTTTGCCGTTTTTCCACGTTTTTGTGAATTTTCAGTCTATGGGTATTAATTCATTATATATACGACAAAAAAGATGCAAACACATAATTGATTAGATAATAACCTTAAATACTTCATTTTCAATCATCTATGTGTTTCTCGTTAAAATACTGAGTAAGATATTGAAAAGGGGAGAAGTTCAGTTTTAATTGCATATATCGACGTTTCAGCCGGATTAGAGCGGTTTTACGTGTACATCTTGTATCGGTAATATAAACGGAAAATCAGTAACATTTTAGTTAATTCTAATGAAGACACATTGATTTTTATCATTTGTATTGGAAACAACATTGTCATATGTCTTTTCTTGGATCTAAATAATACGGAACCTCGCTGTATGATTTGAAGTTAAAATCCTCAAATATGGTTAAATAGTGACTTTTTTCACGTTTTTCATGTAGTTTGATATTACGTAAATATATTCATTTTTACCAATATTTCGATACTATTTCATGTAGTATCACGATATGTGATTTGGCCTTTAAATCTCAGAATTTCGCATAATATTGCATTTCTAAGCAAGTTTTCGTGCATTTTGTTTCGTACGAAAAATCATCGAATTTAGCAATATTTTGACGTTTATCATCCCCTTTTCCTTTACGTGATTTAAACTAAATATCATCGAATTAGGCAATATTTTGCCGTTTTTCCACGTTTTTGTGAGATTTCAGTTTATGGGTATATACGATAAAAATGATGCATACACATAATTGATTAGATAATAACCTTAAAAACTTCATTTTCAATCAACTATTTGTTTCTCGTTAAAATACTGAGTAAGATATTAAAAAGGGAAGAAGTTCTGTTTTTATTGCATATATCGACGTTTCAGCCGGAATAGAGCGGTTTTCGTGTACATCTTGTATCGGTAATATAAACGGAAAATCAGTAACATTTTAGTTAATTCTAATGAAGACACATTGATTTTTATCATTTGTATTGGAAACAACATTGTCATATGTCTTTTCTTGGATCTAAATAATACGGAACCTCGCTGTATGATTTGAAGTTAAAATCCTCAAATATGGTTAAATAGTGACTTTTTTCACGTTTTTCATGTAGTTTGATATTACGTAAATATATTCATTTTTACCAATATTTCGATACTATTTCATGTAGTATCACGATATGTGATTTGGCCTTTAAATCTCAGAATTTCGCATAATATTGCATTTTAAGCAAGTTTTCGGGCATTTTGTTTCGTACGAAAAATCATCGAAATTAGCAATATTTTGACGTTCATCATCCCCTTTTCCTTTACATGATTTAAACAAAATATCATCGAAATAAGCAATATTTTGCCGATTTTCCACTTTTTTGTGAGATTTCAGTTTATGGGTATTAATTCATTATATATACGATAAAAATGATGCAAACACATAATTGATTAGATAATAACCTTAAATACTTCATTTTCAATCAACTATTTGTTTCTCGTTAAAATACTGAGTAAGATATTGGAAAAAGAAGAAGTTCTGTTTTTATTGCATATATCGACGTTTCAGCCGGAATAGAGCGGTTTTCGTGTACATCTTGTATCAGTAATATAAACGGAAAATCAGTAACATTTTAGTTAATTCTAATGAAAACACATTGATTTTCATCATTTGTATTGGAATTAACATTGTCATATGTCTTTTCTTGGATCTAAATAATACGGAACCTCGCTGTATGATTTGAAGTTAAAATCCTCAAATATGGTTAAATAGTGACTTTTTTCACGTTTTTCATGTAGTTTGATATTACGTAACTATATTCATTTTTACCAATAATTCGATACTATTTCATGTAGTATTACGATATGTGATTTGGCCTTCAAATCTCAGAATTTCGCATAATATTGCATTTTAAGCAAGTTTTCTTGCATTTTGTTTCGTACGAAAAATCATCGAATTTAGCAATATTTTGACGTTTATCATCCTCGTTTCCTTTATAATATTTAAACAAAATGTCATCGAATTAGGCAATATTTTGCCGTTTTTTAACGTTTTTGTGAATTTTCAGTTTATTGGTATTAATTCATTATATATACGATAAAAATGATGCAAACACATAATTGATTAGATAATAACCTTAAATACTTCATTTTCAATCATCTATTTGTTTCTCGTTAAAATACTGAGTACGTTATTGAAAAGGGGAGAAGTTCGGTTTTTATTGCATATATCGACTTTCAGTCGGATTAGAGCGGTTTTACGTGTATAACTTCCATCGGTAATATAAACGGAAAATCAAGAACATTTTAGTTAATTCTAATGAAAACACATTGTTTTTTATCATTTGTATTGGAAGCAACTTTGTCATATGTCTTTTCCTGGATCTAAATAAAACGAACCCTCGCTGAATGATTTGAAGTTAAAATCCTCAAATATGGTAAAATAGTGACTTTTTCACGTTAATCATGTAGTTTGATATAAAAATGATGCAAACACATAATTGATTAAATAATAACCTTAAATACTTCATTTTCAATCAATTTTTGTTTCTCGTTAAAATACTGAGTAAGATATTGAAAAGGGAAGAAGTTCTGTTTTTATTGCATATATCGACGTTTCAGCCGGAATAGAGCGATTTTCGTGTACATCTTGTATCGGTAATATAAACGGAAAATCAGTAACATTTTAGTTAATTCTAATGAAAACACATTGATTTTTATCATTTGTATTGGAAACAACATTGTCATATGTCTTTTCTTGGATCTAAATAATACGGAACCTCGCTGTATGATTTGAAGTTAAAATCCTCAAATATGGTTAAATAGTGACTTTTTTCATATTTTTCATGTAGTTTGATATTACGTAAATATATTCATTTTTACCAATATTTGGATACTATTTCATGTAGTATCACGATATGTGATTTGGCCTTTAAATCTCAGAATTTCGCATAATATTGCATTTTAAGCAAGTTTTCGTGCATTTTGTTTCTTACAAAAAATCATCGAATTTAGCAATATTTTGACGTTTATCATCCCCTTTTCCTTTACGTGATTTAAACAAAATATCATCGAATTAGGCAATATTTTGCCGTTTTTCCACGTTTTTGTGAGATTTCAGTTTATGGGTATTAATTCATTATATATACGATAAAAATGATGCAAACACATAATTGATTAGATAATAACCTTAAATACTTCATTTTCAATCAACTATTTGTTTCTCGTTAAAATACTGAGTAAGATATTGAAAAGGGGAGAAGTTCGGTTTTTATTGCATATATCGACGTTTCAGCCGGAATAGAGCGGTTTTCGTGTACATCTTGTATCGGTAATATAAACGGAAAATCAGTAACATTTTAGTTAATTCTAATGAAAACACATTGTTTTTTTATCATTTGTATAGGAAACAACATTGTCATATGTCTTTTCTTGGATCGAAATAATACGAAACCTCGCTCTATGATTTGAAGTTAAAATCCTCAAATATAGTTAAATAGTGACTTTTTCACGTTAATCATGTAGTTTGATATTACGTAAATATATTCATTTTTACCAATATTTCGATACTATTTCATGTAGTATCACGATATGTGATTTGGTCATCAAATCTCAGAATTTCGCATAATATTGCATTTTGAGCAAGTTTTCTTGCATTTTGTTTCGTACGAAAAATCATCGAATTTAGCAATATTTTGACGTTTATCATCCCCTTTTCCTTTATGTGATTTAAACAAAATATCAACGAATTAGGCAATATTTTGCCGTTTTTCCACGTTTTAGTGAATTTTCAGTTTATTGGTATTAATTCATTATATATACGATAAAAATGATGCAAACACATAATTGATTAGAAAATAACCTTAAATACTTCATTTTCTATCAACTATTTGTTTCTCGTTAAAATACTGAGTAAGATATTGACAAGGAAAGAAGTTCTGTTTTTATTGCATATATCGACGTTTCAGCCGGAATAGATCGGTTTTCGTGTACATCTTCCATCGGTAATATGAACGGAAAATCAAGAACATTTTAGTTAATTCTAATGAAAACACATTGTTTTTTTATCATTTGTAATGGAAACAACATTGTCATATGTCTTTTCTTGGATATAAATAAAACGAAACCTCGCTGAATGATTTGAAGTTAAAATCCTCAAATATGGTAAAATAGTGACTTTTTCACGTTAATCATGTAGTTTGATATTATGTAAATATATTCATTTTTACCAATATGTCGATACTATTTCATGTAGTATTACGATATGTGATTTGGCCTTCAAATCTCAGAATTTCGCATAATGTTTCATTTTAAGAAAGTTTTCTTGCATTTTATTTCGTACGGAAAATCACCGAATTTAGCAATATTTTGACGTTTATCATCCGCTTTTCCTTTATGTGATTTAAACAAAATATCATCGAATTAGGCAATATTTTGCCGTTTTTCTACGTTTTAGTGAATTTTCAGTTTATTGGTATTAATTCATTATATATACGATAAAAATCATGCAAACACATAATTGATTAGATAATAACCTTAAATACTTCATTTTCAATCATCTATTTGTTTCTCGTTAAAATACTGAGTAAGATATTGAAAAGGGGAGAAGTTCGGTTTTTATTGCATATATCGACGTTTCAGCCGGATTAGAGCGGGTTTACGTGTACATCTTTCATCGGTAATATAAACGGAAAATCAAGAACATTTTAGTTAATTCTAATGAAAACACATTGTTTTTTTATCATTTGTATAGGAAACAACATTGTCATATGTCTTTTCTTGGATCTAAATAATACGAAACCTCGCTCTATGATTTGAAGGTAAAATCCTCAAATATGGTAAAATAGTGACTTTTTCACGTTAATCATGTAGTTTGATATTACTCAAATATATTCATTTTTGCCAATATTTCGAAACTATTTCATGTAGTTTCACGATATGTGATTTGGCCTTCAAATCTCAGAATTTCGCATAATATTGCATTTTAAGCAAGTTTTCGTGCATTTTGTTTCGTACGAAAAATCATCGAATTTAGCAATATTTTGACGTTTATCCTCCCCTTTTCCTTTACGTGATTTAAACAAAATATCATCGAATTAGGCAATATTTTGCCGTTTTTCCACGTTTTTGTGAATTTTCAGTCTATGGGTATTAATTCATTAAATATACGATAAAATGATGCAAACACATAATTGATTAGATAATAACCTTAAATACTTCATTTTCAATCATCTATGCGTTTCTCGTTAAAATACTGAGTAAGATATTGAAAAGGGGAGAAGTTCGGTTTTTATTGCATATATCGACGTTTCAGCCGGATTAGAGCGGTTTTCGTGTACATCTTGTATCGGTAATATAAACGGAAAATCAAGAACATTTTAGTTAATTCTAATGAAAACACATTGTTTTTTTATCATTTGTATAGGAAACAACATTGTCATGTCTTTTCTTGGATCTAAATAAAACGAAACCTCGCTGAATGATTTGAAGTTAAAATCCTCAAATATGGTAAAATAGTGCCTTTGTCACGTTAATCATGTAGTTTGATATTACGTAAATATATTAATTTTTACCAATATTTCGATACTATTTCATGTAGTATTACGATATGTGATTTGGCCTTCAAATCTCAGAATTTCGCATAATGTTACATTTTAAGCAAGTTTTCTTGCATTTTATTTCGTACGAAAAATCATCGAATTTAGCAATATTTTGACGTTTATCATCCCCTTTTCCTTTATGTGATTTAAACAAAATATCATCGAATTATGCAATATTTTGCCGTTTTTCCTCGTTTTTGTGAATTTTCAGTCTATGGGTATTAATTCATTATATATACGATAAAAATCATGCAAACACATAATTGATTAGATAATAACCTTAAATACTTCATTTTCAATCATCTATTTGTTTCTCGTTAAAATACTGAGTAAGATATTGAAAAGGGGAGAAGTTCGGTTTTTATTGCATATATCGACGTTTCAGCCGGATTAGAGCGGGTTTACGTGTACATCTTTCATCGGTAATATAAACGGAAAATCAAGAACATTTTAGTTAATTCTAATGAAAACACATTGTTTTTTTATCATTTGTATAGGAAACAACATTGTCATATGTCTTTTCTTGGATCTAAATAATACGAAACCTCGCTCTATGATTTGAAGGTAAAATCCTCAAATATGGTAAAATAGTGACTTTTTCACGTTAATCATGTAGTTTGATATTACTCAAATATATTCATTTTTGCCAATATTTCGAAACTATTTCATATAGTTTCACGATATGTGATTTGGCCTTCAAATCTCAGAATTTCGCATAATATTGCATTTTAAGCAAGTTTTCGTGCATTTTGTTTCGTACGAAAAATCATCGAATTTAGCAATATTTTGACGTTTATCATCCCCTTTTCCTTTTTGTGATTTAAACAAAATATCATCGAATTATGCAATATTTTGCCGTTTTTCCACGATTTTGTGAATTTTCAGTCTATGGGTAATAATTCATTATATATACGATAAAAATGATGGAAACACATAATTGATTAGATAATAACCTTAAATACTTCATTTTCAATCATCTATTTGTTTCTCGTTAAAATACTGAGTAAGATATTGAAAAGGGGAGAAGTTCGGTTTTTATTGCATATATCAACGTTTCAGCCGGATTAGAGCGGTTTTACGTGTACATCTTCCATCGGTAATATAAACGAAAATTCAAGAACATTTTAGTTAATTCTAATGAAAACACATTGTTTTTTTATCATTTGTATTGGAAACAACATTGTCATATGTCTTTTCTTGGATCTAAATAATACGAAACCTCGCTCTATGATTTGGAGGTAAAATCCTCAAATATGGTAAAATAGTGACTTTTTCACGGTAATCATGTAGTTTGATATTACGCAAATATATTCATTTTTACCAATATTTCGAAACTATTTCATGTAGTTTCACGATATGTTATTTGGCCTTCAAATCTCATTATTTCGCATAATATTGCATTTTAAGCATTTTTCGTGCATTTTGTTTCGTACGAAAAATCATCGAATTTAGCAATATTTTGACGTTTATCATCACCTTTTCCTTTACGTGATTTAAACAAAAGATCATCGAATTTGGCAATATTTTGCCGTTTTTCCACGTTTCTGTGAGATTTAAGTTTATGGGTATTAATTCATTAAATATACGATAAAAATGATGCAAACACATAATTGATTAGATAATAACCTTAAATACTTCATTTTCAATCATCTATGCGTTTCTCGTTAAAATACTGAGTAAGATATTGAAAAGGGGAGAAGTTCGGTTTTTATTGCATATATCGACGTTTCAGCCGGATTAGAGCGGTTTTCGTGTACATCTTGTATCGGTAATATAAACGGAAAATCAAGAACATTTTAGTTAATTCTAATGAAAACACATTGTTTTTTTATCATTTGTATAGGAAACAACATTGTCATGTCTTTTCTTGGATCTAAATAAAACGAAACCTCGCTGAATGATTTGAAGTTAAAATCCTCAAATATGATAAAATAGTGACTTTTTCACGTTAATCATGAAGTTTGATATTACGTAAATATATTAATTTTTACCAATATTTCGATACTATTTCATGTAGTATTAAGATATGTGATTTGGCCTTCAAATCTCAGAATTTCGCATAATGTTACATTTTAAGCAAGTTTTCTTGCATTTTATTTCGTACGAAAAATCATCGAATTTAGCAATATTTTGACGTTTATCATCCCCTTTTCCTTTATGTGATTTAAACAAAATATCATCGAATTATGCAATATTTTGCCGTTTTTCCTCGTTTTTGTGAATTTTCAGTCTATGGGTATTAATTCATTATATATACGATAAAAATCATGCAAACACATAATTGATTAGATAATAACCTTAAATACTTCATTTTCAATCATCTATTTGTTTCTCGTTAAAATACTGAGTAAGATATTGAAAAGGGGAGAAGTTCGGTTTTTATTGCATATATCGACGTTTCAGCCGGATTAGAGCGGGTTTACGTGTACATCTTTCATCGGTAATATAAACGGAAAATCAAGAACATTTTAGTTAATTCTAATGAAAACACATTGTTTTTTTATCATTTGTATAGGAAACAACATTGTCATATGTCTTTTCTTGGATCTAAATAATACGAAACCTCGCTCTATGATTTGAAGGTAAAATCCTCAAATATGGTAAAATAGTGACTTTTTCACGTTAATCATGTAGTTTGATATTACTCATATATATTCATTTTTGCCAATATTTCGAAACTATTTCATATAGTTTCACGATATGTGATTTGGCCTTCAAATCTCAGAATTTCGCATAATATTGCATTTTAAGCAAGTTTTCGTGCATTTTGTTTCGTACGAAAAATCATCGAATTTAGCAATATTTTGACGTTTATCATCCCCTTTTCCTTTTTGTGATTTAAACAAAATATCATCGAATTATGCAATATTTTGCCGTTTTTCCACGTTTTTGTGAATTTTCAGTCTATGGGTAATAATTCATTATATATACGATAAAAATGATGGAAACACATAATTGATTAGATAATAACCTTAAATACTTCATTTTCAATCATCTATTTGTTTCTCGTTAAAATACTGAGTAAGATATTGAAAAGGGGAGAAGTTCGGTTTTTATTGCATATATCAACGTTTCAGCCGGATTAGAGCGGTTTTACGTGTACATCTTCCATCGGTAATATAAACGAAAATTCAAGAACATTTTAGTTAATTTTAATGAAAACACATTGTTTTTTTATCATTTGTATTGGAAACAACATTGTCATATGTCTTTTCTTGGATCTAAATAATACGAAACCTCGCTCTATGATTTGGAGGTAAAATCCTCAAATATGGTAAAATAGTGACTTTTTCACGTTAATCATGTAGTTTGATATTACGCAAATATATTCATTTTTACCAATATTTCGAAACTATTTCATGTAGTTTCACGATATGTTATTTGGCCTTCAAATCTCATTATTTCGCATAATATTGCATTTTAAGCATTTTTCGTGCATTTTGTTTCGTACGAAAAATCATCGAATTTAGCAATATTTTGACGTTTATCATCACCTTTTCCTTTACGTGATTTAAACAAAAGATCATCGAATTTGGCAATATTTTGCCGTTTTTCCACGTTTCTGTGAGATTTAAGTTTATGGGTATTAATTCATTAAATATACGATAAAAATGATGCAAACACATAATTGATTAGATAATAACCTTAAATACTTCATTTTCAATCAACTATTGGTTTCTCGTTAAAATACTGAGTAAGATATTGAAAAGGGGAGTTCTGTTTTTATTGCATATATCGACGTTTCAGCCCGAATAGAGCGGTTTTCGTGTACATCTTCCATCGGTAATATAAACGGAAAATCAGGAACATTTTAGATAATTCTAATAGAAACACATTGATTTTTATCATTTGTATTGGAAACAACATTGTCATATGTCTTTTCTTGGATCGAAATAATACGAAACCTCGCTCTATGATTTGAAGTTAAAATCCTCAAATATAGTTAAATAGTGACTTTTCACGTTTTTCATGTAGTTTGATATTACGTAAGTATATTCATTTTTACCAATATTTCGATACTATTTCATGTAGTATCACGATATATGATTTGCCCTTCAAATCTCAGAATTTCGCATAATATTGCATTTTGAGCAAGTTTTCTTGCATTTTGTTTCGTACGAAAAATCATCGAATTTAGCAATATTTTGACGTTTATCATCCCCTTTTCCTTTATGTGATTTAAACAAAATATCAACGAATTAGGCAATATTTTGCCGTTTTTCTACGTTTTAGTGAATTTTCAGTTTATTGGTATTAATTCATTATATATACGATAAAAATGATGCAAACACATAATTGATTAGAAAATAACCTTAAATACTTCATTTTCTATCAACTATTTGTTTCTCGTTAAAATACTGAGTAAGATATTGAAAAGGAAAGAAGTTCTGTTTTTATTGCATATATCGACGTTTCAGCCGGAATAGATCGGTTTTCGTGTACATCTTCCATCGGTAATATAAACGGAAAATCAAGAACATTTTAGTTAATTCTAATGAAAACACATTGTTTTTTTATCATTTGTAATGGAAACAACATTGTCATATGTCTTTTCTTGGATATAAATAAAACGAAACCTCGCTGAATGATTTGAAGTTAAAATCCTCAAATATGGTAAAATAGTGACTTTTTCACGTTAATCATGTAGTTTGATATTATGTAAATATATTCATTTTTACCAATATTTCGATACTATTTCATGTAGTATTACGATATGTGATTTGGCCTTCAAATCTCAGAATTTCGCATAATGTTACATTTTAAGCAAGTTTTCTTGCATTTTATTTCGTACGAAAAATCATCGAATTTAGCAATATTTTGACGTTTATCATCCCCTTTTCCTTTATGTGATTTAAACAAAATATCATCGAATTATGCAATATTTTGCCGTTTTTCCTCGTTTTTGTGAATTTTCAGTCTATGGGTATTAATTCATTATATATACGATAAAAATGGTGCAAACACATAATTGATTAGATAATAACCTTAAATACTTCATTTTCAATCATCTATTTGTTTCTCGTTAAAATACTGAGTAAGATATTGAAAAGGGGAGAAGTTCGGTTTTTATTGCATATATCGACGTTTCAGCCGGATTAGAGCGGGTTTACGTGTACATCTTTCATCGGTAATATAAACGGAAAATCAAGAACATTTTAGTTAATTCTAATGAAAACACATTGTTTTTTTATCATTTGTATAGGAAACAACATTGTCATATGTCTTTTCTTGGATCTAAATAATACGAAACCTCGCTCTATGATTTGAAGGTAAAATCCTCAAATATGGTAAAATAGCGACTTTTTCACGTTAATCATGTAGTTTGATATTACTCAAATATATTCATTTTTGCCAATATTTCGAAACTATTTCATATAGTTTCACGATATGTGATTTGGCCTTCAAATCTCAGAATTTCGCATAATATTGCATTTTAAGCAAGTTTTCGTGCATTTTGTTTCGTACGAAAAATCATCGAATTTAGCAATATTTTGACGTTTATCATCCCCTTTTCCTTTTTGTGATTTAAACAAAATATCATCGAATTATGCAATATTTTGCCGTTTTTCCACGTTTTTGTGAATTTTCAGTCTATGGGTAATAATTCATTATATATACGATAAAAATGATGGAAACACATAATTGATTAGATAATAACCTTAAATACTTCATTTTCAATCATCTATTTGTTTCTCGTTAAAATACTGAGTAAGATATTGAAAAGGGGAGAAGTTCGGTTTTTATTGCATATATCAACGTTTCAGCCGGATTAGAGCGGTTTTACGTGTACATCTTCCATCGGTAATATAAACGGAAATTCAAGAACATTTTAGTTAATTCTAATGAAAACACATTGTTTTTTTATCATTTGTATTGGAAACAACATTGTCATATGTCTTTTCTTGGATCTAAATAATACGAAACCTCGCTCTATGATTTGGAGGTAAAATCCTCAAATATGGTAAAATAGTGACTTTTTCACGTTACTCATGTAGTTTGATATTACGCAAATATATTCATTTTTACCAATATTTCGAAACTATTTCATGTAGTTTCACGATATGTTATTTGGCCTTCAAATCTCATTATTTCGCATAATATTGCATTTTAAGCATTTTTCGTGCATTTTGTTTCGTACGAAAAATCATCGAATTTAGCAATATTTTGACGTTTATCATCACCTTTTCCTTTACGTGATTTAAACAAAAGATCATCGAATTTGGCAATATTTTGCCGTTTTTCCACGTTTCTGTGAGATTTAAGTTTATGGGTATTAATTCATTAAATATACGATAAAAATGATGCAAACACATAATTGATTAGATAATAACCTTAAATACTTCATTTTCAATCAACTATTGGTTTCTCGTTAAAATACTGAGTAAGATATTGAAAAGGGGAGAAGTTCCGTTTTTATTGCATATATCGACGTTTCAGCCCGAATAGAGCGGTTTTCGTGTACATCTTCCATCGGTAATATAAACGGAAAATCAGGAACATTTTAGATAATTCTAATAGAAACACATTGATTTTTATCATTTGTATTGGAAACAACATTGTCATATGTCTTTTCTTGGATCGAAATAATACGAAACCTCGCTCTATGATTTGAAGTTAAAATCCTCAAATATAGTTAAATAGTGACTTTTCACGTTTTTCATGTAGTTTGATATTACGTAAGTATATTCATTTTTACCAATATTTCGATACTATTTCATGTAGTATCACGATATATGATTTGCCCTTCAAATCTCAGAATTTCGCATAATATTGCATTTTGAGCAAGTTTTCTTGCATTTTGTTTCGTACGAAAAATCATCGAATTTAGCAATATTTTGACGTTTATCATCCCCTTTTCCTTTATGTGATTTAAACAAAATATCAACGAATTAGGCAATATTTTGCCGTTTTTCTACGTTTTAGTGAATTTTCAGTTTATTGGTATTAATTCATTATATATACGATAAAACTGATGCAAACACATAATTGATTAGATAATAACCTTAAATACTTCATTTTCAATCATCTATTTGTTTCTCGTTAAAATACTGAGTAAGTTATTGAAAAGGGAAGAAGTTCGGTTTTTATTGCATATATCGACGTTTCAGCCGGATTAGAGCGGTTTTACGTGTATAACTTCCATCGGTAATATAAACGGAAAATTAAGAACATTTTAGTTAATTCTAATGAAAACACATTGTTTTTTATCATTTGTATTGGAAGCAACATTGTCATATGTCTTTTCTTGGATCTAAATAAAACGAAACCTCGCTGAATGATTTGAAGTTAAAATCCTCAAATATGGTAAAATAGTGACTTTTTCACGTTAATCATGTAGTTTGATATTACGTAAATATATTAATTTTTACCAATATTTCGATACTATTTCATGTAGTATTACGATATGTGATTTGGCCTTCAAATCTCAGAATTTCGCATAATATTGCATTTTAAGCAAGTTTTCTTGCATTTTGTTTCGTACGAAAAATCATCGAATTTATCAATATTTTGACGTTTATCATCCCCTTTTCCTTTTTGTGAATTAAACAAAATATCATCGAATTATGCAATATTTTCCCGTTTTTCCACGTTTTTGTGAATTTTCAGTCTATGGGTAATAATTCATTATATATACGATAAAAATGATGGAAACACATAATTGATTAGATAATAACCTTAAATACTTCATTTTCAATCATCTATTTGTTTCTCGTTAAAATACTGAGTAAGATATTGAAAAGGGGAGAAGTTCTGTTTTTATTGCATATATCGACGTTTCAGCCGGAATAGAGCGGTTTTCGTGTACATCTTTCAACGGTAATATAAACGGATAATCAGGAACATTTTAGATAATTCTAATAGAAACACATTGATTTTTATCATTTGTATTGGAAACAACATTGTCATGTCTTTTCTTGGATCAAAATAATACGAAAACTCGCTCTATGATTTGAAGTTAAAATCCTCAAATATAGTTAAATAGTGACTTTTTTCACGTTATTCATGTAGTTTGATATTACGTAAATATATTCATTTTTACCAATATTTCGATACTATTTCATGTAGTATCACGATATGTGATTTGCCCTTCAAATCTCAGAATTTCGAATAATATTGCATTTTGAGCAAGTTTTCTTGCATTTTGTTTCGTACGAAAAATCATCGAATTTAGCAATATTTTGACGTTTATCATCCCCTTTTCCTTTTTGTGATTTAAACAAAATATCATCGAATTATGCAATATTTTGCCGTTTTTCCACGTTTTTGTGAATTTTCAGTCTATGGGTAATAATTCATTATATATACGATAAAAATGATGGAAACACATAATTGATTAGATAATAACCTTAAATACTTCATTTTCAATCATCTATTTGTTTCTCGTTAAAATACTGAGTAAGATATTGAAAAGGGGAGAAGTTCGGTTTTTATTGCATATATCAACGTTTCAGCCGGATTAGAGCGGTTTTACGTGTACATCTTCCATCGGTAATATAAACGGAAAATCAAGAACATTTTAGTTAATTCTAATGAAAACACATTGTTTTTTTATCATTTGTATTGGAAACAACATTGTCATATGTCTTTTCTTGGATCTAAATAATACGAAACCTCGCTCTATGATTTGGAGGTAAAATCCTCAAATATGGTAAAATAGTGACTTTTTCACGTTAATCATGTAGTTTGATATTACGCAAATATATTCATTTTTACCAATATTTCGAAACTATTTCATGTAGTTTCACGATATGTTATTAGGCCTTCAAATCTCATTATTTCGCATAATATTGCATTTTAAGCAAGTTTTCGTGCATTTTGTTTCGTACGAAAAATCATCGAATTTAGCAATATTTTGACGTTTATCATCACCTTTTCCTTTACGTGATTTAAACAAAAGATCATCGAATTTGGCAATATTTTGCCGTTTTTCCACGTTTCTGTGAGATTTAAGTTTATGGGTATTAATTCATTAAATATACGATAAAAATGATGCAAACACATAATTGATTAGATAATAACCTTAAATACTTCATTTTCAATCAACTATTGGTTTCTCGTTAAAATACTGAGTAAGTTATTGAAAAGGGGAGAAGTTCGGTTTTTATTGCATATATCGACGTTTCAGCCGGATTAGAGCGGTTTTACGTGTATAACTTCCATCGGTAATATAAACGGAAAATCAAGAACATTTTAGTTAATTCTAATGAAAACACATTGTTTTTTTATCATTTGTATTGGAAACAACATTGTCATATGTCTTTTCTTGGATCTAAATAATACGAAACCTCGCTCTATGATTTGGAGGTAAAATCCTCAAATATGGTAAAATAGTGACTTTTTCACGTTAATCATGTAGTTTGATATTACGCAAATATATTCATTTTTACCAATATTTCGAAACTATTTCATGTAGTTTCACGATATGTTATTTGGCCTTCAAATCTCATTATTTCGCATAATATTGCATTTTAAGCAAGTTTTCGTGCATTTTGTTTCGTACGAAAAATCATCGAATTTAGCAATATTTTGACGTTTATCATCCCCTTTTCCTTTATGTGATTTAAACAAAACATCAACGAATTAGGCAATATTTTGCCGTTTTTCTACGTTTTAGTGAATTTTCAGTTTATTGGTATTAACTAATTATATATATTCGATATATTCGATAAAAATGATGCAAACACATAATTGATTAGAAAATAACCTTAAATACTTCATTTTCAATCAACTATTGGTTTCTCGTTAAAATACTGAGTAGGATATTGAAAAGGGAAGAAGTTTTGCTTTTATTGCAAATATCGACGTTTCAGCAGGAGTATAGCGGTTTTCGTGTACATCTTCCAATGGTAATATAAACGGAAAATCAATAACATTTTAGTTAATTCTAATAATAACACACTGATTTTTATCATTTGTAGTGGAAACAACATTGTCATATGTCTTTTCTTTGATCTAAATAATACGAAACCTCCCTGTATGATTTGAAGTTAAAATCCTCAAATATAGTTAAATAGTGACTTTTTTCACGTTTTTCATGTAGTTTGATATTACGTAAATATATTAATTTTTACCAATATTTCGATACTATTTCATGTAGTATCACGATATGTGATTTGCCCTACAAATCTCAGAATTTCGCAATATGTTACATTTTAAGCAAGTTTTCTTGCATTTTCTTTCGTACGAAAAATCATCGAATTTAGCAATATTTTGACGTTTATCATCCCCTTTTCCTTTATGTGATTTAAACAAAATATCAACGAATTAGGCAATATTTTGCCGTTTTTCTACGTTTTAGTGAATTTTCAGTTTATTGGTATTAATTCATTATATATACGATAAAAATGATGCAAACACATAATTGATTAGATAATAACCTTAAATACTTCATTTTCTATCAACTATTTGTTTCTCGTTAAAATACTGAGTAAAATATTGAAAAGGAAAGAAGTTCTGTTTTTATTGCATATATCGACGTATCAGCCGGAATAGATCGGTTTTCGTGTATATCTTCCATCGGTAATATAAACGGAAAATCAAGAACATTTTAGTTAATTCTAATGAAAACACATAGTTTTTTTATCATTTGTATTGGAAACAACATTGTCATATGTCTTTTCTTGGATGTAAATAAAACGAAACCTCGCTGAATGATTTGAAGTTAAAATCCTCAAATATGGTAAAATAGTGACTTTTTCACGTTAATCATGTAGTTTGATATTACGTAAATATATTCATTTTTACCATTATTTCGATACTATTTCATGTAGTATTACGATATATGATTTGGCCTTCAAATCTCAGAATTTCGCATAATGTTACATTTTAAGCAAGTTTTCTTGCATTTTATTTCGTACGAAAAATCATCGAATTTAGCAATATTTTGACGTTTATCATCCCCTTTTCCTTTATGTGATTTAAACAAAATATCATCGAATTATGCAATATTTTGCCGTTTTTCCACGTTTTTGTGAATTTTCAGTCTATGGGTATTAATTCATTATATATACGATAAAAATGATGCAAACACATAATTGATTAGAAAATAACCTTAAATACTTCATTTTCTATCAACTATTTGTTTCTCGTTAAAATACTGAGTAAGATATTGAAAAGGAAAGAAGTTCGGTTTTTATTGCATATATCGACGTTTCAGCCGGATTAGAGCGGTTTTACGTGTACATCTTTCATCGGTAATATAAACGGAAAATCAAGACCATTTTAGTTAATTCTAATGAAAACACATTGTTTTTTTTATCATTTGTATAGGAAACAACATTGTCATATGTCCTTTCTTGGATATAAATAAAACGAAACCTCGCTGAATGATTTGAAGTTAAAATCCTCAAATATGGTAAAATAGTGACTTTTTCACGTTAATCATGTAGTTTGATATTATGTAAATATATTCATTTTTACCAATATTTCGATACTATTTCATGTAGTAATACGATATGTGATTTGGCCTTCAAATCTCAGAATTTCGCATAATGTTACATTTTAAGCAAGTTTTCTTGCATTTTCTTTCGTGCGAAAAATCATCGAATGTAGCAATATTTTGACGTTTATCATCCCCTTTTCCTTTATGTGATTTAAACAAAATATCAACGAATTAGGCAATATTTTGCCGTTTTTCCACGTTTTTGTGAATTTTCAGTTTATTGGTATTAATTCATTATATATACGATAAAAATGATGCAAACACATAATTGATTAGAAAATAACCTTAAATACTTCATTTTCTATCAACTATTTGTTTCTCGTTAAAATACTGAGTAAGATATTGAAAAGGGGAGAAGTTCTGTTTTTATTGCATATATCGACGTTTCAGCCGGAATAGAGCGGTTTTCCTGTACATCTTCCATCGGTAATATAAACGGAAAATCAGGAACATTTTAGATAATTCTAATAGAAACACATTGATTTTTATAATTTGTATTGGAAACAACATTGTCATATGTCTTTTCTTGGATCGAAATAATACGAAACCTCGCTCTATGATTTGAAGTTAAAATCCTCAAATATAGTTAAATAGTGACTTTTCACGTTAATCATGTAGTTTGATATTACGTAAATATATTCATTTTTACCAATATTTCGATACTATTTCATGTAGTATCACGATATGTGATTTGCCCTTCAAATCTCAGAATTTCGCATAATATTGCATTTTGAGCAAGTTTTCTTGCATTTTGTTTCGTACGAAAAATCATCGAATTTAGCAATATTTGCACGTTTATCATCCCCTTTTCCTTTATGTGATTTAAACAAAATATCAACGAATTAGGCAATATTTTGCCGTTTTTCTACGTTTTAGTGAATTTTCAGTTTATTGGTATTAATTCATTATATATACGATAAAAATGATGCAAACACATAATTGATTAGAAAATAACCTTAAATACTTCATTTTCTATCAACTATTTGTTTCTCGTTAAAATACTGAGTAAGATATTGAAAAGGAAAGAAGTTCTGTTTTTATTGCATATATCGACGTTTCAGCCGGAATAGATCGGTTTTCGTGTACATCTTCCATCGGTAATATAAACGGAAAATCAAGAACATTTTAGTTAATTCTAATGAAAACACATTGTTTTTTTATCATTTGTATTGGAAACAACATTGTCATATGTCTTTTCTTGGATCTAAATAAAACGAAACCTCGCTGAATGATTTGAAGTTAAAATCCTCAAATATGGTAAAATAGTGACTTTTTCACGTTAATCATGTAGTTTGATATTACGTAAATATATTCATTTTTACCAATATTTCGATACTATTTCATGTAGTATTACGATATATAATTTGGCCTTCAAATCTCAGAATTTCGCATAATGTTACATTTTAAGCAAGTTTTCTTGCATTTTATTTCGTACGAAAAATCATCGAATTTAGCAGTATTTTGACGTTTATCATCCCCTTTTCCTTTATGTGATTTAAACAAAATATCATCGAATTATGCAATATTTTGCCGTTTTTCCACGTTTTTGTGAATTTTCAGTCTATGGGTATTAATTCATTATATATACGATAAAAATGATGCAAACACATAATTGATTAGATAATAACCTTAAATACTTCATTTTCAATCATCTATTTGTTGCTCGTTAAAATACTGAGTAAGATATTGAAAAGGGGAGAAGTTCGGTTTTTATTGCATATATCGACGTTTCAGCCGGATTAGAGCGGTTTTACGTGTACATCTTCCATCGGTAATATAAACGGAAAATCAAGAACATTTTAGTTAATTCTAATGAAAACACATTGTTTTTTTATCATTTGTATTGGAAACAACATTGTCCGAAACCTCCCTGTATGATTTGAAGTTAAAATCCTCAAATATGGTTAAATAGTGACTTTTTTCACGTTTTTCATGTAGTTTGATATTACGTAAATATATTCATTTTTACCAATATTTCGATACTATTTCATGTAGTATTACGATATATAATTTGGCCTTCAAATCTCAGAATTTCGCATAATGTTACATTTTAAGCAAGTTTTCTTGCATTTTATTTCGTACGAAAAATCATCGAATTTAGCAATTTTTTTGATCAATATCAGTCTTTTCTTGGATCTAAATAATACGAAACCTCGCTCTATGATTTGAAGGTAAAATCCTCAAATATGGTAAAATAGTGACTTTTTCACGTTAATCATGTAGTTTGATATTACGCAAATATATTCATTTTTACCATTATTTCGAAACTATTTCATGTAGTTTCACGATATGTGATTTGGCCTTCAAATCTCAGAATTTCGCATAATATTGCATTTTAAGCAAGTTTACGTGCATTTTGTTTCGTACGAAAAATCATCGAATTTAGCAATATTTTGACCTTTATCATCCCCTTTTCCTTTATGTGATTTAAACAAAATATCAACGAATTAGGCAATATTTTGCCGTTTTTCCACGTTTTAGTGAATTTTCAGTTTATTGGTATTAATTCATTATATATACGATAAAAATGATGCAAACACATAACTGATTAGAAAATAACCTTAAATACTTCATTTTCTATCAACTATTTGTTTCTCGTTAAAATACTGAGTAAGATATTGAAAAGGAAAGAAGTTCTGTTTTTATTGCATATATCGACGTTTCAGCCGGAATAGATCGGTTTTCGTGTACATCTTCCATCGGTAATATAAACGGAAAATCAAGAACATTTTAGTTAATTCTAATGAAAACACATTGTTTTTTTATCATTTGTATTGGAAACAACATTGTCATATGTCTTTTCTTGAATATAAATAAAACGAAACCTCGCTGAATGATTTGAAGTTAAAATCCTCAAATATAGTTAAATAGTGACTTTTTTCACGTTTTTCATGTAGTTTGATATTACGTAAATATATTCATTTTTACCAATATTTCGATACTATTTCATGTAGTATCACGATATATGATTTGCCCTACAAATCTCAGAATTTCGCAATATGTTACATTTTAAGCAAGTTTTCTTGCATTTCGTTTCGTACGAAAAATCATCGAATTTAGCAATATTTGCACGTTTATCATCCCCTTTTCCTTTATGTGATTTAAACAAAATATCAACGAATTAGGCAATATTTTGCCGTTTTTCTACGTTTTAGTGAATTTTCAGTTTATTGGTATTAATTCATTATATATACGATAAAAATGATGCAAACACATAATTGATTAGAAAATAACCTTAAATACTTCATTTTCTATCAACTATTTGTTTCTCGTTAAAATACTGAGTAAGATATTGAAAAGGAAAGAAGTTCTGTTTTTATTGCATATATCGACGTTTCAGCCGGAATAAATCGGTTTTCGTGTACATCTTCCATCGGTAATATAAACGGAAAATCAAGAACATTTTAGTTAATTCTAATGAAAACACATTGTTTTTTTATCATTTGTATTGGAAACAACATTGTCATATGTCTTTTCTTGGATCTAAATAAAACGAAACCTCGCTGAATGATTTGAAGTTAAAATCCTCAAATATGGTAAAATAGTGACTTTTTCACGTTAATCATGTAGTTTGATATTACGTAAATATATTCATTTTTACCAATATTTCGATACTATTTCATGTAGTATTACGATATATAATTTTGCCTTCAAATCTCAGAATTTCGCATAATGTTACATTTTAAGCAAGTTTTCTTGCATTTTATTTCGTACGAAAAATCATCGAATTTAGCAGTATTTTGACGTTTATCATCCCCTTTTCCTTTATGTGATTTAAACAAAATATCATCGAATTATGCAATATTTTGCCGTTTTTCCACGTTTTTGTGAATTTTCAGTCTATGGGTATTAATTCATTATATATACGATAAAAATGATGCAAACACATAATTGATTAGATAATAACCTTAAATACTTCATTTTCAATCATCTATTTGTTGCTCGTTAAAATACTGAGTAAGATATTGAAAAGGGGAGAAGTTCGGTTTTTATTGCATATATCGACGTTTCAGCCGGATTAGAGCGGTTTTACGTGTACATCTTCCATCGGTAATATAAACGGAAAATCAAGAACATTTTAGTTAATTCTAATGAAAACACATTGTTTTTTTATCATTTGTATTGGAAACAACATTGTCCGAAACCTCCCTGTATGATTTGAAGTTAAAATCCTCAAATATGGTTAAATAGTGACTTTTTTCACGTTTTTCATGTAGTTTGATATTACGTAAATATATTCATTTTTACCAATATTTCGATACTATTTCATGTAGTATTACGATATATAATTTGGCCTTCAAATCTCAGAATTTCGCATAATGTTACATTTTAGGCAAGTTTTCTTGCATTTTATTTCGTACGAAAAATCATCGAATTTAGCAATTTTTTTGATCAATATCAGTCTTTTCTTGGATCTAAATAATACGAAACCTCGCTCTATGATTTGAAGGTAAAATCCTCAAATATGGTAAAATAGTGACTTTTTCACGTTAATCATGTAGTTTGATATTACGCAAATATATTCATTTTTACCATTATTTCGAAACTATTTCATGTAGTTTCACGATATGTGATTTGGCCTTCAAATCTCAGAATTTCGCATAATATTGCATTTTAAGCAAGTTTTCGTGCATTTTGTTTCGTACGAAAAATCATCGAATTTAGCAATATTTTGACCTTTATCATCCCCTTTTCCTTTACGTGATTTAAACAAAATATCATCGAATTAGGCAATATTTGCCGTTTTTCCACGTTTTTGTGAGATTTCAGTTTATGGGTATTAATTCATTATATATTCGATAAAAATGATGCAAACACATAATTGATTAGATAATTACCTTAAATACTTCATTTTCAATCATCTATTTGTTTCTCATTAAAATACTGAGTAAGATATTGAAAAGGGGAGAAGTTCGGTTTTTATTGCATATATCGACGTTTCAGCCGGAATAGAGCGGTTTTCGTGTATATCTTCCATCGGTAATATAAACGGAAAATGAGGAACATTTTAAATAATTCTAATGAAAACACACTGATTTTTAACATTTGTATTGGAAACAACATTGTCATATGTCTTTTCTTTCATCTAAATAATACGAAACCTCGCTGTATGATTTGAAGTTAAAATCCTCAAATATGGTTAAATAGTGACTTTTTACACGTTTTTCATGTAGTTTGATATTACGTAAATATATTCATTTTTACCAATATTTCGATACTATTTCATGTACTATTACGATATGTGATTTGGCCTTCAAATCTCAGAATTTCGCATAATGTTACATTATAAGCAAGTTTTCTTGCATTTTGTTTCGTACGAAAAATCATCGAATTTAGCAATATTTTGACGTTTATCATCCCCTTTTCCTTTATGTGATTTAAACAAAATATCAACGAATTAGGCAATATTTTGCCGTTTTTCTACGTTTTAGTGAATTTTCAGTTTATTGGTATTAATTCATTATATATACGATAAAAATGATGCAAACACATAATTGATTAGATAATAACCTTAAATACTTCATTTTCAATCAACTATTGGTTTCTCGTTAAAATACTGAGTAAGATATTGAAAAGGGGAGAAGTTCTGTTTTTATTGAATATATCGACGTTTCAGCCGGAATAGAGCAGTTTTCGTGTACATCTTCCATCGGTAATATAAACGGAAAATCAGGAACATTTTAGATAATTCTAATAGAAACACATTGATTTTTATAATTTGTATGGGAAACAACATTGTCATATGTCTTTTCTTGGAACGAAATAATACGAAACCTCGCTCTAAGATTTGAAGTTAAAATCCTCAAATATAGTTAAATAGTGACTTTTCACGTTAATCATGTAGTTTGATATTACGTAAATATATTCATTTTTACCAATATTTCGATACTATTTCAAGTAGTATCACGATATGTGATTTGCCCTTCAAATCTCAGAATTTCGCATAATATTGCATTTTGAGCAAGTTTTCTTGCATTTTGTTTCGTACGAAAAATCATCGAATTTAGCAATATTTTGACGTTTACCATCCCCTCTTCCTTTATGTGATTTAAACAAAATATCAACGAATTAGGCAATATTTTGCCGTTTTTCTACGTTTTAGTGAATTTTCAGTTTATTGGTATTAATTCATTATATATATTCGATATATTCGATAAAAATGATGGAAACACATAATTGATTAGAAAATAACCTTAAATACTTCATTTTCTATCAACTATTTGTTTCTCGTTAAAATACTGAGTAAGATATTGAAAAGGAAAGAAGTTCTTTTTTTATTGCATATATCGACGTTTCAGCCGGAATAGATCGGTTTTCGTGTACATCTTCCATCGGTAATATAAACGGAAAATCAAGACCATTTTAGTTAATTCTAATGAAAACACATTGTTTTTTTATCATTTGTATCGGAAACAACATTGTCATATGTCTTTTCTTGGATCTAAATAAAACGAAACCTCGCTGAATGATTTGAAGTTAAAATCCTCAAATATGGTAAAATAGTGACTTTTTCACGTTAATCATGTAGTTTGATATTATGTAAATATATTCATTTTTACCAAAATTTCGATACTATTTCATGTAGTATTACGATATGTGATTTGGCCTTCAAATCTCAGAATTTCGCATAATGTTACATTTTAAGCAAGTTTTCTTGCATTTTCTTTCGTACGAAAAATCATCGAATTTAGCAATATTTTGACGTTTATCATCCCCTTTTCCTTTATGTGATTTAAATAAAATATCAACGAATTAGGCAATATTTTGCCGTTTTTCTACGTTTTAGTGAATTTTCAGTCTATGGGTATTAATTCATTATATATACGATAAAAATCATGCAAACACATAATTGATTAGATAATAACCTTAAATACTTCATTTTCATTCATCTATTTGTTTCTCGTTAAAATACTGAGTAAGATATTGAAAAGGGGAGAAGTTCGGTTTTTATTGCATATATCGACGTTTCAGCCGGATTAGAGCGGTTTTACGTGTACATCTTTCATCGGTAATATAAACGGAAAATCAAGAACATTTTAGTTAAAACACGAAAACACATTGTTTTTTTATCATTTGTATTGGAAACAACATTGTCATATGTCTTTTCTTGGATCTAAATAATACGAAACCAAGCTCTATGATTTGAAGGTAAAATCCTCAAATATGGTAAAATAGTGACTTTTTCACGTTAATCATGTAGTTTGATATTACGCAAATATATTCATTTTTGCCAATATTTCGAAACTATTTCATGTAGTTTCACGATATGTGATTTGGCCATCAAATCTCAGAATTTCGCATAATATTGCATTTTAAGCAAGTTTTCGTGCATTTTGTTTCGTACGAAAAATCATCGAATTTAGCAATATTTTGACGTTTATCATCCCCTTTTCCTTTACGTGTTTTAAACAAAATATCATCGAATTAGGCAATATTTTGCCGTTTTCTTCACGTTTTTGTGAATTTTCAGTCTATGGGTATTAATTCATTAAATATACGATAAAAATGATGAAAACACATAATTGATTAGACAATAACCTTAAATACTTAATTTTCAATCATCTATTTGTTTCTCGTTAAAATACTGAGTAAGTTATTGAAAAGAAGAGAAGTTCGGTTTTTATTGCATATATCGACGTTTCATCCGGATTAGAGCGGTTTTACGTGTCGGTAATATAAACGGAAAATCAAGAACATTTTAGTTAATTCTAATGAAAACACATTGTTTTTTTATCATTTGTATTGGAAACAACATTGTCATATGTCTTTTCTTGAATATAAATAAAACGAAACCTCGCTGAATGATTTGAAGTTAAAATCCTCAAATATAGTTAAATAGTGACTTTTTTCACGTTTTTCATGTAGTTTGATATTACGTAAATATATTCATTTTTACCAATATTTCGATACTATTTCATGTAGTATCACGATATATGATTTGCCCTACAAATCTCAGAATTTCGCAATATGTTACATTTTAAGCAAGTTTTCTTGCATTTCGTTTCGTACGAAAAATCATCGAATTTAGCAATATTTGCACGTTTATCATCCCCTTTTCCTTTATGTGATTTAAACAAAATATCAACGAATTAGGCAATATTTTGCCGTTTTTCTACGTTTTAGTGAATTTTCAGTTTATTGGTATTAATTCATTATATATACGATAAAAATGATGCAAACACATAATTGATTAGAAAATAACCTTAAATACTTCATTTTCTATCAACTATTTGTTTCTCGTTAAAATACTGAGTAAGATATTGAAAAGGAAAGAAGTTCTGTTTTTATTGCATATATCGACGTTTCAGCCGGAATAAATCGGTTTTCGTGTACATCTTCCATCGGTAATATAAACGGAAAATCAAGAACATTTTAGTTAATTCTAATGAAAACACATTGTTTTTTTATCATTTGTA
Source organism: Procambarus clarkii (assembly GCF_040958095.1). NCBI lineage: Eukaryota > Metazoa > Arthropoda > Malacostraca > Decapoda > Cambaridae > Procambarus > Procambarus clarkii. Next base: position 28,902,656 of record NC_091166.1, read on the forward strand.
TTGGAAACAACATTGTCATATGTCTTTTCTTGGATCTAAATAAAACGAAACCTCGCTGAATGATTTGAAGTTAAAATCCTCAAATATGGTAAAATAGTGACTTTTTCACGTTAATCATGTAGTTTGATATTACGTAAATATATTCATTTTTACCAATATTTCGATACTATTTCATGTAGTATTACGATATATAATTTGGCCTTCAAATCTCAGAATTTCGCATAATGTTACATTTTAAGCAAGTTTTCTTGCATTTTATTTCGTACGAAAAATCATCGAATTTAGCAGTATTTTGACGTTTATCATCCCCTTTTCCTTTATGTGATTTAAACAAAATATCATCGAATTATGCAATATTTTGCCGTTTTTCCACGTTTTTGTGAATTTTCAGTCTATGGGTATTAATTCATTATATATACGATAAAAATGATGCAAACACATAATTGATTAGATAATAACCTTAAATACTTCATTTTCAATCATCTATTTGTTGCTCGTTAAAATACTGAGTAAGATATTGAAAAGGGGAGAAGTTCGGTTTTTATTGCATATATCGACGTTTCAGCCGGATTAGAGCGGTTTTACGTGTACATCTTCCATCGGTAATATAAACGGAAAATCAAGAACATTTTAGTTAATTCTAATGAAAACACATTGTTTTTTTATCATTTGTATTGGAAACAACATTGTCCGAAACCTCCCTGTATGATTTGAAGTTAAAATCCTCAAATATGGTTAAATAGTGACTTTTTTCACGTTTTTCATGTAGTTTGATATTACGTAAATATATTCATTTTTACCAATATTTCGATACTATTTCATGTAGTATTACGATATATAATTTGGCCTTCAAATCTCAGAATTTCGCATAATGTTACATTTTAGGCAAGTTTTCTTGCATTTTATTTCGTACGAAAAATCATCGAATTTAGCAATTTTTTTGATCAATATCAGTCTTTTCTTGGATCTAAATAATACGAAACCTCGCTCTATGATTTGAAGGTAAAATCCTCAAATATGGTAAAATAGTGACTTTTTCACGTTAATCATGTAGTTTGATATTACACAAATATATTCATTTTTACCATTATTTCGAAACTATTTCATGTAGTTTCACGATATGTGATTTGGCCTTCAAATCTCAGAATTTCGCATAATATTGCATTTTAAGCAAGTTTTCGTGCATTTTGTTTCGTACGAAAAATCATCGAATTTAGCAATATTTTGACCTTTATCATCCCCTTTTCCTTTACGTGATTTAAACAAAATATCATCGAATTAGGCAATATTTGCCGTTTTTCCACGTTTTTGTGAGATTTCAGTTTATGGGTATTAATTCATTATATATTCGATAAAAATGATGCAAACACATAATTGATTAGATAATTACCTTAAATACTTCATTTTCAATCATCTATTTGTTTCTCATTAAAATACTGAGTAAGATATTGAAAAGGGGAGAAGTTCGGTTTTTATTGCATATATCGACGTTTCAGCCGGAATAGAGCGGTTTTCGTGTATATCTTCCATCGGTAATATAAACGGAAAATGAGGAACATTTTAAATAATTCTAATGAAAACACACTGATTTTTAACATTTGTATTGGAAACAACATTGTCATATGTCTTTTCTTTCATCTAAATAATACGAAACCTCGCTGTATGATTTGAAGTTAAAATCCTCAAATATGGTTAAATAGTGACTTTTTACACGTTTTTCATGTAGTTTGATATTACGTAAATATATTCATTTTTACCAATATTTCGATACTATTTCATGTACTATTACGATATGTGATTTGGCCTTCAAATCTCAAAATTTCGCATAATGTTACATTATAAGCAAGTTTTCTTGCATTTTGTTTCGTACGAAAAATCATCGAATTTAGCAATATTTTGACGTTTATCATCCCCTTTTCCTTTATGTGATTTAAACAAAATATCAACGAATTAGGCAATATTTTGCCGTTTTTCTACGTTTTAGTGAATTTTCAGTTTATTGGTATTAATTCATTATATATACGATAAAAATGATGCAAACACATAATTGATTAGATAATAACCTTAAATACTTCATTTTCAATCAACTATTGGTTTCTCGTTAAAATACTGAGTAAGATATTGAAAAGGGGAGAAGTTCTGTTTTTATTGCATATATCGACGTTTCAGCCGGAATAGAGCAGTTTTCGTGTACATCTTCCATCGGTAATATAAACGGAAAATCAGGAACATTTTAGATAATTCTAATAGAAACACATTGATTTTTATAATTTGTATGGGAAACAACATTGTCATATGTCTTTTCTTGGATCGAAATAATACGAAACCTCGCTCTAAGATTTGAAGTTAAAATCCTCAAATATAGTTAAATAGTGACTTTTCACGTTAATCATGTAGTTTGATATTACGTAAATATATTCATTTTTACCAATATTTCGATACTATTTCAAGTAGTATCACGATATGTGATTTGCCCTTCAAATCTCAGAATTTCGCATAATATTGCATTTTGAGCAAGTTTACTTGCATTTTGTTTCGTACGAAAAATCATCGAATTTAGCAATATTTTGACGTTTACCATCCCCTCTTCCTTTATGTGATTTAAACAAAATATCAACGAATTAGGCAATATTTTGCCGTTTTTCTACGTTTTAGTGAATTTTCAGTTTATTGGTATTAATTCATTATATATATTCGATATATTCGATAAAAATGATGGAAACACATAATTGATTAGAAAATAACCTTAAATACTTCATTTTCTATCAACTATTTGTTTCTCGTTAAAATACTGAGTAAGATATTGAAAAGGAAAGAAGTTCTTTTTTTATTGCATATATCGACGTTTCAGCCGGAATAGATCGGTTTTCGTGTACATCTTCCATCGGTAATATAAACGGAAAATCAAGACCATTTTAGTTAATTCTAATGAAAACACATTGTTTTTTTATCATTTGTATCGGAAACAACATTGTCATATGTCTTTTCTTGGATCTAAATAAAACGAAACCTCGCTGAATGATTTGAAGTTAAAATCCTCAAATATGGTAAAATAGTGACTTTTTCACGTTAATCATGTAGTTTGATATTATGTAAATATATTCATTTTTACCAAAATTTCGATACTATTTCATGTAGTATTACGATATGTGATTTGGCCTTCAAATCTCAGAATTTCGCATAATGTTACATTTTAAGCAAGTTTTCTTGCATTTTCTTTCGTACGAAAAATCATCGAATTTAGCAATATTTTGACGTTTATCATCCCCTTTTCCTTTATGTGATTTAAATAAAATATCAACGAATTAGGCAATATTTTGCCGTTTTTCTACGTTTTAGTGAATTTTCAGTCTATGGGTATTAATTCATTATATATACGATAAAAATCATGCAAACACATAATTGATTAGATAATAACCTTAAATACTTCATTTTCATTCATCTATTTGTTTCTCGTTAAAATACTGAGTAAGATATTGAAAAGGGGAGAAGTTCGGTTTTTATTGCATATATCGACGTTTCAGCCGGATTAGAGCGGTTTTACGTGTACATCTTTCATCGGTAATATAAACGGAAAATCAAGAACATTTTAGTTAAAACACGAAAACACATTGTTTTTTTATCATTTGTATTGGAAACAACATTGTCATATGTCTTTTCTTGGATCTAAATAATACGAAACCAAGCTCTATGATTTGAAGGTAAAATCCTCAAATATGGTAAAATAGTGACTTTTTCACGTTAATCATGTAGTTTGATATTACGCAAATATATTCATTTTTGCCAATATTTCGAAACTATTTCATGTAGTTTCACGATATGTGATTTGGCCATCAAATCTCAGAATTTCGCATAATATTGCATTTTAAGCAAGTTTTCGTGCATTTTGTTTCGTACGAAAAATCATCGAATTTAGCAATATTTTGACGTTTATCATCCCCTTTTCCTTTAGGTGTTTTAAACAAAATATCATCGAATTAGGCAATATTTTGCCGTTTTCTTCACGTTTTTGTGAATTTTCAGTCTATGGGTATTAATTCATTAAATATACGATAAAAATGATGAAAACACATAATTGATTAGACAATAACCTTAAATACTTAATTTTCAATCATCTATTTGTTTCTCGTTAAAATACTGAGTAAGTTATTGAAAAGAAGAGAAGTTCGGTTTTTATTGCATATATCGACGTTTCATCCGGATTAGAGCGGTTTTACGTGTCGGTAATATAAACGGAAAATCAAGAACATTTTAGTTAATTCTAATGAAAACACATTGTTTTTTTATCATTAGTATTGGAAACAACATTGTCATATGTCTTTTCTTGGATCTAAATAATACGAAACCTCGCTCTATGATTTGGATTTAAAATCCTCATATATGGTAAAATAGTGACTTTTTCACGTTAATCATGTAGTTTGATATTACGCAAATATATTCATTTCTACCAATATTTCGAAACTATTTCATGTAGTTTCACGATATGTTATTTGGCCTTCAAATCTCATTATTTCGCATAATATTGCATTTTAAGCAAGTTTTCGTGCATTTTGTTTCGTACGAAAAATCATCGAATTTAGCAATATTTTGACGTTTATCATCACGTTTTCCTTTATGTGATTTAAACAAAATATCATCGAATTAGGCAATATTTTGCCGTTTTTCCACGTTTTTGCGAGATTTAAGTTTATGGGTATTAATTCATTAAATATACGATAAAAATGATGCAAACACATAATTGATTAGATAATAACCTTAAATACTTCATTTTCAATCAACTATTGGTTTCTCGTTAAAATACTGAGTAAGATATTGAAAAGGGGAGAAGTTCTGTTTTTATTGCATATATCGACGTTTCAGCCGGAATAGAGCGGTTTTCGTGTACATCTTCCATCGGTAATATAAACGGAAAATCAGGAACATTTTAGATAATTCTAATAGAAACACATTGATTTTTATCATTTGTATTGGAAACAACATTGTCATATGTCTTTTCTTGGATCGAAATAATACGAAACCTCGCTCTATGATTTGAAGTTAAAATCCTCAAATATGGTTAAATAGTGACTTTTCACGTTAATCATGTAGTTTGATATTACGTAAATATATTCATTTTTACCAATATTTCGATACTATTTCAAGTAGTATCACGATATGTGATTTGCCCTTCAAATCTCAGAATTTCGCATAATATTGCATTTTGAGCAAGTTTTCTTGCATTTTGTTTCGTACGAAAAATCATCGAATTTAGCAATATTTTGACGTTTATCATCCCCTTTTCCTTTATGTGATTTAAACAAAATATCAACGAATTAGGCAATATTTTGCCGTTTTTCTACGTTTTAGTGAATTTTCAGTTTATTGGTATTAATTCATTATATATACGATAAAAATGATGCAAACACATAATTGATTAGAAAATAACCTTAAATACTTCATTTTCTATCAACTATTTGTTTCTCGTTAAAATACTGAGTAAGATATTGAAAAGGAAAGAAGTTCTGTTTTTATTGCATATATCGACGTTTCAGCCGGAATAGATCGGTTTTCGTGTACATCTTCCATCGGTAATATAAACGGAAAATCAAGAACATTTTGGTTAATTCTAATGAAAACACATTGTTTTTTTATCATTTGTATTGGAAACAACATTGTCATATGTCTTTTCTTGGATCTAAATAAAACGAAACCTCGCTGAATGATTTGAAGTTAAAATCGTCAAATATGGTAAAATAGTGACTTTTTCACGTTAATCATGTAGTTTGATATTACGCAAATATATTCATTTTTACCATTATTTCCAAACTATTTCATGTAGTTTCACGATATGTGATTTGGCCTTCAAATCTCAGAATTTCGCATAATATTGCATTTTAAGCAAGTTTTCGTGCATTTTGTTTCGTACGAAAAATCATCGAATTTAGCAATATTTTGACCTTTATCATCCCCTTTTCCTTTACGTGATTTAAACAAAATATCATCGAATTAGGCAATATTTGCCGTTTTTCCACGTTTTTGTGAGATTTCAGTTTATGGGTATTAATTCATTATATATACGATAAAAATGATGCAAACACATAATTGATTAGATAATAACCTTAAATACTTCATTTTCAATCAACTATTGGTTTCTCGTTAAAATACTGAGTAAGATATTGAAAAGGGGAGAAGTTCTGTTTTTATTGCATATATCGACGTTTCAGCCGGAATAGAGCGGTTTTCGTGTACATCTTCCATCGGTAATATAAACGGAAAATCAGGAACATTTTAGAATATATTAATGAAAACACATTGATTTTTATCATTTGTATTGGAAACAACATTGTCATATGTCTTTTCTTGGATCGAATTAATACGAAACCTCGCTCTATGATTTGAAGTTAAAATCCTCAAATATAGTTAAATAGTGCCTTTTCACGTTTTTCATGTAGTTTGATATTACGTAAATATATTCATTTTTACCAATATTTCGATACTATTTCATGTAGTATCACGATATGTGATTTGCCCTTCAAATCTCAAAATTTCGCATAATATTGCATTTTGAGCAAGTTTTCTTGCATTTTGTTTCGTACGAAAAATCATCGAATTTAGCAATATTTTGACGTTTATCATCCCCCTTTTCCTTTATGTGATTTAAACAAAATATCAACGAATTAGGCAATATTTTGCCGTTTTTCTACGTTTTAGTGAATTTTCAGTTTATTGGTATTAATTCATTATATATATTCGATATATTCGATAAAAATGATGCAAACACATAATTGATTAGAAAATAACCTTAAATACTTCATTTTCTATCAACTATTTGTTTCTCGTTAAAATACTGAGTAAGATATTGAAAAGGAAAGAAGTTCTGTTTTTATTGCATATATCGACGTTTCAGCCGGAATAGATCGGTTTTCGTGTACATCTTCCATCGGTAATATAAACGGAAAATCAAGACCATTTTAGTTAATTCTAATGAAAACACATTGTTTTTTTATCATTTGTATTGGAAACAACATTGTCATATGTCTTTTCTTGGATCTAAATAAAACGAAACTTCGCTGAATGATTTGAAGTTAAAATCCTCAAATATGGTAAAATAGTGACTTTTTCACGTTAATCATGTAGTTTGATATTATGTAAATATATTCATTTTTACCAAAATGTCGATACTATTTCATGTAGTATTACGATATGTGATTTGGCCTTCAAATCTCAGAATTTCGCATAATGTTACATTTTAAGCAAGTTTTCTTGCATTTTATTTCGTACGAAAAATATTCGAATTTAGCAATATTTTGACGTTTATCATCCCCTTTTCCTTTATGTGATTTAAACAAAATATCATCGAATTATGCAATATTTTGCCGTTTTTCCACGTTTTTGTGAATTTTCAGTCTATGGGTATTAATTCATTATATATACGATAAAAATGGTGCAAACACATAATTGATTGGATAATAACCTTAAATACTTCATTTTCAATCATCTATTTGTTTCTCGGTAAAATACTGAGTAAGATATTGAAAAGGGGAGAAGTTCGGTTTTTATTGCATATATCGACGTTTCAGCCGGATTAGAGCGGTTTTACGTGTACATCTTTCATCGGTAATATAAACGGAAAGTCAAGAACATTTTAGTTAATTCTAATGAAAACACATTGTTTTTTTATCATTTGTATTGGAAACAACATTGTCATATGTCTTTTCTTGGATCGAAATAATACGAAACCTCGCTCTATGATTTGAAGTTAAAATCCTCAAATATAGTTAAATAGTGACTTTTTCACGTTTTTCATGTAGTTTGATATTACGTAAATATATTCATTTTTACAAATATTTCGATACTATTTCATGTAGTATCACGATATGTGATTTGCCCTTCAAATCTCAGAATTTCGCATAATATTGCATTTTGAGCAAGTTTTCTTGCATTTTCTTTCGTACGAAAAATCATCGAATTTAGCAATATTTTGACGTTTATCATCCCCTTTTCCTTTATGTGATTTAAACAAAATGTCAACGAATTAGGCAATATTTTGCCGTTTTTCTACGTTTTAGTGAATTTTCAGTTTATTGGTATTAATTCATTATATATACGATAAAAATGATGCAAACACATAATTGATTAGAAAATAACCTTAAATACTTCATTTTCTATCAACTATTTGTTTCTCGTTAAAATACTGAGTAAGATATTGAAAAGGAAAGAAGTTCTGTTTTTATTGCATATATCGACGTTTCAGCCGGAATAGATCGGTTTTCGTGTACATCTTCCATCGGTAATATAAACGGAAAATCAAGAACATTTTAGTTAATTCTAATGAAAACACATTGTTTTTTTATCATTTGTATTGGAAACAACATTGTCATATGTCTTTTCTTGGATATAAATAAAACGAAACCTCGCTGAATGATTTGAGGAGGATGGCTTCTACGGTGGATAAGAGGCTATCTATCCAACAGGAAGTCATCTGTACTGTTCCAAGGGCATAGGCGTGTAACGAGAGATTTTGAACTTGGCACTCCACAGGGAGGTGTCCTCAGTCGTACTCTGTTCAATGTGTTAATCAATGCACTTTTAAACTTAGTAACTAGAAAGTCCAGCGAACACATCATTAGCTATGTGGATGATATACTGATCCACACCAATGGGTATACCAACACCCAAAATGTTCTGAACTCTGTATTGTACACATGTCAGGAACTATGATTAGTCATCTCAGTAGAGAAAACAAAGATCTTGAACCGACACCCACCCAGACGAGGTGGGGCCGTTCGCAATATGCAGTTGGATGATGGCTCTCTGCTCGACTATGTTACCAGATACAAATACCTTGGTCTTGAGGTTCTACTGTACCGCAATGTTTTAGCCAGACTGGGTCGCCAATGTAGAGAGAGGCTCCGTGCTCTCAAGGCTGTGGCAGGTTGTGGCAGGCAAACACAACTGTACCGTAGAGTGTTATATATTTATTTCAGTTTGAACAATTTTTAACATTAAAGGATAAATCCTTTAATTGGTTGAAATTGGTTTTAACATTCGAAATCTAATTTGTTGATGTTAAATAATATAAGGTTCAAATTTATTAAGATACATACTTTAAAAACTATTTCTATTTGATACCAACAGTATCACGTTAAGAGAAGCGTCTCGCCTTGCTAACCCAAGTATAAAATATATAAAGAAACGGTGCAACTGTATTGGTATCTGCAGTACAAATATATGTCCCTATTTAAAGAAAAAATAAACTGCACCAATCACTGCCACTCCTCACACCAATGCAACAATAAGGAGAGTGATAACAGTGCTTCACATTCGACAATGTTAAATTATTTAACAGATGACGAGATAATGAACATTGGAACAAATGTACAGCTCTCTGACCTTCATATAAAATCTGCATGTGACCTCATCAAACAAACTGTGCCAAGCGTAGAAGGCCTTCATGACCCAGCGTTGTAGCGGGACCTCTCCTGGCCAGTTGCAATTGGTGAATTTATTCAAATTATCCAAGTTGATGGTTGTCACTGGGTCACCGTTTCCAACATTGGAGTAACGGGACAAATTAACATATACGACACCAGGCATAAATTACCATCCAAATCTACTGAAGTTATCTTGTATGCTCTTGCTAATTGCCAGGATACCTGGTTGATACCTGGTTGATGGGGTTCTCGGAGTTCTTCTACTCCCCAAGCCCGGCCCGAGGCCAGGCTTGACTTGTGAGAGTTTGGTCCACCAGGCTGTTGCTTGGAGCGGCCCGCAGGCCCACATACCCACTACAGCCCGGTTGGTCCGGTACTCCTTGGAGGAATAAATCTAGTTTCCTCTTGAAAATGTCTTGGATGATAAGCTTGGATGATAAGCTGATATGCAATGTAATGAATGTCAGCAGACACAGGGACTCAAGTATGAGTGGGGTATATGCTGCGGCGTTTGATGCATCACTTGCAAGTGGTGTAGATCCGGTGAACCTTGTATATGATGTGCAGAATATGAGACAACATCTACAAGAGAACTTCAAAGGAAAGTGTCTCATCTCATTCCCTGCAGCTCAGACACTGAGAAGAAAACGAATCATCCGGTCATGCTCGATGGAAATGTACTGCATTTGCAGAAAGCCAAATGATTTGAAGCTGAGGGTATGCTGTGACCGTTGCAATATTTGGCACCATGGATCATGTGTAGGTGTTACAGAATGTAATGAGGATTCGTGGATTTGTTTCTTTTGCGCTAGCAAGTTGTGAATTATAATTTAAAATAATTAATACATTATTATTATTATTATTATAACTTTACCAAATGCTTTGCTGAATCAAATAATGTTATTACTTTCAATGTGTTACAATAGCATAATTAAGTGCTGCAAGTGTCAGGTCTTTTATATAGTCGGTATTTGTTATATTCTGTACTCTTTTTATGTTATTTAAATTTCAAATAGAAATAGTTTTTAAAGTATGTATCTTAATAAATTTGAACCTTATATTATTTAACATCAACAAATTAGATTTCGAATATTAAAACCAATTTCAACCAATTAAAGGATTTATCCTTTAATGTTAAAAATTGTTCAAACTGAAATAAATATATAACACTGTACGGTACAGTTGTGTTTAATTATGTTTTGTGATTCCTTTGGAAAAGGTATTTGTGCACCAAGTACTACTAGGTCAGTATGAGATATGCTGAATGTTGTCAATATACCATCTGAATACGCCTCACTTTGCGTTAATCATTGGACGTTGGACATTTTTACTCTCACTCTCTCTCTCTCTCTCAGAGCATCCCCTTATGTGTTGTATGTGGGTGCTGAAGTTCAGTCTCTTCTCTATGTATAGGTGAAGGAACTTTCCATAATTGTTATTGCTAATGTTTACTTGTAATACTGGGTATACATCCGGTGTTCTTACCCTCGACCGCAGCGAGGGTAAGCCGCGGCCGTATGGTCTGAAACCCACAAATATTTACAATGGGGAGAGGGGGGATAACATTTCCTCTTCAAGCACGCGCACACAAATGAACTATGTTACTTAACTGGAAGCACTCGTACAACATAATTTACACGATTTCTCAGGATAATTATACTTCTTACCAGCATATATACAGTATAGTACCTAGGAGGTTCTCTTCAATGATATCTAAGATAATTAAAAGAACCCAAGCAAACTACTGTGGAAATGTGCAGGACAAACATATCAATTGTGACACTAGCTCTCCACATATGGCATTTTCTTAATTTAGAAACTGTACTTGTGGTCGATCTCGAACCCATGTTGTTGATGTGACGATGTATTATGAATTTTGTGGCTAGCTCCTCAAGATTGTAACTTGCTTAGATAAATAAATTGTGTGTTCAGTCCCTGAACCCATTATGTGATAAATTAACTAAACTAATAACTATAGTATGGCGACGAAACCTGAACTGCATAATGTAAATAGGGATTAACCAGAAAAAGATATAGGTGAAGAATAACACCAGGTAACTGTAAAGCTGCCGCCTAGTTGGGTGGGTGTGGAGCACATGACTGTAAAGCTGCCGCCCAGTTGGGTGGGTGTGGAGCACATGACTGTAAAGCTGCCGCCCAGTTGGGTGGGTGTGGAGCACATGACTGTAAAGCTGCCGCCTAGTTGGGTGGGTGTGGAGCACATGACTGTAAAGCTGCCGCCCAGTTGGGTGGGTGTGGTGCACATGACTGTAAAGCTGCCGCCCAGTTGGGTGGGTGTGGAGCACATGACTGTAAAGCTGCCGCCCAGTTGGGTGGGTGTGGAGCACATGACTGTAAAGCTGCCGCCTAGTTGGGTGGGTGTGGAGCACATGACTGTAAAGCTGCCGCCCAGTTGGGTGGGTGTGGAGCACATGACTGTAAAGCTGCCGCCCAGTTGGGTGGGTGTGGAGCACATGACTGTAAAGCTGCCGCCCAGTTGGGTGGGTGTGGAGCACATGACTGTAAAGCTGCCGCCCAGTTGGGTGGGTGTGGAGCACATGACTGTAAAGCTGCCGCCCAGTTGGGTGGGTGTGGAGCACATGACTGTAAAGCTGCCGCCCAGTTGGGTGGGTGTGGAGCAAGACTAGTAACTGTGCGACTCTTCATAGATGTAAAGTGCCTTGTATAGTGACTGTTGTGAGCCTCTTGTTGAATCACTTGTGATACAAAAGATTACTGATGTGTGTATTTGTGTGGGTGATTAAATATGCATGTGTATGTATATATGTATATGTACATGTATGCATAAGTATGTGTACATTAATAATTTTGTAACTAGCGTCAAAAGATTGTTATTTGCTTCGCTGAACGAACTAGAGGGTTCAGTTCCTGAACCGATTATGTGCCTCTGTAAACCTTTACACCACCGCCCACGGGATGGGTATTATGGGGTGCATAATAAAGAAAGAAAATGAATGGACCGAACCCCACAATTCATTTAGCTAAGCAAGTTACAATCTTGATGAGCTAGTTACAAAATTCACTATAAGTCGTCACATCATAAATGGGTTCGAGATCGACCACAAGTAGTGCATTACATAATTTATCAGTATTGTGCAGCCTTTGATCCCCGCCTGGCTGGATACTGATACCTAGGAAGTTTTTATGTGTCCGGACACAGGCGATAAGGTGGTATTATTTATTTAACTTAAGAGATATATATTTTTAAATGTTGTCACATTAACGGCTAGATCTTCCTTTCTTCTGACATATAGATTTTTAAGATTAATTAAAATATATGGAAACTAATTATACAATTTATTGGCTGGTGTGCAGGGCTTCACACTCTCAGAGCTAGCCATCAAGTAACTATCAAAACGCATATATCTTCGTTTTCACTTCAGTTATATTTATGACAAAGGATTTTAAATGTAGCCTATATTTCTACCTTTCTGATGACAAATACTTTCGTTAATTACAATATCTAGATCAAACTAACATTGATTTTCAAAAGGTTGTATATTTTCCATCAATGGAGAGCATCAGCCAAGAAGCCTTCTTTAAAATATGAATATCTTTCCTCACCCAATAAGATCTAATCTCTGAATAAAACGCAAAAAACGACTTGATTGTAACCTATCCACCGCTGCCCATTTGATGGGGAAGAGGGGGTTATGTGTAGGATAAACATATCAATTGTGACACTAGCCCTCCATATATGTCAGTTGCTTAAATTATAAACTGTACTTGTGGTCGGTCTCGAGCCCATTGTTGATGTGACAATGTGCATTGACTTTTGTAACTAGCTTATCAAGATTATAACTTGCTTGGCTATATGAATTGTGGGGCTCAGTCCCTGAGCCCATTATGTGCCTCTGTAACACTCCACTATCGCCCATAGGATGGGTATGGGGTGCATAATAAATGAACTAAACTAAGCTCTGCCTTTTTGATAACATATACAATTATAAGCTTTATTTGTGAATTTCAATTAATTAAACAAGGCGATGAGTCACAATAACGTGGCTGAAGTATGTTGACCAGACCACACACTAGAAGTTGAAGGGACGACGACGTTTCGGTCCGTCCTGGACCATTCACAATCGACTTGAGAATGGTCCAGGACGGACCGAAACGTCGTCGTCCCTTCAACTTCTAGTGTGTGGTCTGGTCAACTTAATTAAACAATATATCACAGAGCCTGTAGGGTTCGGTGAGATGAGCGAAGAGACATGGGAGATTTTACATAAGTACAGTACATGGTAGTTTAAGTAGCGAACGCATGTCAACGAATAGCGAGTATATATAACAAAACTATTGTCCTATGAAGTCGATTTGAAGTTAGTGATAGACACCAATGTGTAGCTATCAATAATATAACCTCTCCCATTCTACCAATAACCGTTGGAGTGCCACAGGGCAGCATCTTGGGGCCTCTTCTATTTCTTATATACATCAATGGTCTGCCTAATGTGTCTAACATTCTGAAACCCATTTTGTTTGCTGATGATGCTACCCTCATCTACTCCAACCCCAACCCACATACACTAAATGATGTTGTTAATAATGAACTAAAAAAAGTCCACTTATGGATATCAACCAACAAACTAACACTTAACATAGAAAAGACCTACTACATCCTATTTGGAAGCAAATCTACAAATGCAATTCAGCTTCAGATAGACAATGTAAACATTAGCAATAAAAATGATGGAAAGTTTCTTGGCCTATTCCTAGACAAGAGACTCAACTTCAGCACCCACATACAACACATAACTAAGAAAGTCTCTAAAACAGTTGGTATACTCTCCAAAATCAGATATTATGTACCTAACTCTGCTCTCATCTCTCTATATTATGCACTAATCTATCCCTATCTCAACTATGGTATCTGTGCATGGGGTTCAACCACTGCAAACCACCTCAAGTCCATCATCACCCAGCAGAAATCTGCTATCAGAATAATATCAAATTCTGCTTTCAGACAACACACAGCCCCCTTGTTTAACTCCCTAAACATGCTAAACATAATCTCACTCCATAAATTCTCTTGTGTCAACTACATTTACAAAACCCTGTTCTTAAATGCAAATCCTGCTCTGAAACTCTTCCTGGACAGATGTAATAGGACCCATTATCACCACACAAGAAATAAATATCTCTTTGATATCCCCAGAGTTAAACTTAATCTGTGTAAACATTCTATGCAAATAAAGGTACCCAGTTTATGGAACTCACTCCCTACTGAATTGAAAAGCTGTCCAACTTTTACATCATTCAAAATCAATACTAAAAGGTATCTAATTTCATCTTCATAGTTTTTCACTTTTTGCCTTAAAATTGCACTGTATCTATTGCTACCCAATCTCCCAACCTTTATGTTCCCAATTTGAACATCTTTACCATTGTGATCATTGCTGTCTTCTTATATGTGCTGCCAATCTGCTGTATGGTGTTTATAAATCTTGTTTATCTGTATCTTTTGCTACCCAGTCTCCCAATCTTTATGTACCCAATCTGAACATCTCTACCATTGTGATCATTGCTGTCTTATATGTGCTGTCAATCTGCTGTATGGTGTCTATTAATCTTGTTTAAATTACTAATCAAGCTGTCAATGTAATCAATCAGAGCTTTAATATAACAATGTGCTTTAATATACTTACTAAGCTCTCTCATCTCATTTTTCTCTTGCAATGTATCTTTGTCATTTATCAATTCTGATAGAAATTCCCTACTTAAAATTATCTATTAGATTAAGGACCTGCCCGAAACGCTGCGCGTACTAGTGGCTTTACAAGAGTGTAAATACTGAACTCTCCAATGTATTCTGACAAACCCAATGTACCTTCTTGTATATATATAAATAAATAAATAAAATAAATAAATTTAACTTCCAAACATATATTTTTTAATAAATGTTAAATGTTTTCTGACTAATTATGTTAGATTTTATTAAAAATATGTATTCTACTTGTTAACATTATAATTTAAATTAGTGATAATTTGTGCAGAGAAGTGCGACAACTGGATATGCCAACAAACACTTTCCAAACAACGATATATCTTGGATAAGTCGCTCCACAACATTGACGCTTGGACCGTCGACTTCCTTTGATGCTACTTATTTACTTATTTCATAATGAAATTACATTAGTTTGGAGTAAATATATGTTTTCTCATGTTCTGCATTCAGCACCCACATTATAGTGAGTATATATATCATATTACTTCATTACCTAAATAATGCTAGGAGGGTTTGAGTAGCTTTGGGTCTTTAGTGGACAGAATCCCCAATAGATGGGGGGAGAGTCGCCCCATCTCTCTCGCCCGAGCAAGAGTCGAAACTTAATTTAAAATTGATATATCTTTGTTCTCGAACATGATATATTTCATTTGGTGCAATCATAATAATGTTCATATCTCGGTCTTTCTGGAGGCATATAAGATTTTAGGCTTTATTAGCGTATCTTTGTTAATTATACAATATATCGGCAAGTGCGTAGGCGTCTGCACTCCATGACCGACAAGCTACTGAGCGCTACTATAAAAACATATGTATCTTCACTTGAGCTATAAATATGTCTATTGTAATGTATTTAAAATGAATCTCTTATTTCTATCTTGCTTAAGACATATAAAACATTTGTGTTTATTAACGAATTTACGTGAAATAAACATTGATCTGAGAGAGAGTTGCTCTGTCGTTCAGTCTGTACGGGGTGGGAGCTCCGTAATTTTTAAAATACATGTATCTTCATTAGAACTTTAAATATGTCTATGGTAAAATGTTTAATGTGAAGCTTATATGTCTGCCTTTCTTGAGACATATAAAACACATATGTTTATTAACGAATTCACGTAAAATAAACATTGTTCTGCGAGAGAGTTGCTCGGTCGATCGATCTGTCTGGGGTCGGAGCTCGGCTATTATAAAAATACACGTATCTTCGCTTTAATTTTAAATATGCCCATGGTAAGGTATTTAGAATGAAGCTTATATTTCTATCTTTCTTGTGACATATAAAATTGTTACGTTTATTAAGGAATCTGCGTGAAATAGGCATGGTTCTGAGATGAATGCTGCGGTTTTCGAGCTCGACGCGCGACAATGGACGCCATACACATCCAGTGGGTGTTATTGGACCCCATACCCATTCTATGGGTGGTTGGAGCCCCATACTCATTCTATGGGTGGTTGGAGCCCCATACCCATCCTGTGGGTTGTAGTGGACGCCATACTCATCCTGTGGGTGGTATTGGACCCCATACCCTTCCTGTGGGAGGATGTGGTCCCCATACTCATCCTGTGGGTGGATGTGACCCTCATACCCATCCTGTGGGTGGTATTGGACCCCTTACCCACCTAACAGGTGGTAGTGGACAATATACCCATCCTAGCTATAGTTGGTATAGTAGACACAATAATATCCTGTTTGCAGTAGTTTACCCCATAGACATTCCATCGTTTTCTGTTAGCGTTTAAAACACATTGATTTTTATCATTTGTATTGGAAACAACATTTTTTATGTCTTTTCTAGGATCTAAACAATACGAAACCTCGCTTTATGATTTGAAGTTAAAATCCTCAAATAAGGTAATAGGCCGATTTTCTTCACGTTTTTTATATAGTGTGACTTCACGTGAATATATTCGGTTTTACCAATATTTCGATACTATTTCATGTAGTATCACGATATGTGATTTGGCCTTTAAATATTTCGCATAATATTGCATTTTAACCAAGTTTTCTTGCATTTTGTTTCGTACAAAAATCATCGAATATAGCAAAATTTTGACGTTTATCATCCCCTTTTTCTTTATGTGATATAAATAAAATATCATCGAATTAATGTGTTTTCATAAAAATACTCTAAAATATTCCTGATTTTCCGTTTATATTACCGATAGATGATGTACACGTAAAACCGCTCTAATCCGGCTGAAACGTCGATATATGCAATAAAAACAGAACTTCTCCCCTTTTCAATATCTTACTCAATATTTTACCGAGAATCAAATATTTGATTGAAAATGAAGTATTTAAGATTATTTTCTAATAAATTATGTGTTTGCATCATTTTTATCATATATTTAATGAATTATTACCAATAAACTGAAAATTCACAAAAACCTGGAAAAACGGCAAAATATTGCCTAATTCGAGGATATTTTCTTAAAATCACTTAAAGGAAAAGGGGATGATAAACGTCAAAATATTGCTAAATTCGATGATTTTTAGTACAAAACAAAATGCGAAAAAACTTGCTTAAAAATGAAAAATTGCGAATTTCTCAGATTTGAAGGCCAAATCACATATCGTGAGAAAACATGAAGTAGTATCGAAATATTGGTAAAAACGAATATATTTATGTAAAGTGACAGTACATGAAAAACGTGAAAAAGTCGCTATATAACCAAATTTGAGGATTTTTACTTCATATCAAAAAGCGAGGTTTCGTATTTTTTAGATCCTAGAAAAGACATAAAAATGTTGTTTCATATACAAATGATAAAAATCAATGTGTTTTCATCAGAATTAACTAAAATGTTCCTGATTTTCCGTTTATATTACTGATGGAAGATGTACACGTAAAACCGCTCTAAACCGGCTGAAACGTTGATATATGCAATAAAAACTGAACTTCTCGCTTTTTAAATATCTTACTCAGTATTTTAACGAGAAACAAATAGTTGATTGAAAATGAAGTATTTAAGGTTTTTTCTAATCAATTATATGTTTGCATCATTTTTATCGTATATTTAATGAAATATTAACAATAAACTGAAAATTCACAAAAACGTGAAAAACGGAAAAATATTGCCTAATTCGATGGTATTTTGTTTAAATCACATAAAGGAAAAGGGGAGATGGTAAACGTCAAAATATTGCTAAATTCGATGATTTTTAGTACAAAATAAAACGCAAGAAAACTTGCTTAAAAATGCAAAATTTGCGAAATTCTGAGATTTGAAGGCCAAATCACATATCGTGAGAAAATATGAAGTAGCATCGAAATATTGGTAGAAACTAATATATTTACGTAATGTCACACTACATGAAAAACGTGAAAAAAAATCGCTATATTACCAAATTTAAGAATTTAACTTCAAATCATAAAGCGAGGTTTCGTATTATTTTGATCCTAGAAAAGACATATAAAGATGTTGTTTCCAATACAAATGATAAAAATCAATGTGTTTTCATTAATATATTCTAAAATGTTCCTGATTTTCCGTTTATATTACCCATGGAAGATGTACACGTAAAACCGCTTGAATTCGGCTGAAACGTCGATATATGCAATAAAAACAGAACTTCTCCCCTTTTCAGTATCTTACTGAGTATTTTATCGAGAGACAAATAGTTGATTGAAAATGAAGTATTTAAGGTGTTTTTCTAATCAATTATGTGTTTGCATAATTTTTATCGTATATTTAATGAATTATTACCAATAAACTGAAAATTCACAAAAACGTGGAAAAACGGCAAAATATTACCTAATTCGATGATATTTTGTTAAAATCATCTAAAGGAAAAGGGGGATGATAAACGTCAAAATATTGCTAAATTCGATGTTTTTTAGTACAAAACAAAATGCACGAAAACTTGTTTAAAAATAAAAAAATTGCGAAATTCTAAGATTTGAAGGCCAAATCACATATCGTGAGAAAACATGAAGTAGTATCGAAATATTCGTAAAAACGAATACATTTACGTAAAGTGACACTACATGAAAAACGTGAAAAAAGTCTCTATATTCAGGCGATGAGTCACAATAACGTGGCTGAAGTATGTTGACCAGACCACACACTAGAAATTGAAGGGACGACGACGTTTCGGTCCGTCCTGGACCATTCTCAAGTCGATTCTCAAGTCGAGAATGGTCCAGGACGGACCGAAACGTCGTCGTCCCTTCAATTTCTAGTGTGTGGTCTGGTCAACAAGTCTCTATATTACCAAATTTGAGGATTTTTACTTCAAATCATAAGGCGATGTTTCGTATTTTTTAGATCCTAGAAAATACATATAAAGATGTTGTTTCCAATTCAAATTATAAATATTAATGTGTTTTCATTAAAATACTCTAAAATGTTCCTGATTTTCCGTTTATATTACCGATGAAAGATGTACACGTAAAACCGCTCTCATCCGGCTGAAACGTCGATATATGCAATAAAAACAGAACTTCTCCCCTTTTCAATATCTTACTCAGTATTTTAATGAGAAACAAATAGTTGATTGAAAATGAAGTATTTAATGTTAATTTCTAATCAATTATGTGTTTGCATTATTTTTATCGTATATATAATGAATTATTAACAATAAACTGAAAATTCACAAAAACGTGGAAAAACGGCAAAATATTGCCTAATTCGATGATATTTTGTTTATATCACATAAAGGAAAAGGGGATGATAAACGTCAAAATATTGCTATATTCGATGATTTTTAGTACGAAACAAAATGCAAGAAAACTTACTTAAAATGCAATATTATGCGAAATTCTGAGATTTAAGGGCCAAATCACATATCGTGATACTACATGAAATAGTATCGAAATATTGGTAAAAACGAATATATTCACGTGAAGTCACACTACATAAAAAACGTGAACAAAACCACTCTATTACCTTATTTGAAGATTTTTACTTCAAATCATAGAGCGAGGTTTCATATTATTTAGATCCTAGAAAAGACATATAAAAATGTTGTTTCCAATACAAATGATAAAAATCAATGTATTTTCATTAGAATTAACTAAAGTGTTCCTGATTTTCCGTTTATATTACCGATGGAAGATGTACACGTAAAACTGCTCTAATCCTGCTGAAACGTCGATATATGCAATAAAAACAGAACTCCTCGCTTTTTCAATATCTTACTCAGTTTTTTAACGAGAAACAAATAGTTGATTGAAAATGAAGTATTTAATGTTAATTTTTAATCAATTTTGTGTTTGCATCATTGTTATCGTATATATATTGAATTATTAACAATAAACTGAAAATTCACAAAAACGTGGAAAAACGGCAAAATATTGCTTAATTCGATGAAATTTTGTTTATATCAGATGATAAACGGAAAAGGGGATGATAAACGTCAAAATATTGCTATATTCGATGAATTTTAGTACGAAACATAATTCAAGAAAACTTACTTAAGATGCAATATTATGCAAAATTCTGAGATTTAAAGGCCAAATCACATATCGTGATACTACATGAAATAGTATCGAAATATTGGTAAAACGAATATATTCACGTGAAGTCACACTACATGAAAAATATGAACTAAATCGCTCTATTCCCATATATGAGGATTTTAAATTCAAATCATAAAGCGAGGTTTCGTATTATTTAGATCTTAGAAAAGACATATAAAAATGTTGTTTCCAATACAATTGATAAAAATCAATGTGTTTTCATTAGAATTAACTAAAATGTTCCTGATTTTCCGTTTATATTACCGAAGGAAGATGTACACGTAAAACCGCTTGAATTCGGCTAAAACGTCGATATATGCAATAAAAACAGAACTTCTCCCCTTTTCAATATCTTACTAAGTATTTTATCGAAAGACAAATAGTTGATTGAAAATGAAGTATTTCAGTTTTTTTCTAATCAATTATGTGTTTGCATCATTTTTATCGTATATTTAATGAATTATTAACAATAAACTGAAAATTCACAAAAACGTGGAAAAAAAGCAAAATATTGCCTAATTCGACGGTATTTTGTTTAAATCACATAAAGGAAAAGTGGATGATAAACGTCAAAATATTGCTATATTCGATAATTTTTAGTACGAAACAAAACGGAAGAAAACTTGCTTAAAAATGCAAAATTTGCGAAATTCTGAGATATGAAGGCCAAATCACAAATCGTGAGAAAATATGAAGTATTATCGAAATATTGGTAAAACGAATATATTTACGTAATGTCACACTACATGAAAAATGTGAAAAAAGTCGCTATATTACCAAATTTGAGGATTTTAACTTCAAATCAAAAAGCGATGTTTCGTATTTTTTAGATCCTAGAAAAGACATAAAAATGTTGTTTCCAATACAAATGATAAAAATTAATGTGTTTTCATTAGACTTACCTAAAATGTTCTTGATTTTCTGTTTATATTACCGATGGAAGATGTATACGTAAAACCGCTCTAATCCTGCTGAAACGTCGATATATGGAATAAAAGCATAACTTCTCGCTTTTTCAATATCTTACTCAGTTTTTTAACGAGAAACAAATAGTTGATTGAAAATGAAGTATTTATTATTAATTTGTAATCAATTGTGTTTTTGAATCATTTTTATCGTGTATATAATGAATTAATACCAATAAACTGAAAATTCACAAAAAGGTGTAAAAACAGAAAAAATATTGCCTAATTCGATGATATTTTGTTTATATCACATAAAGGAAAAGGTGATGATAAACGTCAAAATTCGATGATTTTTAGTACGAAACAAAATGCAAGAAAACTTGATTAAAATGCAATATTATGCGAAATTCGGATATTTAAAGGCCAAATCACATATCGTGATACTACATGAAATAGTGTCGAAATATTGGTAAAAACGAATATATTCACGTGAAGTCCCACTACATAAAAAACGTGAACTAAATCGCTCTATTACCATATTTGAGGATTTTAACTTCAAATCATAAAGCGAGGTTTCGTATTATTTAGATCCTAGAAAAGACATATAAAAATGTTGTTTCCAATACAAATGATAAAAATCAATGTGTTTTCATTAGAATTAACTAAAGTGTTCCTGATTTTCCGTTTATATTACCGATGGAAGATGTACACGTAAAACCGCTCTAATCCGGCTGAAACGTCGATATATGCAATAAAAACCGAACTTCTCGCATTTTCAATATCTTATTCAGTGTTTTAACGAGAAACAAATAGTTGATTGAAAATTAAGTATTTATTATTATTTTTAAATCAATTATGTGTTTGCATCATTTTTATCGTATATATAATGAATTAATAATTCGATAATACTTCATGTTTTCTCACGATATGTGATTTGGCCTTCATATCTCAGAATTTCGCAAATTTTGCATTTTTAAGCAAGTTTTCTTGCGTTTTGTTTCGTACAAAAAATCATCGAATATAGCAATATTTTGACGTTTATCATCACCTTTTCCTTTATGTGATATAAACAAAATATCATCGAATTAGGCAATATTTTGCCGGTTTTCCACGTTTTTGTGAATTTTCAGTTTATTGGTATTAATTCATTATATATACGATAAAAATGATGGAAACACATAATTGAATAGAAATTAACAATAAATACTTCATTTTCAATCAACAATTTGTTTCTCGTTAAAATACTGAGTAAGATATTGAAAAGGGGAGAAGTTCTGTTTTTATTGCATTAATCGACGTTTCAGCCGGATGAGAGCGGTTTTACGTGTACATCTTCCATCGGTAATATAAACGGAAAATCAAGAATATTTTAGGTAAGTCTGATGATAACACATTAATTTTTATCATTTGTATTGGAAACAACATTTTTATGTCTTTTCTAGGATCTAAAAAATACGAAACCTCGCTTTTTGATTAGAAGTAAAAATCCTCAAATTTGGTAATATAGCGACTTTTTTCACGTTTTTCATGTAGTGTGACATTACGTAAATATATTCGTTTTACCAATATTTCGATAATACTTCAAGTTTTCTCATGATATGTGATTTGGCCTTCATTTCTCAGAATTTCTCAAATTTTGCATTTTTAAGCAAGTTTTCTTGCGTTTTGTTTCGTACAAAAAATCATTGAATTTAGCAATATTTTGACGTTTATCATCCACTTTTCCTTTATGTGATTTAAACAAAATACCATCGAATTAGGCAATATTTTGCCGTTTTTCCACGTTTTTGTGAATTTTCAGTTTATTGTTAATAATTCATTAAATATACACGAAAAATGATGCAAACACATAATTGATTAGAAAAAAACCTTAAATACTTCATTTTCAATCAACTATTTGTCTGTCGATAAAATACTCAGTAAGATATTGAAAAGGGGAGAAGTTCTGTTTTTATTGCATATATCGATGTTTCAGCCGAATTCAAGCGGTTTTACGTGTACATCTTCCATCGGTAATATAAACGGAAAATCAGGAACATTTTAGTCAATTCTAATAAAAACACATTGATTTTTATCAATTGTATTGGAAACAACATTTTTATGTCTTTTCTAAGATCTAAATAATACGAAACCTCGCTTTATGATTTGAAGTTAAAATCCTAAAATATGGTAATAGAGCGATTTTGTTCACGTTTTTCATGTAGTGTGACTTCACGTGAATATATTTGTTTTTACCAATATTTCGATACTATTTCATGTAGTATCACGATATGTGATTTGGCCTTTAAATCTCAGAATTTCGCATAATATTGCATTTTAAGTAAGTTTTCTTGCATTTTGTTTCGTACTAAAAATGATCGAATATAGCAATATTTTGACGTTTATCATCCCCTTTTCCTTTATGTTATATATACAAAATATGATCGAATTAGGCAATATTTTGCAGTTTTTCCACGTTTTTGTGAATTTTTAGTTTATTGTTAATAATTCATTATATATACGATAAAAATGATGCAAACACATAATTGATTAGAAATTAACATTAAATACTTCATTTTCAATCAACTATTTGTTTCTCGTTAAAATACTGAGTAAGATATTGAAAAGGGGAGAAGTTCTGTTTTTATTGCATTAATCGACGTTTCAGCCGGATGAGAGCGGTTTTACGTGTACATCTTTCATCGGTAATATAAACGGGAAATCAGAAACATTTTAGAGTATTTTAATGAAAACACATTGATTTTTATAATTTGTATTGGAAACAACATTTTTATATGTCTTTTCTAGGATCTAAATAATATAGAACCTCGCATTATGATTTGAAGTTAAAATCCTCAAATTTGGTAATATAGCGATTTTTTTTCACGTTTTTCATGTAGTGTGATTGTAGGTAAATATATTCATTTCTACCAATATTTCGATAATACTTCATGTTTTCTCACGATATGTGATTTGGCCTTAAATCTGAGAATTTCGCTTAATATTGTATTTTTAAGCAAGTTTTCTTAAGTTTTGTTTTGTACTAAAAATCATTGAATTTAGCAATATTTTGACGTTTATCATACTCTTTTCCTTTATGTGATTTAAACAAAATATCATCGAATTAGGCAATAGTTTGCCGTTTTTCCACGTTTTTGTGAATTTTCCGTTTATTTTTATTAATTCAATATATATACGATAAAAATGATGCAAACACATAATTGATTAGAAATTAACATTAAATACTTAATTTTCAATCAACTATTTGTTTCTCATTAAAAAACTGAGTAAGATATTGAAAAAGCGAGAAGTTCTGTTTTTACTGCATATATCAACGTTTCAGCCAGATTAGAGCGGTTTTACGTGTACATCTTCCATCGGTAATATAAACGGAAAATCAGGAACACTTTTGTTAATTCTAATGAAAACACATTGATTTTTATCATTTGTATTGGAAACAACATTTTTATATGTCTTTTCTAGGATCCAAATAATACGAAACCTCGCTTTATGATTTCAAGATAAAATCCTCAAATATGGTAATAGAGCTATTTTGTTCACGTTTTTATGTAGTGTGACTTCACGTGAATATATTCGTTTTTACCAATATTTCGATACTATTTCATGTAGTATCACGATATGTGATTTGGCCTTCAAATCTCAGAATTTCGCAAATTTTGCATTTTTAAGCAAGTTTTCTTGCGTTTTGTTTTGTACTAAAAATCATCGAATATAGCAATATTTTGACGTTTATCATCACCTTTTCCTTTATGTGATATAAACAAAATATCATCGAATTAGGCAATATTTTGCCGGTTTTCAACGTTTTTGTGAATTTTCAGTTTATTGGTATTAATTCATTATATATACGATAAAAATGATGCAAACACATAATTGAATAGAAATTAACAATAAATACTTCATTTTCAATCAACAATTTGTTTCTCGTTAAAATACTGAGTAAGATATTGAAAAGGAGAGAAGTTCTGTTTTTATTGCATATATCGACGTTTCAGCCGGATTAGAGCGGTTTTACGTGTACATCTTACATCGGTAATGTAAACGGAAAATCAGGAACACTTTAGTTAATTCTAATGAAAACACATTGATTTTTATCATTTGTATTGGAAACAACATTTTTATATGTCTTTTCTAGGATGTAAATAATACGAAACCTCGCTTTATGATTTCAAGATAAAGTCCTCAAATATGGTAATAGAGCTATTTTGTTCACGTTTTTATGTAGTGTGACTTCACGTGAATATATTCGTTTTTACCAATATTTCGATACTATTTCATGTAGTATCACGATATGTGATTTGGCCTTCAAATCTCAGAATTTCGCAAATTTTGCATTTTTAAGCAAGTTTTCTTGCGTTTTGTTTTGTACTAAAAATCATCGAATATAGCAAAATTTTGACGTTTATCATCACCTTTTCCTTTATGTGATATAAACAAAATATCATCGAATTAGGCAATATTTTGCCGGTTTTCAACGTTTTTGTGAATTTTCAGTTTATTGGTATTAATTCATTATATATACGATAAAAATGATGCAAACACATAATTGAATAGAAATTAACAATAAATACTTCATTTTCAATCAACAATTTGTTTCTCGTTAAAATACTGAGTAAGATATTGAAAAGGGGAGAAGTTCTGTTTTTATTGCATATATCGACGTTTCAGCCGGATTAGAGCGGTTTTACGTGTACATCTTACATCGGTAATATAAACGGAAAATCAAAAACACTTTAGTTAATTCTAATGAAAACACATTGATTTTATCATTTGTATTAGAAACAACATTTTTATATGTCTTTTCTAGGATCTAAATAATACGAAACCTCGCTTTATGATATGAAGTTAAAATCCTCAAATATGGTAATAGAGCGATTTAGTTCACGTTTTTTATGTAGTGTGACTTCACGTGAATATATTCGTTTTTACCAATATTTCGATACTATTTCATGTAGTATCACGATATGTGATTTGGCCTTTAAATATCCGAATTTCGCATAATATTGCATGTTAATCAAGTTTTCTTGCATTTTGTTTCGTACTAAAAATCATCGAATTTAGCAATATTTTGACGTTTATCATCACCTTTTCCTTTATGTGATATAAACAAAATATCATCGAATTAGGCAATATTTTGCCGTTTTTCCACCTTTTTGTGAATTTTCAGTTTATTGGTATTAATTCATTATATATATGATAAAAATGATTCAAAAACACAATTGATAACAAATTAATAATAAATACTTTATTTTCAATCAACTATTTGTTTCTCGTTAAAAAACTGAGTAAGATATTGAAAAAGCGAGAAGTTATGCTTTTATTGCATATATCGACGTTTTAGCAGGATTAGGGCGGTTTTACGTGTACATCTTCCATCGGTAATATAAACGGAAAATCAAGAATATTTTAGGTAAGTCTGATGAAAACACATTAATTTTTATCATTTGTATTGGAAACAACATTTTTATGTCTTTTCTAGGATCTAAAAAATACGAAACCTCGCTTTTTTATTTGAAGTAAAAATCCTCAAATTTGGTAATATAGCGACTTTTTTCACGTTTTTCATGTAGTGTGACATTACGTAAATATATTCGTTTTACCAATATTTCGATAATACTTCATGTTTTCTCACGATATGTGATTTGGCCTTCATATCTCAGAATTTTGCAAATTTTGCATTTTTAAGCAAGTTTTCTTGCGTTTTGTTTCGTACAAAAAATCATTGAATTTAGCAATATTTTGACGTTTATCATCCACTTTTCCTTTATGTGATTTAAACAAAATACCATCGAATTAGGCAATATTTTGCCGTTTTTCCACGTTTTTGTGAATTTTCAGTTTATTGTTAATAATTCATTAAATATACACGAAAAATGATGCAAACATATAATTGATTAGAAAAAAACCTTAAATACTTCATTTTCAATCAACTATTTGTCTGTCGATAAAATACTCAGTAAGATATTGAAAAGGGGAGAAGTTCTGTTTTTATTGCATATATCGATGTTTCAGCCGAATTCAAGCGGTTTTACGTGTACATCTTCCATCGGTAATATAAACGGAAAATCAGGAACATTTTAGTCAATTCTAATAAAAACACATTGATTTTTATCAATTGTATTGGAAACAACATTTTTATGTCTTTTCTAAGATCTAAATAATACGAAACCTCGCTTTATGATTTGAAGTTAAAATCCTAAAATATGGTAATAGAGCGATTTTGTTCACGTTTTTCATGTAGTGTGACTTCACGTGAATATATTCGTTTTTACCAATATTTCGATACTATTTCATGTAGTATCACGATATGTGATTTGGCCTTTAAATCTCAGAATTTCGCATAATATTGCATTTTAAGTAAGTTTTCTTGCATTTTGTTTTGTACTAAAAATCATCGAATATAGCAATATTTTGACGTTTATCATTCCTTTTTCCTTTATGTAATATAAACAAAATACCATTGAATTAGGCAATATTTTGCCGTTTTTCCACGTTTTTGTGAATTTTCAGTTTATTTTTATTAATTCAATATATATACGATAAAAATGATGCAATCATATAATTGATTAGAAATTAACATTAAATACTTCATTTTCAATCAACTATTTGTTTCTCGGTAAAAAAACTGAGTAAGATATTGAAAAAGCGAGAAGTTCTGTTTTTATTGCATGTATCGACGTTTCAGCCGGATTAGAGCGGTTTTACGTGTACATCTTCCATCGGTAATATAAACGGAAAATCAGGAACACTTTAGTTAATTCTAATGAAAACACATTGATTTTTATCATTTGTATTGGAAACAACATTTTTATATGTCTTTTCTAGGATCTAAATAATACGAAACCTCGCTTTATGATTTGAAGTTAAAATCCTCAAATATGGTAATAGAGCGATTTAGTTCACGTTTTTTATGTAGTGTGACTTCACGTGAATATATTCGTTTTTACCAATATTTCGACACTATTTCATGTAGTATCACGATATGTGATTTGGCCTTTAAATATCCGAATTTCGCATAATATTGCATTTTAATCAAGTTTTCTTGCATTTTGTTTCGTACTAAAAATCATCGAATTTAGCAATATTTTGACGTTTATCATCACCTTTTCCTTTATGTGATATAAACAAAATATCATGGAATTAGGCAATATTTTTTCTGTTTTTCCACCTTTTTGTGAATTTTCAGTTTATTGGTATTAATTCATTATATATACGATAAAAATGATTCAAAAACACAATTGATTACAAATTAATAATAAATACTTCATTTTGAATCAACTATTTGTTTCTCGTTAAAAAACTGAGTAAGATATTGAAAAAGCGAGAAGTTATGCTTTTATTGCATATATCGACGTTTCAGCAGGATTAGAGCGGTTTTACGTGTACATCTTCCATCGGTAATATAAACAGAAAATCAAGAACATTTTAGGTAAGTCTAATGAAAACACATTAATTTTTATCATTTGTATTGGAAACAACATTTTTATGTCTTTTCTAGGATCTAAAAAATACGAAACCTCGCTTTTTGATTTGAAGTAAAAATCCTCAAATTTGGTAATATAGCGACTTTTTTCACGTTTTTCATGTAGTGTGACATTACGTAAATATATTCGTTTTACCAATATTTCGATAATACTTCATATTTTCTCACGATATGTGATTTAGCCTTCATATCTCAGAATTTCGCAAATTTTGCATTTTTAAGCAAGTTTTCTTGCGTTTTGTTTCATACAAAAAATCATTGAATTTAGCAATATTTTGACGTTTATCATCCACTTTTCCTTTATGTGATTTAAACAAAATACCATCGAATTAGGCAATATTTTGCCGTTTTTCCACGTTTTTGTGAATTTTCAGTTTATTGTTAATAATTCATTAAATATACACGAAAAATGATGCAAACACATAATTGATTAGAAAAAAAACTTAAATACTTCATTTTCAATCAACTATTTGTCTGTCGATAAAATACTCAGTAAGATATTGAAAAGGGGAGAAGTTCTGTTTTTATTGCATATATCGATGTTTCAGCCGAATTCAAGCGGTTTTACGTGTACATCTTCCATCGGTAATATAAACGGAAAATCAGGAACATTTTAGTCAATTCTAATAAAAACACATTGATTTTTATCAATTGTATTGGAAACAACATTTTTCTGTCTTTTCTAAGATCTAAATAATACGAAACCTCGCTTTATGATTTGAAGTTAAAATCCTAAAATATGGTAATAGAGCGATTTTGTTCACGTTTTTCATGTAGTGTGACTTCACGTGAATATATTGGTTTTTACCAATATTTCGATACTATTTCTTGTTGTATCACGATATGTGATTTGGCCTTTAAATCTCAAAATTTCGCATAATATTGCATTTTAAGTAAGTTTTCTTGCATTTTGTTTCGTACTAAAAATCATCGAATATAGCAATATTTTGACGTTTATCATCCCCTTTTCCTTTATGTGATATAAACAAAATATCATCGAATTAGGCAATATTTTGCCGTTTTTCCACGTTTTTGTGAATTTTCAGTTTATTTTTATTAATTCAATATATATACGATAAAAATGATGCAAACATATAATTGATTAGAAATTAACATTAAATACTTCATTTTCAATCAACTATTTGTTTCTCGGTAAAAAAACTGAGTAAGATATTGAAAAAGCGAGAAGTTCTGTTTTTATTGCATGTATCGACGTTTCAGCCGGATTAGAGCGGTTTTACGTGTACATCTTCCATCGGTAATATAAACGGAAAATCAGGAACACTTTAGTTAATTCTAATGAAAACACATTGATTTTTATCATTTGTATTGGAAACAGCATTTTTATATGTCTTTTCTAGGATCTAAATAATACGAAACCTCGCTTTATGATTTGAAGTTAAAATCCTCAAATATGGTAATAGAGCGATTTAGTTCACGTTTTATATGTAGTGTGACTTCACGTGAATATATTCGTTTTTACCAATATTTCGACACTATTTCATGTAGTATCACGATATGTGATTTGGCCTTTAAATATCCGAATTTCGCATAATATTGCATTTTAATCAAGTTTTCTTGCATTTTGTTTCGTACTAAAAATCATCGAATTTAGCAATATTTTGACGTTTATCATCACCTTTTCCTTTATGTGATATAAACAAAATATCATCGAATTAGGCAATATTTTTTCTGTTTTTCCACCTTTTTGTGAATTTTCAGTTTATTGGTATTAATTCATTATATATACGATAAAAATGATTCAAAAACACAATTGATTACAAATTAATAATAAATACTTCATTTTCAATCAACTATTTGTTTCTCGTTAAAAAACTGAGTAAGATATTGAAAAAGCGAGAAGTTATGCTTTTATTGCATATATCGACGTTTCAGCAGGATTAGAGCGGTTTTACGTGTACATCTTCCATCGGTAATATAAACAGAAAATCAAGAACATTTTAGGTAAGTCTAATGAAAACACATTAATTTTTATCATTTGTATTGGAAACAACATTTTTATGTCTTTTCTAGGATCTAAAAAATACGAAACCTCGCTTTTTGATTTGAAGTAAAAATCCTCAAATTTGGTAATATAGCGACTTTTTTCACGTTTTTCATGTAGTGTGACATTACGTAAATATATTCGTTTTACCAATATTTCGATAACACTTCATATTTTCTCACGATATGTGATTTAGCCTTCATATCTCAGAATTTCGCAAATTTTGCATTTTTAACCAAGTTTTCTTGCGTTTTGTTTCATACAAAAAATCATTGAATTTAGCAATATTTTGACGTTTATCATCCACCTTTCCTTTATGTGATTTAAACAAAATACCATCGAATTAGGCAATATTTTGCCGTTTTTCCACGTTTTTGTGAATTTTCAGTTTATTGTTAATAATTCATTAAATATACACGAAAAATGATGCAAACACATAATTGATTAGAAAAAAAACTTAAATACTTCATTTTCAATCAACTATTTGTCTGTCGATAAAATACTCAGTAAGATATTGAAAAGGGGAGAAGTT
Organism: Procambarus clarkii; assembly: GCF_040958095.1. NCBI lineage: Eukaryota > Metazoa > Arthropoda > Malacostraca > Decapoda > Cambaridae > Procambarus > Procambarus clarkii. The sequence goes on from NC_091166.1 coordinate 28,934,202, forward strand.
CTGTTTTTATTGCATATATCGATGTTTCAGCCGAATTCAAGCGGTTTTACGTGTACATCTTCCATCGGTAATATAAACGGAAAATCAGGAACATTTTAGTCAATTCTAATAAAAACACATTGATTTTTATCAATTGTATTGGAAACAACATTTTTCTGTCTTTTCTAAGATCTAAATAATACGAAACCTCGCTTTATGATTTGAAGTTAAAATCCTAAAATATGGTAATAGAGCGATTTTGTTCACGTTTTTCATGTAGTGTGACTTCACGTGAATATATTGGTTTTTACCAATATTTCGATACTATTTCTTGTAGTATCACGATATGTGATTTGGCCTTTAAATCTCAAAATTTCGCATAATATTACATTTTTTAGTAAGTTTTCTTGCATTTTGTTTCGTACTAAAAATCATCGAATATAGCAATATTTTGACGTTTATCATCCCCTTTTCCTTTATGTGATATAAACAAAATATCATCGAATTAGGCAATATTTTGCCGTTTTTCCACGTTTTTGTGAATTTTCAGTTTATTTTTATTAATTCAATATATATACGATAAAAATGATGCAAACATATAATTGATTAGAAATTAACATTAAATACTTCATTTTCAATCAACTATTTGTTTCTCGGTAAAAAAACTGAGTAAGATATTGAAAAAGCGAGAAGTTCTGTTTTTATTGCATGTATCGACGTTTCAGCCGGATTAGAGCGGTTTTACGTGTACATCTTCCATCGGTAATATAAACGGAAAATCAGGAACACTTTAGTTAATTCTAATGAAAACACATTGATTTTTATCATTTGTATTGGAAACAACATTTTTATATGTCTTTTCTAGGATCTAAATAATACGAAACCTCGCTTTATGATTTGAAGTTAAAATCCTCAAATATGGTAATAGAGCGATTTAGTTCACGTTTTTTATGTAGTGTGACTTCACGTGAATATATTCGTTTTTACCAATATTTCGACACTATTTCATGTAGTATCACGATATGTGATTTGGCCTTTAAATATCCGAATTTCGCATATTATTGCATTTTAATCAAGTTTTCTTGCATTTTGTTTCGTACTAAAAATCATCGAATTTAGCAATATTTTGACGTTTATCATCACCTTTTCCTTTATGTGATATAAACAAAATATCATCGAATTAGGCAATATTTTTTCTGTTTTTCCACCTTTTTGTGAATTTTCAGTTTATTGGTATTAATTCATTATACATACGATAAAAATGATTCAAAAACACAATTGATTACAAATTAATAATAAATACTTCATTTTCAATCAACTATTTGTTTCTCGTTAAAAAACTGAGTAAGATATTGAAAAAGCGAGAAGTTATGCTTTTATTGCATATATCGACGTTTCAGCAGGATTAGAGCGGTTTTACGTGTACATCTTCCATCGGTAATATAAACAGAAAATCAAGAACATTTTGGGTAAGTCTAATGAAAACACTTTAATTTTTATCATTTGTATTGGAAACAACATTTTTATGTCTTTTCTAGGATCTAAAAAATACGAAACCTCGCTTTTTGATTTGAAGTAAAAATCCTCAAATTTGGTAATATAGCGACTTTTTTCACGTTTTTCATGTAGTGTGACATTACGTAAATATATTCGTTTTACCAATATTTCGATAATACTTCATATTTTCTCACGATATGTGATTTAGCCTTCATATCTCAGAATTTCGCAAATTTTGCATTTTTAAGCAAGTTTTCTTGCGTTTTTCATACACGAAAAATGATGCAAACACATAATTGATTAGAAAAAATACTTAAATACTTCATTTTCAATCAATAATTTGTCTGTCGATAAAATACTCAGTAAGATATTGAAAAGGGGAGAAGTTCTGTTTTTATTGCATATATCGATGTTTCAGCCGAATTCAAGCGGTTTTACGTGTACATCTTCCATCGGTAATATAAACGGAAAATCAGGAACATTTTAGTCAATTCTAATAAAAACACATTGATTTTTATCAATTGTATTGGAAACAACATTTTTCTGTCTTTTCTAAGATCTAAATAATACGAAACCTCGCTTTATGATTTGAAGTTAAAATCCTAAAATATGGTAATAGAGCGATTTTGTTCACGTTTTTCATGTAGTGTGACTTCACGTGAACATATTGGTTTTTACCAATATTTCGATACTATTTCTTGTAGTATCACGATATGTGATTTGGCCTTTAAATCTCAAAATTTCGCATAATATTACATTTTAAGTAAGTTTTCTTGCATTTTGTTTCGTACTAAAAATCATCGAATATAGCAATATTTTGACGTTTATCATCCCCTTTTCCTGTATGTGATATAAACAAAATATTATCGAATTAGGCAATATTTTGCCGTTTTTCCACGTTTTTGTGAATTTTCAGTTTATTTTTATTAATTCAATATATATACGATAAAAATGATGCAAACATATAATTGATTAGAAATTAACATTAAATACTTCATTTTCAATCAACTATTTGTTTCTCGGTAAAAAAACTGAGTAAGATATTGAAAAAGCGAGAAGTTCTGTTTTTATTGCATGTATCGACGTTTCAGCCGGATTAGAGCGGTTTTACGTGTACATCTTCCATCGGTAATATAAACGGAAAATCAGGAACACTTTAGTTAATTCTAATGAAAACACATTGATTTTTATCATTTGTATTGGAAACAACATTTTTATATGTCTTTTCTAGGATCTAAATAATACGAAACCTCGCTTTATGATTTGAAGTTAAAATCCTCAAATATGGTAATAGAGCGATTTAGTTCACGTTTTTTATGTAGTGTGACTTCACGTGAATATATTCGTTTTTACCAATATTTCGACACTATTTCATGTAGTATCACGATATGTGATTTGGCCTTTAAATATCCGAATTTCGCATAATATTGCATTTTAATCAAGTTTTCTTGCATTTTGTTTCGTACTAAAAATCATCGAATATAGCAATATTTTGACGTTTATCATCACCTTTTCCTTTATGTGATATAAACAAAATATCATCGAATTAGGCAATATTTTTTCTGTTTTTCCACCTTTTTGTGAATTTTCAGTTTATTGGTATTAATTCATTATATATACGATAAAAATGATTCAAAAACACAATTGATTACAAATTAATAATAAATACTTCATTTTCAATCAACTATTTGTTTCTCGTTAAAAAACTGAGTAAGATATTGAAAAAGCGAGAAGTTATGCTTTTATTGCATATATCGACGTTTCAGCAGGATTAGAGCGGTTTTACGTGTACATCTTCCATCGGTAATATAAACAGAAAATCAAGAACATTTTGGGTAAGTCTAATGAAAACACTTTAATTTTTATCATTTGTATTGGAAACAACATTTTTATGTCTTTTCTAGGATCTAAAAAATACGAAACCTCGCTTTTTGATTTGAAGTAAAAATCCTCAAATTTGGTAATATAGCGACTTTTTTCACGTTTTTCATGTAGTGTGACATTACGTAAATATATTCGTTTTACCAATATTTCGATAATACTTCATATTTTCTCACGATATGTGATTTAGCCTTCATATCTCAGAATTTCGCAAATTTTGCATTTTTAACCAAGTTTTCTTGCGTTTTGTTTCATACAAAAAATCATTGAATTTAGCAATATTTTGACGTTTATCATCCACTTTTCCTTTATGTGATTTAAACAAAATACCATCGAATTAGGCAATATTTTGCCGTTTTTCCACGTTTTTGTGAATTTTCAGTTTATTGTTAATAATTCATTAAATATACACGAAAAATGATGCAAACACATAATTGATTAGAAAAAAAACTTAAATACTTCATTTTCAATCAACTATTTGTCTGTCGATAAAATACTCAGTAAGATATTGAAAAGGGGAGAAGTTCTGTTTTTATTGCATATATCGATGTTTCAGCCGAATTCAAGCGGTTTTACGTGTATATCTTCCATCGGTAATATAAACGGAAAATCAGGAACATTTTAGTCAATTCTAATAAAAACACATTGATTTTTATCAATTGTATTGGAAACAACATTTTTCTGTCTTTTCTAAGATCTAAATAATACGAAACCTCGCTTTATGATTTGAAGTTAAAATCCTAAAATATGGTAATAGAGCGATTTTGTTCACGTTTTTCATGTAGTGTGATTTCACGTGAATATATTGGATTTTACCAATATTTCGATACTATTTCTTGTAGTATCACGATATGTGATTTGGCCTTTAAATCTCAAAATTTCGCATAATATTACATTTTAAGTAAGTTTTCTTGCATTTTGTTTCGTACTAAAAATCATCGAATATAGCAATATTTTGACGTTTATCATCCCCTTTTCCTTTATGTGATATAAACAAAATATCATCGAATTAGGCAATATTTTGCCGTTTTTCCACGTTTTTGTGAATTTTCAGTTTATTTTTATTAATTCAATATATATACGATAAAAATGATGCAAACATATAATTGATTAGAAATTAACATTAAATACTTCATTTTCAATCAACTATTTGTTTCTCGGTAAAAAAACTGAGTAAGATATTGAAAAAGCGAGAAGTTCTGTTTTTATTGCATGTATCGACGTTTCAGCCGGATTAGAGCGGTTTTACGTGTACATCTTCCATCGGTAATATAAACGGAAAATCAGGAACACTTTAGTTAATTCTAATGAAAACACATTGATTTTTATCATTTGTATTGGAAACAACATTTTTATATGTCTTTTCTAGGATCTAAATAATACGAAACCTCGCTTTATGATTTGAAGTTAAAATCCTCAAATATGGTAATAGAGCGATTTAGTTCACGTTTTTTATGTAGTGTGACTTCACGTGAATATATTCGTTTTTACCAATATTTCGACACTATTTCATGTAGTATCACGATATGTGATTTGGCCTTTAAATATCCGAATTTCGCATAATATTGCATTTTAATCAAGTTTTCTTGCATTTTGTTTCGTACTAAAAATCATCGAATTTAGCAATATTTTGACGTTTATCATCACCTTTTCCTTTATGTGATATAAACAAAATATCATCGAATTAGGCAATATTTTTTCTGTTTTTCCACCTTTTTGTGAATTTTCAGTTTATTGGTATTAATTCATTATATATACGATAAAAATGATTCAAAAACACAATTGATTACAAATTAATAATAAATACTTCATTTTCAATCAACTATTTGTTTCTCGTTAAAAAACTGAGTAAGATATTGAAAAAGCGAGAAGTTATGCTTTTATTGCATATATCGACGTTTCAGCAGGATTAGAGCGGTTTTACGTGTACATCTTCCATCGGTAATATAAACAGAAAATCAAGAACATTTTAGGTAAGTCTAATGAAAACACATTAATTTTTATCATTTGTATTGGAAACAACATTTTTATGTCTTTTCTAGGATCTAAAAAATACGAAACCTCGCTTTTTGATTTGAAGTAAAAATCCTCAAATTTGGTAATATAGCGACTTTTTTCACGTTTTTCATGTAGTGTGACATTACGTAAATATATTCGTTTTACCAATATTTCGATAATACTTCATATTTTCTTACGATATGTGATTTAGCCTTCATATCTCAGAATTTCGCAAATTTTGCATTTTTAAGCAAGTTTTCTTGCGTTTTGTTTCATACAAAAAATCATTGAATTTAGCAATATTTTGACGTTTATCATCCACTTTTCCTTTATGTGATTTAAACAAAATACCATCGAATTAGGCAATATTTTGCCGTTTTTCCACGTTTTTGTGAATTTTCAGTTTATTGTTAATAATTCATTAAATATACATGAAAAATGATGCAAACACATAATTGATTAGAAAAAAAACTTAAATACTTCATTTTCAATCAACTATTTGTCTGTCGGTAAAATACTCAGTAAGATATTGAAAAGGGGAAAAGTTCTGTTTTTATTGCATATATCGATGTTTCAGCCGAATTCAAGCGGTTTTACGTGTACATCTTCCATCGGTAATATAAACGGAAAATCAGGAACATTTTAGTCAATTCTAATAAAAACACATTGATTTTTATCAATTGTATTGGAAACAACATTTTTCTGTCTTTTCTAAGATCTAAATAATACGAAACCTCGCTTTATGATTTGAAGTTAAAATCCTAAAATATGGTAATAGAGCGATTTTGTTCACGTTTTTCATGTAGTGTGACTTCACGTGAATATATTGGTTTTTACCAATATTTCGATACTATTTCTTGTAGTATCACGATATGTGATTTGGCCTTTAAATCTCAAAATTTCGCATAATATTACATTTTTTAGTAAGTTTTCTTGCATTTTGTTTCGTACTAAAAATCATCGAATATAGCAATATTTTGACGTTTATCATCCCCTTTTCCTTTATGTGATATAAACAAAATATCATCGAATTAGGCAATATTTTGCCGTTTTTCCACGTTTTTGTGAATTTTCAGTTTATTTTTATTAATTCAATATATATACGATAAAAATGATGCAAACATATAATTGATTAGAAATTAACATTAAATACTTCATTTTCAATCAACTATTTGTTTCTCGGTAAAAAAACTGAGTAAGATATTGAAAAAGCGAGAAGTTCTGTTTTTATTGCATGTATCGACGTTTCAGCCGGATTAGAGCGGTTTTACGTGTACATCTTCCATCGGTAATATAAACGGAAAATCAGGAACACTTTAGTTAATTCTAATGAAAACACATTGATTTTTATCATTTGTATTGGAAACAACATTTTTATATGTCTTTTCTAGGATCTAAATAATACGAAACCTCGCTTTATGATTTGAAGTTAAAATCCTCAAATATGGTAATAGAGCGATTTAGTTCACGTTTTTTATGTAGTGTGACTTCACGTGAATATATTCGTTTTTACCAATATTTCGACACTATTTCATGTAGTATCACGATATGTGATTTGGCCTTTAAATATCCGAATTTCGCATATTATTGCATTTTAATCAAGTTTTCTTGCATTTTGTTTCGTACTAAAAATCATCGAATTTAGCAATATTTTGACGTTTATCATCACCTTTTCCTTTATGTGATATAAACAAAATATCATCGAATTAGGCAATATTTTTTCTGTTTTTCCACCTTTTTGTGAATTTTCAGTTTATTGGTATTAATTCATTATACATACGATAAAAATGATTCAAAAACACAATTGATTACAAATTAATAATAAATACTTCATTTTCAATCAACTATTTGTTTCTCGTTAAAAAACTGAGTAAGATATTGAAAAAGCGAGAAGTTATGCTTTTATTGCATATATCGACGTTTCAGCAGGATTAGAGCGGTTTTACGTGTACATCTTCCATCGGTAATATAAACAGAAAATCAAGAACATTTTGGGTAAGTCTAATGAAAACACTTTAATTTTTATCATTTGTATTGGAAACAACATTTTTATGTCTTTTCTAGGATCTAAAAAATACGAAACCTCGCTTTTTGATTTGAAGTAAAAATCCTCAAATTTGGTAATATAGCGACTTTTTTCACGTTTTTCATGTAGTGTGACATTACGTAAATATATTCGTTTTACCAATATTTCGATAATACTTCATATTTTCTCACGATATGTGATTTAGCCTTCATATCTCAGAATTTCGCAAATTTTGCATTTTTAAGCAAGTTTTCTTGCGTTTTTCATACACGAAAAATGATGCAAACACATAATTGATTAGAAAAAATACTTAAATACTTCATTTTCAATCAATAATTTGTCTGTCGATAAAATACTCAGTAAGATATTGAAAAGGGGAGAAGTTCTGTTTTTATTGCATATATCGATGTTTCAGCCGAATTCAAGCGGTTTTACGTGTACATCTTCCATCGGTAATATAAACGGAAAATCAGGAACATTTTAGTCAATTCTAATAAAAACACATTGATTTTTATCAATTGTATTGGAAACAACATTTTTCTGTCTTTTCTAAGATCTAAATAATACGAAACCTCGCTTTATGATTTGAAGTTAAAATCCTAAAATATGGTAATAGAGCGATTTTGTTCACGTTTTTCATGTAGTGTGACTTCACGTGAACATATTGGTTTTTACCAATATTTCGATACTATTTCTTGTAGTATCACGATATGTGATTTGGCCTTTAAATCTCAAAATTTCGCATAATATTACATTTTAAGTAAGTTTTCTTGCATTTTGTTTCGTACTAAAAATCATCGAATATAGCAATATTTTGACGTTTATCATCCCCTTTTCCTTTATGTGATATAAACAAAATATCATCGAATTAGGCAATATTTTGCCGTTTTTCCACGTTTTTGTGAATTTTCAGTTTATTTTTATTAATTCAATATATATACGATAAAAATGATGCAAACATATAATTGATTAGAAATTAACATTAAATACTTCATTTTCAATCAACTATTTGTTTCTCGGTAAAAAAACTGAGTAAGATATTGAAAAAGCGAGAAGTTCTGTTTTTATTGCATGTATCGACGTTTCAGCCGGATTAGAGCGGTTTTACGTGTACATCTTCCATCGGTAATATAAACGGAAAATCAGGAACACTTTAGTTAATTCTAATGAAAACACATTGATTTTTATCATTTGTATTGGAAACAACATTTTTATATGTCTTTTCTAGGATCTAAATAATACGAAACCTCGCTTTATGATTTGAAGTTAAAATCCTCAAATATGGTAATAGAGCGATTTAGTTCACGTTTTTTATGTAGTGTGACTTCACGTGAATATATTCGTTTTTACCAATATTTCGACACTATTTCATGTAGTATCACGATATGTGATTTGGCCTTTAAATATCCGAATTTCGCATAATATTGCATTTTAATCAAGTTTTCTTGCATTTTGTTTCGTACTAAAAATCATCGAATTTAGCAATATTTTGACGTTTATCATCACCTTTTCCTTTATGTGATATAAACAAAATATCATCGAATTAGGCAATATTTTTTCTGTTTTTCCACCTTTTTGTGAATTTTCAGTTTATTGGTATTAATTCATTATATATACGATAAAAATGATTCAAAAACACAATTGATTACAAATTAATAATAAATACTTCATTTTCAATCAACTATTTGTTTCTCGTTAAAAAACTGAGTAAGATATTGAAAAAGCGAGAAGTTATGCTTTTATTGCATATATCGACGTTTCAGCAGGATTAGAGCGGTTTTACGTGTACATCTTCCATCGGTAATATAAACAGAAAATCAAGAACATTTTGGGTAAGTCTAATGAAAACACTTTAATTTTTATCATTTGTATTGGAAACAACATTTTTATGTCTTTTCTAGGATCTAAAAAATACGAAACCTCGCTTTTTGATTTGAAGTAAAAATCCTCAAATTTGGTAATATAGCGACTTTTTTCACGTTTTTCATGTAGTGTGACATTACGTAAATATATTCGTTTTACCAATATTTCGATAATACTTCATATTTTCTCACGATATGTGATTTAGCCTTCATATCTCAGAATTTCGCAAATTTTGCATTTTTAACCAAGTTTTCTTGCGTTTTGTTTCATACAAAAAATCATTGAATTTAGCAATATTTTGACGTTTATCATCCACTTTTCCTTTATGTGATTTAAACAAAATACCATCGAATTAGGCAATATTTTGCCGTTTTTCCACGTTTTTGTGAATTTTCAGTTTATTGTTAATAATTCATTAAATATACACGAAAAATGATGCAAACACATAATTGATTAGAAAAAAAACTTAAATACTTCATTTTCAATCAACTATTTGTCTGTCGATAAAATACTCAGTAAGATATTGAAAAGGGGAGAAGTTCTGTTTTTATTGCATATATCGATGTTTCAGCCGAATTCAAGCGGTTTTACGTGTATATCTTCCATCGGTAATATAAACGGAAAATCAGGAACATTTTAGTCAATTCTAATAAAAACACATTGATTTTTATCAATTGTATTGGAAACAACATTTTTCTGTCTTTTCTAAGATCTAAATAATACGAAACCTCGCTTTATGATTTGAAGTTAAAATCCTAAAATATGGTAATAGAGCGATTTTGTTCACGTTTTTCATGTAGTGTGACTTCACGTGAATATATTGGTTTTTACCAATATTTCGATACTATTTCTTGTAGTATCACGATATGTGATTTGGCCTTTAAATCTCAAAATTTCGCATAATATTACATTTTAAGTAAGTTTTCTTGCATTTTGTTTCGTACTAAAAATCATCGAATATAGCAATATTTTGACGTTTATCATCCCCTTTTCCTTTATGTGATATAAACAAAATATCATCGAATTAGGCAATATTTTGCCGTTTTTCCACGTTTTTGTGAATTTTCAGTTTATTTTTATTAATTCAATATATATACGATAAAAATGATGCAAACATATAATTGATTAGAAATTAACATTAAATACTTCATTTTCAATCAACTATTTGTTTCTCGGTAAAAAAACTGAGTAAGATATTGAAAAAGCGAGAAGTTCTGTTTTTATTGCATGTATCGACGTTTCAGCCGGATTAGAGCGGTTTTACGTGTACATCTTCCATCGGTAATATAAACGGAAAATCAGGAACACTTTAGTTAATTCTAATGAAAACACATTGATTTTTATCATTTGTATTGGAAACAACATTTTTATATGTCTTTTCTAGGATCTAAATAATACGAAACCTCGCTTTATGATTTGAAGTTAAAATCCTCAAATATGGTAATAGAGCGATTTAGTTCACGTTTTTTATGTAGTGTGACTTCACGTGAATATATTCGTTTTTACCAATATTTCGACACTATTTCATGTAGTATCACGATATGTGATTTGGCCTTTAAATATCCGAATTTCGCATAATATTGCATTTTAATCAAGTTTTCTTGCATTTTGTTTCGTACTAAAAATCATCGAATTTAGCAATATTTTGACGTTTATCATCACCTTTTCCTTTATGTGATATAAACAAAATATCATCGAATTAGGCAATATTTTTTCTGTTTTTCCACCTTTTTGTGAATTTTCAGTTTATTGGTATTAATTCATTATATATACGATAAAAATGATTCAAAAACACAATTGATTACAAATTAATAATAAATACTTCATTTTCAATCAACTATTTGTTTCTCGTTAAAAAACTGAGTAAGATATTGAAAAAGCGAGAAGTTATGCTTTTATTGCATATATCGACGTTTCAGCAGGATTAGAGCGGTTTTACGTGTACATCTTCCATCGGTAATATAAACAGAAAATCAAGAACATTTTAGGTAAGTCTAATGAAAACACATTAATTTTTATCATTTGTATTGGAAACAACATTTTTATGTCTTTTCTAGGATCTAAAAAATACGAAACCTCGCTTTTTGATTTGAAGTAAAAATCCTCAAATTTGGTAATATAGCGACTTTTTTCACGTTTTTCATGTAGTGTGACATTACGTAAATATATTCGTTTTACCAATATTTCGATAATACTTCATATTTTCTTACGATATGTGATTTAGCCTTCATATCTCAGAATTTCGCAAATTTTGCATTTTTAAGCAAGTTTTCTTGCGTTTTGTTTCATACAAAAAATCATTGAATTTAGCAATATTTTGACGTTTATCATCCACTTTTCCTTTATGTGATTTAAACAAAATACCATCGAATTAGGCAATATTTTGCCGTTTTTCCACGTTTTTGTGAATTTTCAGTTTATTGTTAATAATTCATTAAATATACATGAAAAATGATGCAAACACATAATTGATTAGAAAAAAAACTTAAATACTTCATTTTCAATCAACTATTTGTCTGTCGGTAAAATACTCAGTAAGATATTGAAAAGGGGAAAAGTTCTGTTTTTATTGCATATATCGATGTTTCAGCCGAATTCAAGCGGTTTTACGTGTACATCTTCCATCGGTAATATAAACGGAAAATCAGGAACATTTTAGTCAATTCTAATAAAAACACATTGATTTTTATCAATTGTATTGGAAACAACATTTTTCTGTCTTTTCTAAGATCTAAATAATACGAAACCTCGCTTTATGATTTGAAGTTAAAATCCTAAAATATGGTAATAGAGCGATTTTGTTCACGTTTTTCATGTAGTGTGACTTCACGTGAATATATTGGTTTTTACCAATATTTCGATACTATTTCTTGTAGTATCACGATATGTGATTTGGCCTTTAAATCTCAAAATTTCGCATAATATTGCATTTTAAGTAAGTTTTCTTGCATTTTGTTTCGTACTAAAAATCATCGAATATAGCAATATTTTGACGTTCATCATCCCCTTTTCCTTTATGTGATATAAACAAAATATCATCGAATTAGGCAATATTTTGCCGTTTTTCCACGTTTTTGTGAATTTTCAGTTTATTTTTATTAATTCAATATATATACGATAAAAATGATGCAAACATATAATTGATTAGAAATTAACATTAAATACTTCATTTTCAATCAACTATTTGTTTCTCGGTAAAAAAACTGAGTAAGATATTGAAAAAGCGAGAAGTTCTGTTTTTATTGCATGTATCGACGTTTCAGCCGGATTAGAGCGGTTTTACGTGTACATCTTCCATCGGTAATATAAACGGAAAATCAGGAACACTTTAGTTAATTCTAATGAAAACACATTGATTTTTATCATTTGTATTGGAAACAACATTTTTATATGTCTTTTCTAGGATCTAAATAATACGAAACCTGGCTTTATGATTTGAAGTTAAAATCCTCAAATATGGTAATAGAGCGATTTAGTTCACGTTTTTTATGTAGTGTGACTTCACGTGAATATATTCGTTTTTACCAATATTTCGACACTATTTCATGTAGTATCACGATATGTGATTTGGCCTTTAAATATCCGAATTTCGCATAATATTGCATTTTAATCAAGTTTTCTTGCATTTTGTTTCGTACTAAAAATCATCGAATTTAGCAATATTTTGACGTTTATCATCACCTTTTCCTTTATGTGATATAAACAAAATATCATCGAATTAGGCAATATTTTTTCTGTTTTTCCACCTTTTTGTGAATTTTCAGTTTATTGGTATTAATTCATTATATATACGATAAAAATGATTCAAAAACACAATTGATTACAAATTAATAATAAATACTTCATTTTCAATCAACTATTTGTTTCTCGTTAAAAAACTGAGTAAGATATTGAAAAAGCGAGAAGTTATGCTTTTATTGCATATATCGACGTTTCAGCAGGATTAGAGCGGTTTTACGTGTACATCTTCCATCGGTAATATAAACAGAAAATCAAGAACATTTTAGGTAAGTCTAATGAAAACACATTAATTTTTATCATTTGTATTGGAAACAACATTTTTATGTCTTTTCTAGGATCTAAAAAATACGAAACCTCGCTTTTTGATTTGAAGTAAAAATCCTCAAATTTGGTAATATAGCGACTTTTTTCACGTTTTTCATGTAGTGTGACATTACGTAAATATATTCGTTTTACCAATATTTCGATAATACTTCATATTTTCTCACGATATGTGATTTAGCCTTCATATCTCAGAATTTCGCAAATTTTGCATTTTTAAGCAAGTTTTCTTGCGTTTTGTTTCATACAAAAAATCATTGAATTTAGCAATATTTTGACGTTTATCATCCACTTTTCCTTTATGTGATTTAAACAAAATACCATCGAATTAGGCAATATTTTGCCGTTTTTCCACGTTTTTGTGAATTTTCAGTTTATTGTTAATAATTCATTAAATATACATGAAAAATGATGCAAACACATAATTGATTAGAAAAAAAACTTAAATACTTCATTTTCAATCAACTATTTGTCTGTCGGTAAAATACTCAGTAAGATATTGAAAAGGGGAGAAGTTCTGTTTTTATTGCATATATCGATGTTTCAGCCGAATTCAAGCGGTTTTACGTGTACATCTTCCATCGGTAATATAAACGGAAAATCAGGAACATTTTAGTCAATTCTAATAAAAACACATTGATTTTTATCAATTGTATTGGAAACAACATTTTTCTGTCTTTTCTAAGATCTAAATAATACGAAACCTCGCTTTATGATTTGAAGTTAAAATCCTAAAATATGGTAATAGAGCGATTTTGTTCACGTTTTTCATGTAGTGTGACTTCACGTTAATATATTGGTTTTTACCAATATTTCGATACTATTTCTTGTAGTATCACGATATGTGATTTGGCCTTTAAATCTCAAAATTTCGCATAATATTGCATTTTAAGGAAGTTTTCTTGCATTTTGTTTCGTACTAAAAATCATCGAATATAGCAATATTTTGACGTTTATCATCCCCTTTTCCTTTATGTGATATAAACAAAATATCATCGAATTAGGCAATATTTTTTCTGTTTTTCCACCTTTTTGTGAATTTTCAGTTTATTGGTATTAATTCATTATATATACGATAAAAATGATTCAAAAACACAATTGATTACAAATTAATAATAAATACTTCATTTTCAATCAACTATTTGTTTCTCGTTAAAAAACTGAGTAAGATATTGAAAAAGCGAGAAGTTATGCTTTTATTGCATATATCGACGTTTCAGCAGGATTAGAGCGGTTTTACGTGTACATCTTCCATCGGTAATATAAACAGAAAATCAAGAACATTTTAGGTAAGTCTAATGAAAACACATTAATTTTTATCATTTGTATTGGAAACAACATTTTTATGTCTTTTCTAGGATCTAAAAAATACGAAACCTCGCTTTTTGATTTGAAGTAAAAATCCTCAAATTTGGTAATATAGCGACTTTTTTCACGTTTTTCATGTAGTGTGACATTACGTAAATATATTCGTTTTACCAATATTTCGATAATACTTCATATTTTCTCACGATATGTGATTTAGCCTTCATATCTCAGAATTTCGCAAATTTTGCATTTTTAAGCAAGTTTTCTTGCGTTTTGTTTCATACAAAAAATCATTGAATTTAGCAATATTTTGACGTTTATCATCCACTTTTCCTTTATGTGATTTAAACAAAATACCATCGAATTAGGCAATATTTTGCCGTTTTTCCACGTTTTTGTGAATTTTCAGTTTATTGTTAATAATTCATTAAATATACATGAAAAATGATGCAAACACATAATTGATTAGAAAAAAAACTTAAATACTTCATTTTCAATCAACTATTTGTCTGTCGGTAAAATACTCAGTAAGATATTGAAAAGGGGAGAAGTTCTGTTTTTATTGCATATATCGATGTTTCAGCCGAATTCAAGCGGTTTTACGTGTACATCTTCCATCGGTAATATAAACGGAAAATCAGGAACATTTTAGTCAATTCTAATAAAAACACATTGATTTTTATCAATTGTATTGGAAACAACATTTTTCTGTCATTTCTAAGATCTAAATAATACGAAACCTCGCTTTATGATTTGAAGTTAAAATCCTAAAATATGGTAATAGAGCGATTTTGTTCACGTTTTTCATGTAGTGTGACTTCACGTGAATATATTGGTTTTTACCAATATTTCGATACTATTTCTTGTAGTATCACGATATGTGATTTGGCCTTTAAATCTCAAAATTTCGCATAATATTGCATTTTAAGTAAGTTTTCTTGCATTTTGTTTCGTACTAAAAATCATCGAATATAGCAATATTTTGACGTTTATCATCCCCTTTTCCTTTATGTGATATAAACAAAATATCATCGAATTAGGCAATATTTTGCCGTTTTTCCACGTTTTTGTGAATTTTCAGTTTATTTTTATTAATTCAATATATATACGATAAAAATGATGCAAACATATAATTGATTAGAAATTAACATTAAATACTTCATTTTCAATCAACTATTTGTTTCTCGGTAAAAAAACTGAGTAAGATATTGAAAAAGCGAGAAGTTCTGTTTTTATTGCATGTATCGACGTTTCAGCCGGATTAGAGCGGTTTTACGTGTACATCTTCCATCGGTAATATAAACGGAAAATCAGGAACACTTTAGTTAATTCTAATGAAAACACATTGATTTTTATCATTTGTATTGGAAACAACATTTTTATATGTCTTTTCTAGGATCTAAATAATACGAAACCTCGCTTTATGATTTGAAGTTAAAATCCTCAAATAGGGTAATAGAGCGATTTAGTTCACGTTTTTTATGTAGTGTGACTTCACGTGAATATATTCGTTTTTACCAATATTTCGACACTATTTCATGTAGTATCACGATATGTGATTTGGCCTTTAAATATCCGAATTTCGCATAATATTGCATTTTAATCAAGTTTTCTTGCATTTTGTTTCGTACTAAAAATCATCGAATTTAGCAATATTTTGACGTTTATCATCACCTTTTCCTTTATGTGATATAAACAAAATATCATCGAATTAGGCAATATTTTTTCTGTTTTTCCACCTTTTTGTGAATTTTCAGTTTATTGGTATTAATTCATTATATATACGATAAAAATGATTCAAAAACACAATTGATTACAAATTAATAATAAATACTTCATTTTCAATCAACTATTTGTTTCTCGTTAAAAAACTGAGTAAGATATTGAAAAAGCGAGAAGTTATGCTTTTATTGCATATATCGACGTTTCCGCAGGATTAAAGCGGTTTTACGTGTACATCTTCCATCGGTAATATAAACAGAAAATCAAGAACATTTTAGGTAAGTCTAATGAAAACACATTAATTTTTATCATTTGTATTGGAAACAACATTTTTATGTCTTTTCTAGGATCTAAAAAATACGAAACCTCGCTTTTTGATTTGAAGTAAAAATCCTCAAATTTGGTAATATAGCGACTTTTTTCACGTTTTTCATGTAGTGTGACATTACGTAAATATATTCGTTTTACCAATATTTCGATAATACTTCATATTTTCTCACGATATGTGATTTAGCCTTCATATCTCAGAATTTCGCAAATTTTGCATTTTTAAGCAAGTTTTCTTGCGTTTTGTTTCATACAAAAAATCATTGAATTTAGCAATATTTTGACGTTTATCATCCACTTTTCCTTTATGTGATTTAAACAAAATACCATCGAATTAGGCAATATTTTGCCGTTTTTCCACGTTTCTGTGAATTTTCAGTTTATTGTTAATAATTCATTAAATATACACGAAAAATGATGCAAACACATAATTGATTAGAAAAAAAACTTAAATACTTCATTTTCAATCAACTATTTGTCTGTCGATAAAATACTCAGTAAGATATTGAAAAGGGGAGAAGTTCTGTTTCTATTGCATATATCGATGTTTCAGCCGAATTCAAGCGGTTTTCCGTGTACATCTTCCATCGGTAATATAAACGGAAAATCAGGAACATTTTAGTCAATTCTAATAAAAACACATTGATTTTTATCAATTGTATTGGAAACAACATTTTTATGTCTTTTCTAAGATCTAAATAATACGAAACCTCGCTTTATGATTTGAAGTTAAAATCCTAAAATATGGTAATAGAGCTATTTTGTTCACGTTTTTATGTAGTGTGACTTCACGTGAATATATTCGTTTTTACCAATATTTCGATACTATTTCATGTAGTATCACGATATGTGATTTGGCCTTCAAATCTCAGAATTTCGCAAATTTTGCATTTTTAAGCAAGTTTTCTTGCGTTTTGTTTTGTACTAAAAATCGTCGAATATAGCAATATTTTGACGTTTATCATCACCTTTTCCTTTATGTGATATAAACAAAATATCATCGAATTAGGCAATATTTTGCCGGTTTTCCACGTTTTTGTGAATTTTCAGTTTATTAGTATTAATTCATTATATATACGATAAAAATGATGCAAACACATAATTGAATAGAAATTAACAATAAATACTTCATTTTCAATCAACAATTTGTTTCTCGTTAAAATACTGAGTAAGATATTGAAAAGGGGAGAAGTTCTGTTTTTATTGCATATATCGACGTTTCAGCCGGATTAGAGTGGTTTTACGTGTACATCTTCCATTGGTAATATAAACGGAAAATCAGGAACACTTTAGTTAATTCTAATGAAAACACATTGATTTTTATCATTTGTATTGGAAACAACATTTTTATGTCTTTTCTAGGATCTAAATAATACGAAACCTCGCTTTATGATTTGAAGTAAAAATCCTCAAATAAGGTAATAGAGTGATTTTGTTCAAGTTTTTTATGTAGTGTGACTTCACGTGAATATATTGGTTTTTACCAATATTTCGATACTATTTCATGTAGTATCACGATATGTGATTTGGCCTTTAAATCTCAGAATTTCGCATAATGTTGCATTTTAAGCAAGTTTTCTTGCATTTTGTTTCGTACTAAAAATCATCGAATATAGCAATATTTTGACGTTTATCATCCCCTTTTCCTTAATGTGATATAAACAAAATATCATCGAATTAGGCAATATTTTGCCGTTTTTCCACGTTTTTGTGAATTTTCAGTTTATTTTTATTAATTCAATATATATACGATAAAAATGATGCAAACATATAATTGATTAGAAATTAACATTAAATACTTTATTTTCAATCAACTATTTGTTTCTCGGTAAAAAAAACTGAGTAAGATATTGAAAAAGCGAGAAGTTCTGTTTTTATTGCATATATCGACGTTTCAGCCGGATTAGAGCGGTTTTACGTGTACATCTTCCATCGGTAATATAAACGGAAAATCAGGAACACTTTAGTTAATTCTAATGAAAACACATTGATTTTTATCATTTGTATTGGAAACAACATTTTTATATGTCTTTTCTAGGATCTAAATAATACGAAACCTCGCTTTATGATTTGAAGTTAAAATCCTCAACTATGGTAATAGAGCGATTTAGTTCACGTTTTTTATGTAGTGTGACTTCACGTGAATATATTCGTTTTTACCAATATTTCGACACTATTTCATGTAGTATCACGATATGTGATTTGGCCTTTAAATATCCGAATTTCGCATAATATTGCATTTTAATCAAGTTTTCTTGCATTTTGTTTCGTACTAAAAATCATCGAATTTAGCAATATTTTGACGTTTATCATCACCTTTTCCTTTATGTGATATAAACAAAATATCATCGAATTAGGCAATATTTTTTCTGTTTTTCCACCTTTTTGTGAATTTTCAGTTTATTGGTATTAATTCATTATATACACGATAAAAATGATTCAAAAACACAATTGATTACAAATTAATAATAAATACTTCATTTTCAATCAACTATTTGTTTCTCGTTAAAAAACTGAGTAAGATATTGAAAAAGCGAGAAGTTATGCTTTTATTGCATATATCGACGTTTCAGCAGGATTAGAGCGGTTTTACGTGTACATCTTCCATCGGTAATATAAACAGAAAATCAAGAACATTTTAGGTAAGTCTAATGAAAACACATTAATTTTTATCATTTGTATTGGAAACAACATTTTTATGTCTTTTCTAGGATCTAAAAAATACGAAACCTCGCTTTTTGATTTGAAGTTAAAATCCTCAAATTTGGTAATATAGCGACTTTTTTCACGTTTTTCATGTAGTGTGACATTACGTAAATATATTCGTTTTACCAATATTTCGATAATACTTCATATTTTCTCACGATATGTGATTTGGCCTTCATATCTCAGAATTTCGCAAATTTTGCATTTTTAAGCAAGTTTTCTTCCGTTTTGTTTCGTACAAAAAATCATTGAATTTAGCAATATTTTGACGTTTATCATCCACTTTTCCTTTATGTGATTTAAACAAAATACCATCGAATTAGGCAATATTTTGCCGTTTTTCCACGTTTTTGTGAATTTTCAGTTTATTGTTAATAATTCATTAAATATACGCGAAAAATGATGCAAACACATAATTGATTAGAAAAAAACCTTAAATACTTCATTTTCAATCAACTATTTGTCTGTCGATAAAATTCTCAGTAAGATATTGAAAAGGGGAGAAGTTCTGTTTTTATTGCATATATCGATGTATCAGCCGAATTCAAGCGGTTTTACGTGTACATCTTCCATCGGTAATATAAACGGAAAATCAGGAACACTTTAGTTAATTCTAATGAAAACACATTGATTTTTATCATTTGTATTGGAAACAACATTTTTATATGTCTTTTCTAGGATCTAAATAATACGAAACCTCGCTTTATGATTTGAAGTTAAAATCTTAAAATATGGTAATAGAGCGATTTTGTTCACGTTTTTCATGTAGTGTGACTTCACGTGAATATATTGGTTTTTATAAATATTTCGATACTATTTCATGTAGTATCACGATATGTGATTTGGCCTTTAAATCTCAGAATTTCGCATAATATTGCATTTTAAGTAAGTTTTCTTGCATTTTGTTTCGTACTAAAAATCATCGAATATAGCAATATTTTGACGTTTATCATCCCCTTTTCCTTTATGTGATATAAACAAAATATCATCGAATTAGGCAATATTTTTTCTGTTTTTCCACCTTTTTGTGAATTTTCAGTTTATTGGTATTAATTCATTATATACACGATAAAAATGATTCAAAAACACAATTGATTACAAATTAATAATAAATACTTCATTTTCAATCAACTATTTGTTTCTCGTTAAAAAACTGAGTAAGATATTGAAAAAGCAAGAAGTTATGCTTTTATTGCATATATCGACGTTTCAGCAGGATTAGAGCGGTTTTACGTGTACATCTTCCATCGGTAATATAAACAGAAAATCAAGAACATTTTAGGTAAGTCTAATGAAAACACATTAATTTTTATCATTTGTATTGGAAACAACATTTTTATGTCTTTTCTAGGATCTAAAAAATACGAAACCTCGCTTTTTGATTTGAAGTTAAAATCCTCAAATTTGGTAATATAGCGACTTTTTTCACGTTTTTCATGTAGTGTGACATTACGTAAATATATTCGTTTTACCAATATTTCGATAATACTTCATATTTTCCCACGATATGTGATTTGGCCTTCATATCTCAGAATTTCGCAAATTTTGCATTTTTAAGCAAGTTTTCTTGCGTTTTGTTTCGTACAAAAAATCATTGAATTTAGCAATATTTTGACGTTTATCATCCACTTTTCCTTTATGTGATTTAAACAAAATACCATCGAATTAGGCAATATTTTGCCGTTTTTCCACGTTTTTGTGAATTTTCAATTTATTGTTAATAATTCATTAAATATACACGAAAAATGATGCAAACACATCATTGATTAGAAAAAAAACTTAAATACTTCATTTTCAATCAACTATTTGTCTGTCGATAAAATACTCAGTAAGATATTGAAAAGGGGAGAAGTTCTGTTTTTATTGCATATATCGATGTTTCAGCCGAATTCAAGCGGTTTTACTTGTACATCTTCCATCGGTAATATAAACGGAAAATCAGGAACATTTTAGTCAATTCTAATAAAAACACATTGATTTTTATCAATTGTATTGGAAGCAACATTTTTATGTCTTTTCTAAGATCTAAATAATACGAAACCTCGCTTTATGATTTGAAGTAAAAATCCTCAAATAAGGTAATAGAGCTATTTTGTTCACGTTTTTTATGTGGTGTGACTTCACGTGAATATATTCGTTTTTACGAATATTTCGATACTATTTCATTTAGTATCAAGATATGTGATTTGGCCTTTAAATCTCAGAATTTCGCATAATATTGCATTTTAAGTAAGTTTTCTTGCATTTTGTTTCGTACTAAAAATTATCGAATATAGCAATATTTTGACGTTTATCATCCCCTTTTCCATTATGTTATATAAACAAAATATCGTCGAATTAGGCAATATTTTGCCGTTTTTCCACGTTTTTGTGAATTTTCAGTTTATTGTTAATAATTCATTATATATACGATAAAAATGATGCAAACACATAATTGATTAGAAATTAACATTAAATACTTCATTTTCAATCAACTATTTGTTTGTCGTTAAAATACTGAGTAAGATATTGAAAAGGGGAGAAGTTCTGTTTTTATTGCATATATCGACGTTTCAGCCGGACCGGATGAGAGCGGTTTTACGTGTACATCTTTCATCGGTAATATAAACGGAAAATCAGGAACATTTTAGAGTATTTTAATGAAAACGCATTAATATTTATAATTTGAATTGGAAACAACATCTTTATATGTCTTTTCTAGGATCTAAATAATATAGAACCTCGCTTTATGATTTGAAGTTAAAATCCTCAAATTTGGTAATATAGCGATTTTTTTTCCCGTTTTTCATGTAGTGTGATTGTAGGTAAATATATTCATTTCTACCAATATTTCGATAATACTTCATGTTTTCTCACGATATGTGATTTGGCCTTAAATCTGAGAATTTCGCTTAATATTGTATTTTTAAGCAAGTTTTCTTAAGTTTTGTTTTGTACTAAAAATCATTGAATTTAGCAATATTTTGACGTTTATCATCCACTTTTCCTTTATGTGATTTAAACAAAATATCATCGAATTAGGCAATATTTTGCCGTTTTTCCACGTTTTTGTGAATTTTCAGTTTATTTTTATTAATTCAATATATATACGATAAAATTGATGCAAACACATAATTGATTAGAAATTAACATTAAATACTTCACTTTCAATCAACTATTTGTTTATCATTAAAAAACTGAGTAAGATATTGAAAAAGCGAGAAGTTCTGTTTTTATTGCATATATCAACGTTTCAGCCAGATTGAAGCGGTTTTACGTGTACATCTTCCATCGGTAATATAAACGGAAAATCAGGAACAATTTAGTTAATTCTAATAAAAACACATTGATTTTTATCATTTGTATTGGAAACAACATTTTTATATGTCTTTTCTAGGATCTATATAATACGAAACCTCGCTTTATGATTTGAAGTTAAAATCCTCAAATATGGTAATAGAGCGATTTTTTCACGTTTTTATGTAGTGTGACTTCAAGTGAATATATTCGTTTTTACCAATATTTCGATGCTATTTCATGTAGTATCACGATATGTGATTTGGCCTTCAAATCTCAGAATTTCGCAAATTTTGCATTTTTAAGCAAGTTTTCTTGCGTTTTGTTTTCTACTAAAAATCATCGAATATAGAAATATTTTGACGTTTATCATCCTCTTTTCTTTTATGTGATTTAAACAAAATATCATCGAATTAAGCAATATTTTGCCGTTTTTCCACGTTTTTGTGAATTTTCAGTTTATTGTTAATAGTTCAATATATATACGATAAAAATGACGCAAACACATAATTGATTAGAAAAAAACCTTAAATACTTCATTTTCAATCAACTATTTGTCTCTCGATAAAATACTCAGTAAGATATTGAAAAGGGGAGAAGTTCTGTTTTTATTGCATATATCGACGTTTCAGCCGAATTCAAGCGGATTTACGTGTACATCTTCCTTCGGTAATATAAACGGAAAATCAGGAACATTTTAGTCAATTCTAATGAAAACACATTGATTTTTATCAATTGTATTGGAAACAACATCTTTATATGTCTTTTCTAAGATCTAAATAATACGAAACCTCGCTTTATGATTTGAAGTTAAAATCCTCATATATGGGAATAGAGCGATTTAGTTCATGTTTTTCATGTAGTGTGACTTCACGTGAATATATTCGTTTTGCCAATATTTCGATACTATTTCATGTAGTATCACGATATGTGATTTGGCCTTTAAATCTCAGAATTTTGCATAATATTGCATTTTAAGTAAGTTTTCTTGAATTATATTTCGTACTAAAATTCATCGAATATAGCAATATTTTGACGTTTATCATCCCCTTTTCCGTTTATCATCTGATATAAACAAAATATCATCGAATTAGGCAATATTTTGCCGTTTTTCCACGTTTTTGTGAATTTTCAGTTTATTGTTTATAATTCAATATATATACGATAACAATGATGCAAACATATAATTGATTAGAAATTAACATTAAATACTTCATTTTCAATCAACTATTTGTTTCTCGTTAAATAACTGAGTAAGATATTGAAAAAGCGAGAAGTTTTGTTTTTATTGCATATATCGACGTTTCAGCCGGATTAGAGCAGTTTTACGTGTACATCTTCCATCGGTAATATAAACGGAAAATATTTCTCGTTAAATAACTGAGTAAGATATTGAAAAAGCGAGAAGATTTGTTTTTATTGCATATATCGACGTTTCAGCCGGATTAGAGCAGTTTTAAGTGTACATCTTCCATCGGTAATATAAACGGAAAATCAGGAACTCTTTAGTTAATTTTAATGAAAACACATTGATTTTTATCATTTGTATTGGAAACAACATTTTTATATGTCTTTTCTAGGATCTAAATAATACGAAACCTCGCTTTATGATTTGAAGTAAAAATCCTCAAATTTCGTTAAATAGCGATTTTTTTCACGTTTTCATGTAATGTGACATTACGTAAATATATTCGTTTTTACCAATATTTCGATAATTTTTCATGTTTTCTCACGATATGTGATTTGGCCTTCATATCTCAGAATTTCGCAAATTTTGCATTTTTAAGCAATTTTTCTTGTGTTTTGTTTCGAACTAAAAATCATCGCATATAGTAATATTTTGACGTTTATCATCACCTTTTCCTTTATGTGATATAAACAAAATATCATCGAATTAGGCAATATTTTGCCGGTTTTCCACGTTTTTGTGAATTTTCAGTTTATTGGTATTAATTCATTATATATACGATAAAAATGATGCAAACACATAATTGATTTAAAAATAATATTAAATACTTAATTTTCAATCAACTATTTGTTTCTCGTTAAAAAACTGAATAAGATATTGAAAATGCGAGAAGTTCTGTTTTTATTGCATATATCGACGTTTCAGCCGGATTAGAGCGGTTTTACGTGTACATCTTCCATCGGTAATATAAACGGAAAATCAGGAACATTTTAGTTAATTCTAATGAAAACAATGATTTTCATCATTTGTATTGGAAACAACATCTTTATGTCTTTTCTAGAATCTAAATAATACGAAACCTCGCTTTATGATTTGAAGTTAAAATCCTCAAATTTGGTATAATATCGATTTTTTTCACGTTTTCATGTAGTGTGACATTACGTAAATATATTCGTTTTTACCAATATTTCGATAATACTTCATGTTTTCTCACGATATGTGATTTGGCCTTCAAATCTCAGAATTTTGCAAATTTTGCATTTTTAAGCAAGTTTTCTTGCGTTTTGTTTCGTACTAAAAATCATTGAATTTAGCAATATTTTGACGTTTATCATCCACTTTTCCTTTATGTGATTTAAACAAAATACCGTCGAATTAGGCAATATTTTGCGTTTTTTCCACGTTTTTGTGAATTTTCAGTTTATTGTTAATAATTCATTAAATATACGATAAAAATGATGCAAACACATAATTGATTAGAAAAAAACTGAAATACTTCATTTTCAATCAACTATTTGTCTTTCGATAAAATACTCAGTAAGATATTGAAAAGGGGAGAAGTTCTGTTTTTATTGCATATATCGACGTTTCAGCCGAATTCAAGCGGTTTTACGTGTACATCTTCCTTCGGTAATATAAACGGAAAATCAGGAACATTTTAGTCAATTCTAATGAAAACACATTGATTTTTATCAATTGTATTGGAAACAACATTTTTATATGTCTTTTCTAAGATCTAAATAATACGAAACCTCGCTTTATGATTTGAATTTAAAATCCTCATATATGGGAATATATAGCGATTTAGTTCATGTTTTTCATGTAGTGTGACTTCACGTGAATATATTCGTTTTACCAATATTTCGATACTATTTCATGTAGTATCACGATATGTGATTTGGCCTTTAAATCTCAGAATTTCGCATAATATTGCATTTTAAGTAAGTTTTCTTGCATTTTGTTTCGTACTAAAAATCATCGAATATAGCAATATTTTGACGTTTATCATCCCCTTTTCCTCTATGTGATATAAACAAAATATCATCGAATTAGGCAATATTTTGCCGTTTTTCCACGTTTTTGTGAATTTTCAGGTTATTGTTAATAATTCATTATATATACGATATAAATAATGCAAACACATAATTGATTAGAAATTAACATTAAATACTTCATTTTCAATCAACTATTTGTTTCTCGTTAAAATACTGAGTAAGATATTGAAAAGGGGAGAAGTTCTGTTTTTATTGCATATGTCGACGTTTCAGCCGGATGAGAACGGTTTTACGTGTACATCTTTCATCGGTAATATAAACGGAAAATCAGGAACATTTTAGAGTATTTTAATGAAAGCACATTAATATTTATAATATTATTATAACAACATCTTTATATGTCTTTTCTAGGATCTAAATAATATAGAACCTCGCTTTATGATTTGAAGTTAAAATCCTCAAATTTGGTAATATAGCGATTTTTTTTCACGTTTTTCATGTAGTGTGATTGTACGTATATATATTATTTTCTTCCAATATTTCGATAATACTTCATGTTTTCTCACGATATGTGATTTGGCCTTCATATCTCAGAATTTCGCAAATTTTGCATTTTTAAGCAATTTTTCTTGCGTTTTGTTTCGAACTAAAAATCATCGAATATAGTAATATTTTGACGTTTATCATCACCTTTTCCTTTATGTGATATAAACAAAATATCATCGAATTAGGCAATATTTTGCCGGTTTTCCACGTTTTTGTGAATTTTCAGTTTATTGGTATTAATTCATTATATATACGATAAAAATGATGCAAACACATAATTGATTTAAAAATAATAATAAATACTCAATTTTCAATCAACTATTTGTTTCTCGTTAAAAAACTGAATAAGATATTGAAAATGCGAGAAGTTCTGTTTTTATTGCATATATCGACGTTTCAGCCGGATTAGAGCGGTTTTACGTGTACATCTTCCATCGGTAATATAAACGGAAAATCAGGAACATTTTAGTTAATTCTAATGAAAACAATGATTTTCATCATTTGTATTGGAAACAACATCTTTATGTCTTTTCTAGAATCTAAATAATACGAAACCTCGCTTTATGATTTGAAGTTAAAATCCTCAAATTTGGTATAATATCGATTTTTTTCACGTTTTCATGTAGTGTGACATTACGTAAATATATTCGTTTTTACCAATATTTCGATAATACTTCATGTTTTCTCACGATATGTGATTTGGCCTTCAAATCTCAGAATTTCGCAAATTTTGCATTTTTAAGCAAGTTTTCTTGCGTTTTGTTTCGGACTAAAAATCATTGAATTTAGCAATATTTTGACGTTTATCATCCACTTTTCCTTTATGTGATTTAAACAAAATACCGTCGAATTAGGCAATATTTTGCGTTTTTTCCACGTTTTTGTGAATTTTCAGTTTATTGTTAATAATTCATTAAATATACGATAAAAATGATGCAAACACATAATTGATTAGAAAAAAACTGAAATACTTCATTTTCAATCAACTATTTGTCTGTCGATAAAATACTCAGTAAGATATTGAAAAGGGGAGAAGTTCTGTTTTTATTGCATATATCGATGTTTCAGCCGAATTCAAGCGGTTTTACGTGTACATCTTCCATCGGTAATATAAACGGAAAATCAGGAACATTTTAGTCAATTCTAATAAAAACACATTGATTTTTATCATTTGTATTGGAAACAACATTTTTATATGTCTTTTCTAGGATCTAAATAATACGAAACCTCGCTTTATGATTTGAAGTAAAAATCCTCAAATAAGGTAATAGAGCTATTTTGTTCACGTTTTTTATGTGGTGTGACTTCACGTGAATATATTCGTTTTTACGAATATTTCGATACTATTTCATTTAGTATCAAGATATGTGATTTGGCCTTTAAATCTCAGAATTTCGCATAATATTGCATTTTAAGTAAGTTTTCTTGCATTTTGTTTCGTACTAAAAATTATCGAATATAGCAATATTTTGACGTTTATCATCCCCTTTTCCATTATGTTATATAAACAAAATATCGTCGAATTAGGCAATATTTTGCCGTTTTTCCACGTTTTTGTGAATTTTCAGTTTATTTTTATTAATTCAATATATATACGATAAAAATGATGCAAACATATAATTGATTAGAAATTAACATTAAATACTTTATTTTCAATCAACTATTTGTTTGTCGTTAAAATACTGAGTAAGATATTGAAAAGGGGAGAAGTTCTGTTTTTATTGCATATATCGACGTTTCAGCCGGACCGGATGAGAGCGGTTTTACGTGTACATCTTTCATCGGTAATATAAACGGAAAATCAGGAACATTTTAGAGTATTTTATTGAAAACACATTAATATTTATAATTTGAATTGGAAACAACATCTTTATATGTCTTTTCTAGGATCTAAATAATATAGAACCTCGCTTTATTATTTGAAGTTAAAATCCTCAAATTTGGTAATATAGCAATTTTTTTCACGTTTTTCATGTAGTGTGATTGTACGTATATATATTATTTTCTACCAATATTTCGATAATACTTCATGTTTTCTCACGATATGTGATTTGGCCTTAAATCTGAGAATTTCGCTTAATATTGTATTTTTAAGCAAGTTTTCTTGAGTTTTGTTTTGTACTAAAAATCATTGAATTTAGCAATATTTTGACGTTTATCATACTCTTTTCCTTTATGTGATTTAAACAAAATATCATCGAATTAGGCAATATTTTGCCGTTTTTCCACGTTTTTGTGAATTTTCCGTTTATTTTTATTAATTCAATATATATACGATAAAAATGATGCAAACACATAATTGATTAGAAATTAACATTAAATACTTCATTTTCAATCAACTATTTGTTTCTCATTAAAAAACTGAGTAAGATATTGAAAAAGCGAGAAGTTCTGTTTTTACTGCATATATCAACGTTTCAGCCAGATTAGAGCGGTTTTACGTGTACATCTTCCATCGGTAATATAAACGGAAAACCAGGAACACTTTAGTTAATTCTAATGAAAACACATTGATTTTTATCATTTGTATTGGAAACAACATTTTTATATGTCTTTTCTAGGATCTAAATAATACGAAACCTCGTTTTATGATTTCAAGATAAAATCCTCAAATATGGTAATAGAGCTATTTTCTTCACGTTTTTATGTAGTGTGACTTCACGTGAATATATTCGTTTTTACCAATATTTCGATACTATTTCATGTAGTATCACGATATGTGATTTGGCCTTCAAATCTCAGAATTTCGCAAATTTTGCATTTTTAAGCAAGTTTTCTTGCGTTTTGTTTTGTACTAAAAATCGTCGAATATAGCAATATTTTGACGTTGATCATCACCTTTTCCTTTATGTGATATAAACAAAATATCATCGAATTAGGCAATATTTTGCCGGTTTTCCACGTTTTTGTGAATTTTCAGTTTATTGGTATTAATTCATTATATATACGATAAAAATGATGCAAACACATAATTGAATAGAAATTAACAATAAATACTTCATTTTCAATCAACAATTTGTTTCTCGTTAAAATACTGAGTAAGATATTGAAAAGGGGGGAAGTTCTGTTTTTATTGCATATATCGATGTTTCAGCCGAATTCAAGCGGTTTTACGTGTACATCTTCCATCGGTAATATAAACGGAAAATCAGGAACATTTTAGTCAATTCTAATAAAAACACATTGATTTTTATCAATTGTATTGGAAGCAACATTTTTATGTCTTTTCTAAGATCTAAATAATACGAAACCTCGCTTTATGATTTGAAGTTAAAATCCTAAAATATGGTAATAGAGCGATTTTGTTCACGTTTTTCATGTAGTGTGACTTCACGTGAATATATTGGTTTTTACCAATATTTCGATACTATTTCATGTAGTATCACGATATGTGATTTGGCCTTTAAATCTCAGAATTTCGCATAATATTGTATTTTAAGTAAGTTTTCTTGCATTTTGTTTCGTACTAAAAATCATCGAATATAGCAATATTTTGACGTTTATCATCCCCTTTTTCTTTATGTGATATAAACAAAATTTCATCGAATTAGACAATATTTTGCCGTTTTTCCACGTTTTTGTGAATTTTCAGTTTATTTTTATTAATTCAATATATATACGATAAAAATGATGCAAACATATAATTGATTAGAAATTAACATTAAA
Organism: Procambarus clarkii; assembly: GCF_040958095.1. Classification (NCBI taxonomy): domain Eukaryota; kingdom Metazoa; phylum Arthropoda; class Malacostraca; order Decapoda; family Cambaridae; genus Procambarus; species Procambarus clarkii. The sequence goes on from NC_091166.1 coordinate 28,964,242, forward strand.
TACTTTATTTTCAATCAACTATTTGTTTCTCGGTAAAAAAAACTGAGTAAGATATTGAAAAAGCGAGAAGTTCTGTTTTTATTGCATATATCGACGTTTCAGCCGGATTAGAGCGGTTTTACGTGTACATCTTCCATCGGTAATATAAACGGAAAATCAGGAACACTTTAGTTAATTCTAATGAAAACACATTGATTTTTATCATTTGTATTGGAAACAACATTTTTATATGTCTTTTCTAGGATCTAAATAATACGAAACCTCGCTTTATGATTTGAAGTAAAAATCCTCAAATAAGGTAATAGAGCTATTTTGTTCACGTTTTTTATGTGGTGTGACTTCACGTGAATATATTCGTTTTTACGAATATTTCGATACTATTTCATTTAGTATCAAGATATGTGATTTGGCCTTTAAATCTCAGAATTTCGCATAATATTGCATTTTAAGTAAGTTTTCTTGCATTTTGTTTCGTACTAAAAATTATCGAATATAGCAATATTTTGACGTTTATCATCCCCTTTTCCATTATGTTATATAAACAAAATATCGTCGAATTAGGCAATATTTTGCCGTTTTTCCACGTTTTTGTGAATTTTCAGTTTATTGTTAATAATTCATTATATATACGATAAAAATGATGCAAACATATATTGATTAGAAATTAACATTAAATACTTCATTTTCAATCAACTATTTGTTTGTCGTTAAAATACTGAGTAAGATATTGAAAAGGGGAGAAGTTCTGTTTTTATTGCATATATCGACGTTTCAGCCGGACCGGATGAGAGCGGTTTTACGTGTACATCTTTCATCGGTAATATAAACGGAAAATCAGGAACATTTTAGAGTATTTTATTGAAAACACATTAATATTTATAATTTGAATTGGAAACAACATCTTTATATGTCTTTTCTAGGATCTAAATAATATAGAACCTCGCTTTATTATTTGAAGTTAAAATCCTCAAATTTGGTAATATAGCAATTTTTTTCACGTTTTTCATGTAGTGTGATTGTACGTATATATATTATTTTCTACCAATATTTCGATAATACTTCATGTTTTCTCACGATATGTGATTTGGCCTTAAATCTGAGAATTTCGCTTAATATTGTATTTTTAAGCAAGTTTTCTTGAGTTTTGTTTTGTACTAAAAATCATTGAATTTAGCAATATTTTGACGTTTATCATACTCTTTTCCTTTATGTGATTTAAACAAAATATCATCAAATTAGGCAATATTTTCCCGTTTTTCCACGTTTTTGTGAATTTTCCGTTTATTTTTATTAATTCAATATATATACGATAAAAATGATGCAAACACATAATTGATTAGAAATTAACATTAAATACTTCATTTTCAATCAACTATTTGTTTCTCATTAAAAAACTGAGTAAGATATTGAAAAAGCGAGAAGTTCTGTTTTTACTGCATATATCAACGTTTCAGCCAGATTAGAGCGGTTTTACGTGTACATCTTCCATCGGTAATATAAACGGAAAACCAGGAACACTTTAGTTAATTCTAATGAAAACACATTGATTTTTATCATTTGTATTGGAAACAACATTTTTATATGTCTTTTCTAGGATCTAAATAATACGAAACCTCGTTTTATGATTTCAAGATAAAATCCTCAAATATGGTAATAGAGCTATTTTCTTCACGTTTTTATGTAGTGTGACTTCACGTGAATATATTCGTTTTTACCAATATTTCGATACTATTTCATGTAGTATCACGATATGTGATTTGGCCTTCAAATCTCAGAATTTCGCAAATTTTGCATTTTTAAGCAAGTTTTCTTGCGTTTTGTTTTGTACTAAAAATCGTCGAATATAGCAATATTTTGACGTTGATCATCACCTTTTCCTTTATGTGATATAAACAAAATATCATCGAATTAGGCAATATTTTGCCGGTTTTCCACGTTTTTGTGAATTTTCAGTTTATTGGTATTAATTCATTATATATACGATAAAAATGATGCAAACACATAATTGAATAGAAATTAACAATAAATACTTCATTTTCAATCAACAATTTGTTTCTCGTTAAAATACTGAGTAAGATATTGAAAAGGGGGGAAGTTCTGTTTTTATTGCATATATCGACGTTTCAGCCGGATTAGAGCGGTTTTACGTGTACATCTTACATCGGTAATATAAACGGAAAATCAGGAACACTTTAGTTAATTCTAATGAAAACACATTGATTTTTATCATTTGTATTGGAAACAACATTTTTATGTCTTTTCTAGGATCTAAATAATACGAAACCTCGCTTTATGATTTGAAGTAAAAATCCTCAAATAAGGTAATAGAGTGATTTTGTTCAAGTTTTTTATGTAGTGTGACTTCACGTGAATATATTCGTTTTTACCAATATTTCGATACTATTTCATGTAGTATCACGATATGTGATTTGGCCTTTAACTCTCAGAATTTCGCATAATATTGGATTTTAAGTAAGTTTTCTTGCAGTTTGTTTCGTACTAAAAATCATCGAATATAGCAATATTTTGACGTTTATCATCCCCTTTTCCTTTATGTGATATAAACAAAATATCATCGAATTAGGCAATATTTTGCCGGTTTTCCACGTTTTTGTGAATTTTCAGTTTATTGGTATTAATTCATTATATATTCGATAAAAATAATGCAAACACATAATTGATTAGAAATTAACATTAAATACTTAATTTTCAATCAACTATTTGTTTGTCGTTAAAATACTGAGTAAGATATTGAAAAGGGGAGAAGTTCTGTTTTTATTGCATATATCGACGTTTCAACCGGATGAGAGCGGTTTTACGTGTACATCTTTCATGGGTAATATAAACGGAAAATCAGGAACATTTTAGAGTATTTTATTGAAAACACATTAATATTTATAATTTGAATTGGAAACATCTTTATATGTCTTTTCTAGGATCTAAATAATATAGAACCTCGCTTGATGATTTGAAGTTAAAATCCTCAAATTTGGTAATATAGCGATTTTTTTCACGTTTTTCATGTAGTGTGATTGTACGTAAATATATTATTTTCTACCAATATTTCGATAATACTTCATGTTTTCTCACGATATGTGATTTGGCCTTAAATCTGAGAATTTCGCTTAATATTGTATTTTTAAGCAAGTTTTCTTAAGTTTTGTTTTGTACTAAAAATCATTGAATTTAGCAATATTTTGACGTTTATCATCCACTTTTCCTTTATGTGATTTAAACAAAATATCATCGAATTAGGCAATATTTTGCCGTTTTTCCACGTTTTTGTGAATTTTCAGTTTATTTTTATTAATTCAATATATATACGATAAAAATGATGCAAACACATAATTGATTAGAAATTAACATTAAATACTTAATTTTCAATCAACTATTTGTTTCTCGTTAAAAAACTGAGTAAGATATTGAAAAAGCGAGAAGTTCTGTTTTTATTGCATATATCAACGTTTCAGCCAGATTGAAGCGGTTTTACGTGTACATCTTCCATCGGTAATATAAACGGAAAATCAGAAACACTTTAGTTAATTCTAATAAAAACACATTGATTTTTATCATTTGTATTGGAAACAACATTTTTATATGTCTTTTCTAGGATCTATATAATACGAAACCTCGCTTTATGATTTGAAGTTAAAATCCTCAAATATCGTAATAGAGCGATTTTGTTCACGTTTTTATGTAGTGTCACTTCACGTGAATATATTCGTTTTTACCAATATTTCGATGCTATTTCATGTAGTATCACGATATGTGATTTGGCCTTCTAATCTCAGAATTTCGCAAATTTTGCATTTTTAAGCAAGTTTTCTTGCGTTTTGTTTTCTACTAAAAATCATCGAATATAGAAATATTTTGACGTTTATCATCCTCTTTTCTTTTATGTGATTTAAACAAAATATCATCGAATTAAGCAATATTTTGCCGTTTTTCCACGTTTTTGTGAATTTTCAGTTTATTGTTAATAGTTCAATATATATACGATAAAAATGACGCAAACACATAATTGATTAGAAAAACACCTTAAATACTTCATTTTCAATCAACAATTTGTCTCTCGATAAAATACTCAGTAAGATATTGAAAAGGGGAGAAGTTCTGTTTTTATTGCATATATCAACGTTTCAGCCGAATTCAAGCGGTTTTACGTGTACATCTTCCTTCGGTAATATAAACGGAAAATCAGGAACATTTTAGTCAATTCTAATGAAAACACATTGATTTTTATCAATTGTATTGGAAACAACATTTTTATATGTCTTTTCTAAGATCTAAATAATACGAAACCTCGCTTTATGATTTGAATTTAAAATCCTCATATATGGGAATAGAGCGATTTAGTTCATGTTTTTCATGTAGTGTGACTTCACGTGAATATATTCGTTTTACCAATATTTCGATACTATTTCATGTAGTATCACGATATGTGATTTGGCCTTTAAATCTCAGAATTTCGCATAATATTGCATTTTAAGTAAGTTTTCTTGCATTTTGTTTCGTACTAAAAATCATCGAATATAGCAATATTTTGACGTTTATCATCCCCTTTTCCTTTATGTGATATAAACAAAATATCATCGAATTAGGCAATATTTTGCCGTTTTTCCACGTTTTTGTGAATTTTCAGTTTATTGTTAATAATTCATTATATATACGATAAAAATAATGCAAACACATAATTGATTAGAAATTAACATTAAATACTTCATTTTCAATCAACTATTTGTTTCTCGTTAAAATACCGAGTAAGATATTGAAAAGGGGAGAAGTTCTGTTTTTATTGCATATATCGACGTTTCAGCCGGTTGAGAGCGGTTTTACGTGTACATCTTTCATCGGTAATATAAACGGAAAATCAGGAACATTTTAGAGTATTTTAATGAAAGCACATTAATATTTATAATATTATTATAACAACATCTTTATATGTCTTTTCTAGGATCTAAATAATATAGAACCTCGCTTTATGATTTGAAGTTAAAATCCTCAAATTTGGTAATATAGCGATTTTTTTCACGTTTTTCATGTAGTGTGATTGTACGTATATATATTATTTTCTTCCAATATTTCGATAATACTTCATGTTTTCTCACGATATGTGATTTGGCCTTCATATCTCAGAATTTCGCAAATTTTGCATTTTTAAGCAATTTTTCTTGCGTTTTGTTTCGAACTAAAAATCATCGAATATAGTAATATTTTGACGTTTATCATCACCTTTTCCTTTATGTGATATAAACAAAATATCATCGAATTAGGCAATATTTTGCCGGTTTTCCACGTTTTTGTGAATTTTCAGTTTATTTTTATTAATTCAATATATATACGATAAAAATGATGCAAACATATAATTGATTAGAAATTAACATTAAATACTTTATTTTCAATCAACTATTTATTTCTCGGTAAAAAAACTGAGTAAGATATTGAAAAAGCGAGAAGTTCTGTTTTTATTGCATATATCGACGTTTCAGCCGGATTAGAGCGGTTTTACGTGTACATCTTCCATCGGTAATATAAACGGAAAATCAGGAACACTTTAATTAATTCTAATGAAAACACATTGATTTTTATCATTTGTATTGGAAACAACATTTTTATATGTCTTTTCTAGGATCTAAATAATACGAAACCTCGCTTTATGATTTGAAGTTAAAATCCTCAAATATGGTAATAGAGCGATTTAGTTCACGTTTTTTATGTAGTGTGACTTCACGTGAATATATTCGTTTTTACCAATATTTCGACACTATTTCATGTAGTATCACGATATGTGATTTGGCCTTTAAATATCCGAATTTCGCATAATATTGCATTTTAATCAAGTTTTCTTGCATTTTGTTTCGTACTAAAAATCATCGAATTTAGCAATATTTTGACGTTTATCATCACCTTTTCCTTTATGTGATATAAACAAAATATCATCGAATTAGGTAATATTTTTTCTGTTTTTACACCTTTTTGTGAATTTTTAGTTTATTGGTATTAATTCATTATATACACGATAAAAATGATTCAAAAACACAATTGATTACAAATTAATAATAAATACTTCATTTTCAATCAACTATTTGTTTCTCGTTAAAAAACTGAGAAAGATATTGAAAAAGCGAGAAGTTCTGTTTTTATTGCGTATATCGACGTTTCAGCCGGATTAGAGCGGTTTTACGTGCACATCTTCCATCGGTAATATAAACGGAAAATCAGGAATATTTTAGAGTATTTTAATGAAAACACATTGATTTTTATCATTTGTATTGGAAACAACATCTTTATATGTCTTTTCTAGGATCAAAATAATACGAAACCTCGCTTTATGATTTGAAGTTAAATTCTTAAATTTGGTAATATAGCGATATTTTTTTACGTTTTTCATGTAGTGTGACATTACGTAAATATATTCGTTTTTACCAATATTTCGATACTACTTCATGTTTTCTCACGATATGTGATTTGGCCTTCAAATCTCAGAATTTCGCAAATTTTGCATTTATAAGCAAGTTTTCTTGCGTTTTATTTTGTACTAAAAATCATCGAATTTAGCAATATTTTGACGTTTACCATCTCCCCTTTTCCTTTATGTGATTTAAACAAAATACCATCGAATTAGGCAATATTTTGCCGTTTTTCACGTTTTTGTGAATTTTCAGTTTATTGTTAATATTTCATTAAATATACGATAAAAATGATGCAAACATATAATTGATTAGAAAAAACCTTAAATACTTCATTTTCAATCAACTATTTGTTTCTCGTTAAAATACTGAGTAAGATATTTAAAAAGCGTGAAGTTCAGTTTTTATTGCATTTATCGACGTTTCAGCCGGTTTAGAGCGGTTTTACGTGTACATCTTCCATCAGTAATATAAACGGAAAATCAGGAACATTTTAGTTAATTCTGATGAAAACACATTGATTTTTATCATTTGTATATGAAACAACATTTTTATGTCTTTTCTAGGATCTAAAAAATACGAAACCTCGCTTTTTGATATGAAGTAAAAATCCTCAAATTTGGTTATATAGCGACTTTTTCACGTTTTTCATGTACTGTCACTTTACATAAATATATTCGTTTTTACCAATATTTCGATACTACTTCATGTTTTCTCAAGATATGTGATTTGGCCTTCAAATCTCAGAAATTCGCAATTTTTCATTTTTAAGCAAGTTTTTTCGCATTTTGTTTTGTACTAAAAATCATCGAATTTAGCAATATTTTGACGTTTATCATCCCCTTTTCCTTTAAGTGATTTTAAGAAAATATCCTCGAATTAGGCAATATTTTGCCGTTTTTCCAGGTTTTTGTGAATTTTCAGTTTATTGGTAATAATTCATTAAATATATGATAAAAATGATGCAAACACATAATTTATTAGAAAATAATCTTAAATACTTCATTTTCAATCAAATATTTGATTCTCGGTAAAATACTGAGTAAGATATTGAAAAGGGGAGAAGTTCTGTTTTTATTGCATATATCGACGTTTCAGCCGGATTAGAGCGGTTTTACGTGTACATCATCTATCGGTAATATAAACGGAAAATCAGGAATATTTTAGAGTAATTTTATGAAAACACATTGATTTTTATCATTTGTATTGGAAACAACATCTTTATATGTCTTTTCTAGGATCTAAATAATACGAAACCTCGCTTTATGATTTGAAGTTAAAATCCTCAAATTTGGTTATATAGCGATTTTTTTTCATGTTTTTCATGTAGTGTGACTTTACGTGAATATATTCGTTTTACCAATATTTCGATACTATTTCATGTAATATCACGATATATAATTTGGCCTTCAAATCTCAGACTTTAGCATAATATTGCATTTTAAGCAAGTTTTCTTGCATTTTGTTTCGTACTAAAAATCATCGATTATAGCAATATTTTGACGTTTATCATCCCCCTTTTCCTTTATGTGATATAGACAAAATATCATCAAATTAGGTAATACTCTGCCGTTTTCCACGTTTTTGTGAATTTTCAGTTTATTAGTATTAATTCATTATATATACGATAAAAATGATGCAAACACATAATTGATTAGAAAATAACTTTAAATACTTAATTTTCAATCAACTATTTTTTTCTCGTTAAAAAACTGAGTAAGATATTGAAATAGCGAGAAGTTCTGTTTTTATTGCATATATCGACGTTTCAGCCGGATTAGAGCGGTTTTACGTGTACATCTTCCATCAGTAATATAAACGGAAAATCAGGAACATTTTAGTTAATTTTAATGAAAACACATTGATTTTTATCATTTGTATTGGAAACAACATTTATATGTCTTTTCTAGGATCTAAAAAATACGAAACATCGCTTGATGATTTGACATAAAAATCCTCAAATTTGGTAATATAGAGACTTTTTTCACGTTTTTCATGTAGTGTCACTTTACATAAATGTATTCGTTTTTACCAATATTTCGATACTACTTCATGTTTTCTCACGATATGTGATTTGGCCTTCAAATCTTAGAATTTCGCAATTTTTTTATTTTTAAACAAGTTTCCTTGCATTTTGTTTTATACTAAAAATCATAGAATTTAGCAATATTTTGACGTTTATCATCCCCCTTTTCCTTTAGATGATTTTAACAAAATATCATCGAATTAGGCAATATTTTGCCGTTTTTCCACGTTTTTGTGAATTTTCAATTTATTGGTAATAATTCATTAAATATACGATAAAAATGATGCAAACACATAATTGATTAGAAAAACACCTTAAATACTTCATTTTCAATCAAATATTTGATTCTCGGTAAAATACTGAGTAAGATACTGAAAAGGGGAGAAGTTCTGTTTTTATTGCGTATATCGACGTTTCAGCCGGATTAGAGCGGTTTTACGTGTACATCTTCCATCAGTAATATAAACGGAAAATCAGGAACATTTTAGTTAATTCTGATGAAAACACATTGATTTTTATCATTTGTATATGAAACAACATTTTTATGTCTTTTCTAGGATCTAAAAAATACGAAACCTCGCTTTTTGATTTGAAGTAAAAATCCTCAAATTTGGTTATATAGCGACTTTTTTCACGTTTTTCATGTACTGTCACTTTACATAAATATATTCGTTTTTACCAATATTTCGATACTACTTCATGTTTTCTCACGATATGTGATTTGGCCTTCAAATCTCAGAAATTCGCAAATTTTTCATTTTTAAGCAAGTTTTTTCGCATTTTGTTTTGTACTAAAAATCATCGAATTTAGCAATATTTTGACGTTTATCATCCCTTTTTCCTTTAAGTGATTTTAACAAAATATCATCGAATTAGGCAATATTTTGCCGTTTTCCACGTTTTTGTGAATTTTCAGTTTATTGGTATTAATTCATTAAATGTATGATAAAAATGATGCAAACACATAATTGATTAGAAAATAACTTTAAATTCTTTATTTTCAATCAAATATTTGATTCTCGGTAAAATACTGAGTAATATATTGAAAAGGGGAGAAGTTCAGTTTTTATTGCATATATCGATGTTTCAGCCGGTTTAGAGCGGTTTTCGTGTACATCTTCCATCAGTAATATAAACGGAAAATCAGGAACATTTTAGTTAATTCTAATGAAAACACATAGATTTTTATCATTTGTATTGGAAACAACATCTTTATATGTCTTTTCTGGGATCAAAATAATACGAAACCTCGCTTTATGATTTGAAGTTAAATTCTTAAATTTAGTAATATAGCGATTTTTTTTCACGTTTTTCATGTAGTGTGACATTACGTAAATATATTCGTATTTACCAATATTTCGATACTACTTCATGTTTTCTCACGATATGTGATTTGGCCTTCAAATTTTTTTGGCCTTCAAATTTCGAAAATTTTGCAGTTTTAAGCAAGATTTCCTGCGTTTTATTTTGTACAAAAAATCATCGAATTTAGCAATATTTTGACGTTTATCATCCTCTTATGTGATTTAAACAAAATACCATCGAATTAGGCAATATTTTCCGTTTTCCACGTTTTTGTGAATTTTCAGTTTATTGTTAATATATCATTAAATATATGATAACAATGATGCAAACATATAATTGATTAGGAAAAAACCTTAAATACTTAATTTTCAATCAACTATTTGTTTCTTGTTAAAATACCGAGTAAGATATTTAAAAAGCGAGAAGTTCAGTTTTTATTGCACATATCGACGTTTCAGCCGGATTAGAGCGATTTTACGTGTACATCTTCCATCAGTAATATAAACGGAAAATCAGGAACATTTTAGGTAATTCCAATAAAATCACATTGATTTTTATCATTTGTATTGGAAACAACATTTTTATGTCTTTTCTAGGATCTAAATAATACGAAACTTCGCTTTATGACTTGAAGATAAAATCCTCAAATAAGGTAAAGGAGCGATTTTGTTCACGTTTTTTATGTAGTGTGACATCACGTGAATATATTCGTTTTTTCCAATATTTCGATACTATTTAATGTAGTATCACGATATGAGACTTGGCCTTTAAATATCAGAATTTCGCAAATTATTGCATTTTAAGCAAGTTTTCTTACGTTTTGTTTTGTACTAAAAATCATTGAATTTAGCAATATTTTTACGTTTATCATCCTCTTTTCCTTTATGTGATTTAAACAAAATATCCTCGAATTAGGCAATATTTTGCCGTTTTTCCACGTTTTTGTGAATTTTCAGTTTATTGTTATTAATTCAATATATATACGATAAAAATGATGCAAACACATAATTGATTAGAAATTAACATTAAATACTTCATTTTCAGTCAACTATTTGTTTCTCGTTAAAAAACTGAGTAAGATATTGAAAAAGCGAGAAGTTCTGTTTTTATTGCATATATCGACGTTTCAGCCGGATTAGAGCGGTTTTACGTGTACATCTTCCATCGGTAACATAAACGGAAAATCAGGAACACTTTAATTAATTCTAACGAAAACACATTGATTTTTATCATTTGTATTGGAAACAACATTTTTTATGTCTTTTCTAGGATCTAAACAATACGAAACCTCGCTTTATGATTTGAAGTTAAAATCCTCAAATAAGATAATAGGCCGATTTTTTTCACGTTTTTTATATAGTGTGACTTCACGTGAATATATTCGGTTTTACCAATATTTCGATACAATTTCATGTAGTATCACGATATGTGATTTGGCCTTTAAATATTTCGCATAATATTGCATTTTAAGCAAGTTTTCTTGCATTTTGTTTCGTACAAAAATCATCGAATATAGCAAAATTTTGACGTTTATCATCCCCTTTTTCTTTATGTGATATAAATAAAATATCATCGAATTAGGCAATATTTTGCCGTTTTCCACGTTTTTGTGAATTTTCAGTTTAATGTCATTAATTCATTATATACACGATAAAAATGATGCAAACACAAAATTGATTAGAAATTAATAATAAATACTTCATTTTCAATCAACTATTTGTTTCTCGTTAAAAAACTGAGTAAGATATTGAAAAAGCGAGAAGTTATGATTTTATTGCATATATCGACGTTTCAGCCGGATTAGAGCGGTTTTACGTTTACATCTTCCATCGGTAATATAACCAGAAAATCAGGAACATTTTCGTTAATTTTAATGAAAACACATTGATCTTTATCATTTGTATTAGAAACAACATTTTTATGTCTTTTCTATGATCTAAAAAATACGAAACCTCGCTTTTTGATTTGAAGTAAAAATCCTCAAATTTGATAATATAGCGACTTTTTTCACGTTTTCATGTAGTGTCACTTTACATAAATATATTCGTTTCTACCAATATTTCGATACTACTTCATTTTTTCTTGCGATATGTGATTTGGCCTTCAAATTTCAGAATTTCGCAAATTTTTCATTTTTAAGCAAGTTTTCTTGCATTTTGTTTCGTACTAAAAATCATCGAATTTAGCAATATTTTGACGTTTATCATCCCCCTTTTCCTTTAGATGATTTTAATAAAATGTCATTGAATTAAGCAATATTTTTCCCGTTTTTCCACGTTTTTGTGAATTTTCAGTTTATTGGTATTAATTCATGTAGTGTAGGTATTAATTCATGTTAGATGATTTTAACAAAATATCATCGAATTAGGCAATATTTTGCCGTTTTTCAACGTTTTTGTGAATTTTCAGTTTATTGGTATTAATTCATTAAATATACGATAAAAATGATGCAAACACATAATTGATTAGAAAAACACCTTAAATACTTCATTTTCAATCAAATATATGATTCTCGGTAAAATACCGAGTAAGATATTGAAAAGGGGAGAAGTTGATGCAGAGGCTGAAGAGAATGATGCAGAGGCTTAAGAGAGTGATGCAGAGGCTGAAGAGAATGATGCAGCGGTTGAATTTTGGAGCCAAATTCTGGCTGTCTGCACGTATTCGCAGTTTGAAATTACGACTTTTTATACCGAAAAAATGCCAATTACTGAGAGCGGCGATATATCACATTTTGCCCAAACCCTCCCTGCAGTTTTTAAAATATCCCAAACATAACAAATTCGACGCTTGAGCAATATTTTTTAGCCAAATTCTGGCTCTCTGCACGTATTCGCAGTTTGAAATTACGACTTTTTATACCGAAAATATGCCAATTACTAAAAGCGGCGATGGATCACATTTTGCCCAAACACTCCCTGCAGTTTTTAAAATATCCCAAACATCCCAAATTCGACGCTTGTGTCGTACTTTGGAGCAAAATTCTGGCTCTCTGCACGTATTCGTTGTTTGAAATTACGACTTTTTATACCGAAAATATGCCAATTACTGAGAGCGGCGACGGATCACATTTTGGCCAAACCCTCCTTGCAATTTTCAAAATATCAAAAACATCCCAAATTCGACGCTTGAACCATGTTTTGGAGCCATATTCTGGCTCTCTGCACGTATTCGCAGTTTGAAATTACGACTTTTTATACCGAAAATATGCCTGTTACTGAAAGCGGCGATGGAATACATTCTGCCCAAACCCTCCCTGCAGTTTTTAAATATCCCAAACATCCCAAATTGGACGCTTGAGCCATATTTTGGAGCCAAATTCTGGCTATCTGCACGTATTCGCAGTTTGAAATTTCGACTTTTTATACCGAAAATATGCCAATTACTGAGAGCGACGATGGATTACATTTGGCCCAAACCCTCCGTACAGTTTTCAAAATATCGCAAACATCCCAAATTCGACCTTTGAGCCTAATTTTGGAGCCAAATTCTGGCTCTCTGCACGAATTTGCAGTTTGAAATTACGACTTTTTATACTGAAAATATGACAATTACTGAAAGCAGCGATGGGTCACATTTTGCCCAAACCCCCCTGCAGTTTGCAAAATATCCCAAACATCCAAAATTCGACCCTTGAGTTATATTTTTGAACCAAATTCTGGCTTTCTGCACGTATTCGCAGTTTGAAATTACGACTTTTTATACCGAAAAAATGGCAATTACTGAGAGCGGCGATTGATCACATTTTGCCCAAACCCTTCCTGCACTTTTCAAAATATCCCAAACATCCTAAATTCCACGCTTGAGCAATATTTTGGAGCCAAATTCTGGCTTTCTGCACGTATTCGCAGTTTGAAATTATTTCATTTTATACCGAAAATATGCCAATTACTGAAAGCGGCGATGGATCACATTTTGCCTTCACTATCTTAAGCCTCTGCATCCCTCTCTTAAGCCTCTGCATCACTCTCTTAAGCCTCTGCATCACTCTCGTAAGCCTCTGAATCACTTTCTTGAGCCTCTGCATCCTTCTCTTGAGCCTCTGAATCACTCTCTTGAGCCTCTGAATCCCTCTCTTAAGCGTCTGCATCACTCCCGTAAGCCTCTGAATCACTCTCCTGAGCCTCTACATCCCTCTCTTGAACTCCTGCATCCCTCTCATGAGCCTCTGCATCACTTTCTTGAGCCTCTGCATCACTCTCTTTAGCCCCTGCATCACTCTCTTTAGCCTCTGCATCACTCTCTTGAGCCTCTGCATCGCTCTCTTTAGCCTCTGCATCACTCTCTTTAGCCTCTGCAACACTCTCTTCAGCCTTTGCATCACTCTCTTGAGCCTCTGCGTCACTCTCAAGAGCCTCTGCATAATTCTTTTGTGCCTCTGCATCCATCACTTGAGCCTCTGCATCCCTCTCTTGAGCCCCTGCATCCCTCTCTTGAGCCTCTGCATCCCTCGCTTGAGCCTCTGCATCCCTCTCTTAAGCTTCTGCATCAATCACTTAAGCCTCTGCACCACTCTCGTAAGCCTCTGAATCACTCTCTTGAGCCTCTGCATCCCTCTCTTGAACTCCTGCATCCCTCTCATGAGCCTCAGCATCCCTTTCTTGAGCCTTTGCATCACTCTGTTAAGCCTCTGCAACCCACTCTTGAGCCTCTGCATCATTCTCAAGAGCCTCTGCATCCCTCTCTTGTGCCACTGCATCCCTCACTTGAGCCTCTGCATCCCTCTCTTGAGCCTCTGCATCCCTCTCTTGGGCCTCTGCATCCCTCTCCTGAGCCTCTGCAAGCCTCTCATAAGCCTCTGCATCACTCTCTTACTCCTCTGCATCATTCTCAAGAGCCTCTGCACTTGAGCCTCTGCATCCCTCTCTTGAGCCTCTGCATCCCTCTCTTGAGCCTCTGCATCCCTCGCTTGAGCCTCTGCATCCCTCTCTTAAGCTTCTGCATCAATCACTTAAGCCTCTGCACCACTCTCGTAAGTCTCTGAATCACTCTCTTGAGCCTCTGCATCACTCTCATGAGCACCTGCATCCCTCTCTCAAGCCTTTGCATCACTCTCTTGAACCTCTGCATCACCCTCTTAAGCCTCTGCATTACTCTCTTGAGCCTCTGCATCCTTCTCCTAAGCCTCTGCATCACTCTCTTAAGCCAATGCATCAATCTCGTAAGCTTCTGAATCACTCTGTTCAGCCTCTGCATCACTTTCTTTAGCCTCTCTATCACTCTCGTGAGCCTCTGCATCCCTCTCTTAAGCCTCTGCATCATTCTCTTTAGCCTCTGCATCCCTCTCTTAAGCCTTTGCATCATTCTCTTCAGCCTCTGTATTCCACTCTCAAGCCTCTGCATCACTCTCTTGATCCTCTGCATCCCTCTCCTAAGCCTCTGCATCATTCTCTTGAGCCCCTGCATCATTCTGTTGAGCCTCTGCATCCCTCTCTTAAGCCTGTACATCATTCTTTTCTGCCTCTGTATCACTCTCTTGAACCTCTGCATCACTCTCTTAAGTCTCTGCATCTCTCTCTTCAGCCTCTGCATAACTCTCTTGAGCCTCTGCATCACTCTCTTGAGTCTCTACATCCCTCTCTTGAGTCTCTGCATCCCTCTATTAAGCCTCTGCATCACTCTCTTGAGCCTTTGCATCACTCTCTTGAGCCTCTGCATCCCTCTCTTAAGCCTCTGCAACACTCTCTTCAGCCTCTGCATCACTCTCTGAAGCCTCTGCATCCCTCTCTTGAGCCTCTACATCTCTCTCTTAAGCCTCTGCAACACTCTCTTCAGCCTCTGCATCACTCTCTGGAGCCTTTGCATCACTTTCTTGAACCTCTGCATCCCTCTCTTAAGCCTCTGCATCCCTTTTTGAGCCTCTGCATCACTTTCTTAAGCCTCTGCATCCCTTTCTTGAGCCTCTGCATCACTCCCTTGAACTCCTGCATCCCTCTCATGAGCCTCTGCATCCCTATCCTGAGCCTTTGCATCACTCTCTTAAGCCTCTGCATCCTTCTCTTGAGCCTCTGCGTCACTCTCAAGAGCCTCTGCATCCCTCTCTTGTGCCTCTGTATCCCTCAATTGAGCCTCTGCATCCCTCTGTTGAGCCCCTGCATCCCTCTCTTGAGCCTCTGCATCCCTCGCATGAGCCTCTGCATCCCTCTCTTAAGCCTTTGCATTACTCTCTTAAGCCTCTGCATCACTCTCGTAAACCTCTGAATCACTCTCTTGAGCCTCTGCATCCCCCTCTTGAACTCCTGCATCCCTCTCATAAGCCTCTGCATCACTCTCCTGAGCCTTTGCATCATTCACTTAAGCCTCTGCATCCCTCTCTTGAGCCTCTGCGTCACTCTCAAGAGCCTCTGCATCCCTCACTTGAGCCCCTGCATCCCTCTCTTGAGCCTCTGCATCTGTCGCTTGAGCCTCTGCATCCCTCTCTTAAGCCTTTTCATCACTCTCTTAAGCCCCTGCATCACTCTCGTAAGCCTCTGAATCACTCTCTTGAGCCTTTGCATCACTCTCTTGAGCCTCTGAACCACTCTCTTAAGCCTCTGCATCACTCTCGTAAGCCTCTGCATCACTCTCTTAAGCCTCTGCATCACTCACGTAAACCTCTGAATCACTCTCATGAGCCTCTCTATCACTCTCTTGAGCCTCTGCATCCTTCTCTAGAGCCTCTGAATCACTCTCTTGAGCCTCTGAATCCCTGTCTTAAGCCTCTGCATCACTCTCGTAAGCCTCTGAATCACTCTCTTGAGCCTCTACATCCCTCTCATGAGCCTCTGCATCCCTCTCTTTAGCCTCTGCATCACTCTCTTGAGCCTCTGCATCACTCTCTTGAGCCTCTGAATCACTCTCTTAAGCCTCTGAATTTCTCTCTTAAGCCCCTGCATTACTCTCAAGAGTCCCTGCATAACTCTCTTGAGCCTCTGCATCACTCTCTTGAGCCTCTGCATCACTCTCTTTAGCCTCTACATAACTCTCTCGATCCTTTGCATCACTCTCTTGATTCTTTGCATCACTCTCGTAAGCCTCTGAGTCACTCTCTCGAGCCTCTGCATCACTCTCTTGATCCTCTGCATCACTCTCTTTAGCCTCTGCATCACTTTCTTGATCATCTGCATCACTCTCTTGAGCTTCTGCATCATTCTCTTGAGCCTCTGCATCCCTCTCTTGATCGTCTGCATCACTCTCCTGAGCCTCTGCATCACTCTCTTAAGCCTCTCTATCACTCTCTTGAGCCTCTGCATCACTCTCTTGAGCCTCTGCATCACTCTCTTAAGCCTCTGCATCCCTCTCTTGATTCTCTGCATCACGCTCTTGAGCCTCTGCATCATACTCTTGAGCCTCTGCATCCCTCTTTTAAGCCTCTACATCATTCTCTTGAGCCTCTGCATCACTCTCTTGAGCCTCTGTATCACTCTCTTAAGCCTCTGCATCCCTCTCTGGATCCTCTGCATCCCTCTCTTGGGGCTCTACATCCCTCTCTTGAGAGTTCTGCATCCCTCTCTTAAGCCTCTGCATCACTCTCTTAAGCCTTTGCATTACACTCTTAAGCCTCTAAATCAGTCTCTTGAGCCTCTGCATCCCTCTCTCAAGCCTCTGCATCACTCTCTGGAGCCTCTGCATCACCCTCTTAAGCCTCTGCATTACTCTCTTGAGCCTCTGCATCCCTCTCCTAAGCCTCTGCCTAACTCTCTCAAGCCTCTGCATCACTCTCTTAAGCCTTTGCATCACTCTGTTGAGACTCTGCATCCCTCTCCTGAGCCTGTTCATCCCTCTCTTGAGCCTCTGCATCCCTCTCTTGAGCCTCTGAACCACTCCCTTAAGCCTCTGCATCACTCTCGTAAGCCTCTGCATCACTCTCTTAAGCCTCTGCATCACTCACGTAAACCTCTGAATCACTCTCATGAGCCTCTCTATCACTCTCTTGAGCCTCTGCATCTTTCTCTTGAGCCTCTGAATCACTCTCTTGAGCCTCTGCATCACTCTCGTAAGCCTCTGAATCACTCTCTTGAGCCTCTACATCCCTCTCATGAGCCTCTGCATCCCTCTCTTAAGCCTCTGCATCACTCTCTTGAGCCTCTGCATCACTCTCTTGAGCCTCTGAATCACTCTCTTAAGCCTCTGAATCCCTCTCTTAAGCCTCTGCATTACTCTCATGAGTCCTTGCATAACTCTCTTGAGCCTCTGCATCACTTTCTTGAGCCTCTGCATCCCTCTTTTAAGCCTCTGCATCACTCTCTTAAGCCTCTGAATCACTCTCTTGAGACTCTGCATAACTCTCTTGAGCCCCTGCATCCCTCTCTCAAACCTCTGCATCACTCTCTTGAGCCTCTGCATCCCTCTCTTCAGCCTCTGCATCACTCTCTTCAGCCTCTTCCTCCCTCTCTTGAGCCTCTGCAACACTCTCTTCAGCCTCTGCATCACCCTCTTAAGTCTCTGAATCCCTCTCTTGAGGCCTCTACATACCTCTCTCGATCCTTTGCATCACTCTCTTGATTCTCTGCATCACTCTCGTAAGCCTCTGAGTCACTCTCTCGAGCCTCTGCATCACTCTCTTGATCCTCTGCATCACTCTCTTTAGCCTCTGCATCACTTTCTTGATCATCTGCATCACTCTCTTGAGCTTCTGCATCATTCTCTTGAGCCTCTGCATCCCTCTCTTGATCGTCTGCATCACTCTCCTGAGCCTCTGCATCACTCTCTTGAGCCTCTCTATCACTCTCTTGAGCCTCTGCATCACTCTCTTGAGCCTCTGCATCACTCTCTTAAGCCTCTGCATCCCTCTCTTGATTCTCTGCATCACGCTCTTGAGCCTCTGCATCATACTCTTGAGCCTCTGCATCCCTCTTTTAAGCCTCTACTTCATTCTCTTGAGCCTCTGCATCACTCTCTTGAGCCTCTGCATCACTCTCTTAAGCCTCTGCATCCCTCTCTGGAGCCTCTGCATCCCTCTCTTGGGGCTCTACATCCCTCTCTAGAGAGTTCTGCATCCCTCTCTTAAGCCTCTGCATCACTCTCTTAAGCCTCTGCATAACTCTCTTAAGCCTCTGAATCAGTCTCTTGAGCCCCTGCATCCCTCTCTCAAACCTCTGCATCACTCTCTTGAGCCTCTGCATCCCTCTCTTGAGCCTCTGCATCACTCTCTTCAGCTTCTTCATCCCTCTCTTGAACCTCTGCAACATTCTGTTCAGCCTCTGCATCACTCTCCTAAGCCTCTGAATCCCTCTCTTGAGGCCTCTGCAAAACACTCTCGAGCCTCTGCATCACTCTCATGATTCTCTGCATCACTCCCGTAAGCCTCTGAATCACTCTCTTGAGCCTATGCATCCCTCTCTTAAGCCTCTGCATCCCTCTCTTAAGCCTCTGTATCACTCTCTTAAGCCTCTGCATCACTATCTAGAGCCTCTGCATCACTATCTAGAGCCTCTGCATCACTCTCTTCAGCCTCTGCATCACTCTCTTGATTGTCTGCATCACTCTCTTGAGCGTCTGCATCACTCTCTTGAGCCTCTGCATCACTCTCGTGAGCCTCTCTATCACTCTCTTGAGCCTTTGCATCACTCTCTTGAGCCTCTGCATCACTCTCGTAAGCCTCTGCATCCCTCGCTTGATTCTCTGCATCACGCCCTTGAGCCTCTGCATCATACTCTTGAGCCTCACCATCCCTCTTTTAAGCCTCTGCATCACTCTCTTGAGCCTCTGCATCCCTTTTTTAAGCCTCTGCATCACTCTCTTGAGCCTCTGCACCCTTCTCTTGAGCCTCTGCATCACTCTCTTGAGCCTCTCTATCACTCTCTTGAGCCTCTGGATCACTCTCTTGATCCTCTGCATCACTCTCTTGAGCCACTGCATCACTCTCTTGAGCCTTAGCATCACTCTCTTGAGCCTCTGCATCCCTCTCTTAAGCCTCTGCAACACTCTCTTCAGCCTCTGCATCACTCTCTTAAGCCTCTGCATCCCTCGCTTGAGCCTCTGCATCCCTCTCTTCATCCTCTGCAGCACTCTCTTGAGCCTCTGCATCACTCTCTTGAGCCTTTGCATCACTCTCTTAAGCCTCTGCATCCCTCTCGTAAGCCTCTGCAACACTCTCTTCAGCCTCTGCATCATTCTCTTGATACTCTGCATCACTCTGTTGAGCCTCTGCATCACTTCTAAGCCTCTGCAACCCTCTCTTGAGCCTCTGCATCCCTCTCTTAAGCCTCTGCATCCCTCTCCTAAGCCTCTGCAACACTCTCTTCAGCCTTTGCATCACTCTTTTGAGACTTGCATCACTCTCTTGAGCCGCTGCATCACTCTCTTAAGCCTCTGCAACACTCTCTTCAGCCTCTGCATCACTCTCTTGAGCCTCTGCATCCCTTTTTTGAGCCTCTGCATCACTTTCGTAAACTTCTGCATCCCTTTCTTGAGCCTCTACATCACTCTCTTGAAATCCTGCAACCCTCTGATGAACCTCTGCATCCCTCTCCTGAGCCTTTGCATCACTCTCTTAAGCCTCTGCATCCCTCTCTTGAGCCTCTGCGTCACTCTCAAGAGCCTCTGCATCCCTCACTTGAGCCCCTGCATCCCTCTCTTGAGCCTCTGCATCTGTCGCTTGAGCCTCTGCATCCCTCTCTTAAGCCTTTTCATCACTCTCTTAAGCCCCTGCATCACTCTCGTAAGCCTCTGAATCACTCTCTTGAGCCTTTGCATCACTCTCTTGAGCCTCTGAACCACTCTCTTAAGCCTCTGCATCACTCTCGTAAGCCTCTGCATCACTCTCTTAAGCCTCTGCATCACTCACGTAAACCTCTGAATCACTCTCATGAGCCTCTCTATCACTCTCTTGAGCCTCTGCATCCTTCTCTAGAGCCTCTGAATCACTCTCTTGAGCCTCTGAATCCCTGTCTTAAGCCTCTGCATCACTCTCGTAAGCCTCTGAATCACTCTCTTGAGCCTCTACATCCCTCTCATGAGCCTCTGCATCCCTCTCTTTAGCCTCTGCATCACTCTCTTGAGCCTCTGCATCACTCTCTTGAGCCTCTGAATCACTCTCTTAAGCCTCTGAATTTCTCTCTTAAGCCCCTGCATTACTCTCAAGAGTCCCTGCATAACTCTCTTGAGCCTCTGCATCACTCTCTTGAGCCTCTGCATCACTCTCTTTAGCCTCTACATAACTCTCTCGATCCTTTGCATCACTCTCTTGATTCTTTGCATCACTCTCGTAAGCCTCTGAGTCACTCTCTCGAGCCTCTGCATCACTCTCTTGATCCTCTGCATCACTCTCTTTAGCCTCTGCATCACTTTCTTGATCATCTGCATCACTCTCTTGAGCTTCTGCATCATTCTCTTGAGCCTCTGCATCCCTCTCTTGATCGTCTGCATCACTCTCCTGAGCCTCTGCATCACTCTCTTAAGCCTCTCTATCACTCTCTTGAGCCTCTGCATCACTCTCTTGAGCCTCTGCATCACTCTCTTAAGCCTCTGCATCCCTCTCTTGATTCTCTGCATCACGCTCTTGAGCCTCTGCATCATACTCTTGAGCCTCTGCATCCCTCTTTTAAGCCTCTACATCATTCTCTTGAGCCTCTGCATCACTCTCTTGAGCCTCTGTATCACTCTCTTAAGCCTCTGCATCCCTCTCTGGATCCTCTGCATCCCTCTCTTGGGGCTCTACATCCCTCTCTTGAGAGTTCTGCATCCCTCTCTTAAGCCTCTGCATCACTCTCTTAAGCCTTTGCATTACACTCTTAAGCCTCTAAATCAGTCTCTTGAGCCTCTGCATCCCTCTCTCAAGCCTCTGCATCACTCTCTGGAGCCTCTGCATCACCCTCTTAAGCCTCTGCATTACTCTCTTGAGCCTCTGCATCCCTCTCCTAAGCCTCTGCCTAACTCTCTCAAGCCTCTGCATCACTCTCTTAAGCCTTTGCATCACTCTGTTGAGACTCTGCATCCCTCTCCTGAGCCTGTTCATCCCTCTCTTGAGCCTCTGCATCCCTCTCTTGAGCCTCTGAACCACTCCCTTAAGCCTCTGCATCACTCTCGTAAGCCTCTGCATCACTCTCTTAAGCCTCTGCATCACTCACGTAAACCTCTGAATCACTCTCATGAGCCTCTCTATCACTCTCTTGAGCCTCTGCATCTTTCTCTTGAGCCTCTGAATCACTCTCTTGAGCCTCTGCATCACTCTCGTAAGCCTCTGAATCACTCTCTTGAGCCTCTACATCCCTCTCATGAGCCTCTGCATCCCTCTCTTAAGCCTCTGCATCACTCTCTTGAGCCTCTGCATCACTCTCTTGAGCCTCTGAATCACTCTCTTAAGCCTCTGAATCCCTCTCTTAAGCCTCTGCATTACTCTCATGAGTCCTTGCATAACTCTCTTGAGCCTCTGCATCACTTTCTTGAGCCTCTGCATCCCTCTTTTAAGCCTCTGCATCACTCTCTTAAGCCTCTGAATCACTCTCTTGAGACTCTGCATAACTCTCTTGAGCCCCTGCATCCCTCTCTCAAACCTCTGCATCACTCTCTTGAGCCTCTGCATCCCTCTCTTCAGCCTCTGCATCACTCTCTTCAGCCTCTTCCTCCCTCTCTTGAGCCTCTGCAACACTCTCTTCAGCCTCTGCATCACCCTCTTAAGTCTCTGAATCCCTCTCTTGAGGCCTCTACATACCTCTCTCGATCCTTTGCATCACTCTCTTGATTCTCTGCATCACTCTCGTAAGCCTCTGAGTCACTCTCTCGAGCCTCTGCATCACTCTCTTGATCCTCTGCATCACTCTCTTTAGCCTCTGCATCACTTTCTTGATCATCTGCATCACTCTCTTGAGCTTCTGCATCATTCTCTTGAGCCTCTGCATCCCTCTCTTGATCGTCTGCATCACTCTCCTGAGCCTCTGCATCACTCTCTTGAGCCTCTCTATCACTCTCTTGAGCCTCTGCATCACTCTCTTGAGCCTCTGCATCACTCTCTTAAGCCTCTGCATCCCTCTCTTGATTCTCTGCATCACGCTCTTGAGCCTCTGCATCATACTCTTGAGCCTCTGCATCCCTCTTTTAAGCCTCTACTTCATTCTCTTGAGCCTCTGCATCACTCTCTTGAGCCTCTGCATCACTCTCTTAAGCCTCTGCATCCCTCTCTGGAGCCTCTGCATCCCTCTCTTGGGGCTCTACATCCCTCTCTAGAGAGTTCTGCATCCCTCTCTTAAGCCTCTGCATCACTCTCTTAAGCCTCTGCATAACTCTCTTAAGCCTCTGAATCAGTCTCTTGAGCCCCTGCATCCCTCTCTCAAACCTCTGCATCACTCTCTTGAGCCTCTGCATCCCTCTCTTGAGCCTCTGCATCACTCTCTTCAGCTTCTTCATCCCTCTCTTGAACCTCTG
The DNA here is from genome assembly GCF_040958095.1 of Procambarus clarkii. Lineage (NCBI taxonomy): Eukaryota > Metazoa > Arthropoda > Malacostraca > Decapoda > Cambaridae > Procambarus > Procambarus clarkii. Next base: position 28,987,327 of record NC_091166.1, read on the forward strand.
CAACATTCTGTTCAGCCTCTGCATCACTCTCCTAAGCCTCTGAATCCCTCTCTTGAGGCCTCTGCAAAACACTCTCGAGCCTCTGCATCACTCTCATGATTCTCTGCATCACTCCCGTAAGCCTCTGAATCACTCTCTTGAGCCTATGCATCCCTCTCTTAAGCCTCTGCATCCCTCTCTTAAGCCTCTGTATCACTCTCTTAAGCCTCTGCATCACTATCTAGAGCCTCTGCATCACTATCTAGAGCCTCTGCATCACTCTCTTCAGCCTCTGCATCACTCTCTTGATTGTCTGCATCACTCTCTTGAGCGTCTGCATCACTCTCTTGAGCCTCTGCATCACTCTCGTGAGCCTCTCTATCACTCTCTTGAGCCTTTGCATCACTCTCTTGAGCCTCTGCATCACTCTCGTAAGCCTCTGCATCCCTCGCTTGATTCTCTGCATCACGCCCTTGAGCCTCTGCATCATACTCTTGAGCCTCACCATCCCTCTTTTAAGCCTCTGCATCACTCTCTTGAGCCTCTGCATCCCTTTTTTAAGCCTCTGCATCACTCTCTTGAGCCTCTGCACCCTTCTCTTGAGCCTCTGCATCACTCTCTTGAGCCTCTCTATCACTCTCTTGAGCCTCTGGATCACTCTCTTGATCCTCTGCATCACTCTCTTGAGCCACTGCATCACTCTCTTGAGCCTTAGCATCACTCTCTTGAGCCTCTGCATCCCTCTCTTAAGCCTCTGCAACACTCTCTTCAGCCTCTGCATCACTCTCTTAAGCCTCTGCATCCCTCGCTTGAGCCTCTGCATCCCTCTCTTCATCCTCTGCAGCACTCTCTTGAGCCTCTGCATCACTCTCTTGAGCCTTTGCATCACTCTCTTAAGCCTCTGCATCCCTCTCGTAAGCCTCTGCAACACTCTCTTCAGCCTCTGCATCATTCTCTTGATACTCTGCATCACTCTGTTGAGCCTCTGCATCACTTCTAAGCCTCTGCAACCCTCTCTTGAGCCTCTGCATCCCTCTCTTAAGCCTCTGCATCCCTCTCCTAAGCCTCTGCAACACTCTCTTCAGCCTTTGCATCACTCTTTTGAGACTTGCATCACTCTCTTGAGCCGCTGCATCACTCTCTTAAGCCTCTGCAACACTCTCTTCAGCCTCTGCATCACTCTCTTGAGCCTCTGCATCCCTTTTTTGAGCCTCTGCATCACTTTCGTAAACTTCTGCATCCCTTTCTTGAGCCTCTACATCACTCTCTTGAAATCCTGCAACCCTCTGATGAACCTCTGCATCCCTCTCCTGAGCCTTTGCATCACTCTCTTAAGCCTCTGCATCCCTCTCTTGAGCCACTGCGTCACTCTCAAGAGCCTCTGCATCCCTCTCTTGTGCCTCTGCATCCCTCACTTTAGCGTCTGCATACCTCTCTTGAGCCCCTGCATCCCTCTCCTGAGCCTCTGCATCCCTCGCTTGAGCCTCTGCATCCCTCTCTTAAGCCTTTGCATCACTCTCTTTAGCCTCTGCATCACTTTCTTGATCATCTGTATCACTCGCTTGAGCTTCTGCATCATTCTCTTGAGCCTCTGCATCCCTCTCTTGATCGTCTGCATCACTCTCCTGAGCCTCTGCATCACTCACTTGAGCCTCTCTATCACTCTCTTGAGCCTCTGCATCACTCTCTTGAGCCTCTGCATCACTCTCTTAAGCCTCTGCATCCCTCTCTTGATTCTCTGCATCACGCTCTTGAGCCTCTGCATCATACTCTTGAGCCTCTGCATCCCTCTTTCAAGCCTCTACATCATTCTCTTGAGCCTCTGCATCACTCTCTTGAGCCTCTGCATCACTCTCTTAAACCTCTGCATCACTCTCTGGAGCCTCTGCATCCCTCTCTTGGGGCTCTACATCCCTCTCTTGAGAGTTCTGCATCCCTCTCTTAAGCCTCTGCATCACTCTCTTAAGCCTCTGCATTACTCTCTTAAGCCTCTGAATCAGTCTCTTGAGCCTCTGCATCCCTCTCTCAAGCCTCTGCATCACTCTCTGGAGCCTCTGCATCACCCTCTTAAGCCTCTGCATTACTCTCTTGAGCCTCTGCATCCCTCTCCTAAGCCTCTGCCTCACTCTCTCAAGCCTCTGCATCACTCTCTTGAGCCTCTGCATCCCTCTCTTGAGCCTCTGCATCACTCTCTTCAGCCTCTTCATCCCTCTCTTGAGCCTCTGCAACATTCTCTTCAGCCTCTGCATCACTCTCCTAAGCCTTTGAATCCCTCTCTTGAGGCCTCTGCATAACACTCTCGAGCCTCTGCATCACTCTCATGATTCTCTGCATCACTCTCGTAAGCCTCTGAATCACTCTCTTGAGCCTATGCATCCCTCTCTTAAGCCTCTGCATCCCTCTCTTAAGCCTCTGTATCACTCTCCTAAGCCTCTGCATCACTATCTAGAGCCTCTGCTTCACTATCTAGAGCCTCTGCATCACTCTCTTCAGCCTCTGCATCACTCTCTTCAGCCTCTGCATCACTCTCTTGAGCCTCTGCATCACTCTCTTCAGCCTCTGCATCACTCTCTTGATCGTCTGCATCACTCTCTTGAGCGTCTGCATCACTCGCTTGAGCCTCTGCATCACTCTCTTGAGCCTCTCTATCACTCTCTTGAGCCTCTGCATCACTCTCTTGAGCCTCTGCATCACTCTCGTAAGCCTCTGCATCCCTCGCTTGATTCTCTGCATCACGCTCTTGAGCCTCTGCTTCATACTCTTGAGCCTCACCATCCCTCTCTTAAGCCTCTGCATCACTCTCTTGAGCCTCTGCATCCCTTTTTTAAGCCTCTGCATCACTCTCTTGAGCCTCTGCACCCTTCCCTTGAGCCACTGCATCACTCTCTTGAGCCTTTGCATCACTCTCTTGAGCCTCTGCATCCCTCTCTTAAGCCTCTGCAACACTCTCTTCAGCCTCTGCATCACTCTCTTAAGCCTCTGCATCCCTCGCTTGAGCCTCTGCATCCCTCTCTTCATCCTCTGCAACATTCTCTTCAGCCTCTGCATCACTCTCTTGAGCCTTTGCATCACTCTCTTAAGCCTCTGCATCCCTCTCGTAAGCCTCTGCAACACTCTCTTCAGCCTCTGCATCATTCTCTTGATACTCTGCATCACTCTCTTGAGCCTCTGCATCACTTCTAAGCCTCTGCATCCCTCTCTTGAGCCTCTGCATCCCTCTCTTAAGTCTCTGCATCCCTCTCTTGAGCCTCTGCAACACTCTCTTGAGCCTATGCATCACTCTCTTGAGCCTCTGCATCACTCTCTTAAGCCTCTGCATCCCTCTCCTAAGCCTCTGCAACACTCTCTTCAGCCTCTGCATCACTCTTTTGAGCCTTTGCATCACTCTCTTGAGCCGCTGCATCACTCTCTTAAGCCTCTGCAACACTCTCTTCAGCCTCTGCATCACTCTCGTGAGCCTCTGCATCCCTTTTTTGAGCCTCTGCATCACTTTCGTAAACTTCTGCATCCCTTTCGTGAGCCTCTACATCACTCTCTTGAAATCCTGCATCCCTCTCATGAACCTCTGCATCCCTCTCCTGAGCCTTTGCATCACTCTCTTGTGCCTCTGCATCCCTCACTTTAGCGTCTGCATACCTCTCTTGAGCACCTGCATCCCTCTCTTGAGCCTCTGCATCCCTCGCTTGAGCCTCTGCATCCCTCTCTTAAGCCTTTGCATCACTCTCTTAAGCCTCTGCATCACTCTGGTAAGCCTCTGAATCACTCTCTTGAGCCTTTGCATCACTCTCTTGAGCCCCTGCATCCCTCTCTTGGACCTCTGCATCCCTCACTTGAGCCTCTGGATCCCTCTCTTGAGCCCCAGCATCCCTCAATTGAACTCCTGTATCCCTCTCATGAGCCTCTGCATCCCTCTCTTGAGCCTTTGCATCACTCTCAAGAGCCTCTGTATCCCTCTTTTGAGCCTCTGCATCCCTCACTTGAGCCTCTGCATCCCTCTCTTGCAACCCGTTCTCACACAAGACAGCACATATGTGACTTAATGCTTAAAGTCAATATGTTGAATATGAATTAGTAAATATGTGATATATTCCCAGTTACTTTTTTTCTAAGGCCCAAACTCTTCCTCACGTACCAATTTACGTTTCACAGTACACGTCCGTCAACCTAGATAGCAGAATAGTCGTGATTGGTTCAATTATAAGGAAAATTGTAGTTTTCAGGTCCCACATGGGTTGTGAAATTTACCTACTATTGTCCATGCTCTTAGAATATTACAGATCAGCTACTTCCTATTGAAGGCTCGTAGTTTTGTTTTGAGAAATATTAGTTGTTCTTAGTAAATTATAATAAGCACTAAAAATTATTACATAGAATAACAGTCCTTCGTCAATCAATATTATATACCATAGTTTGTGCTTTACAAATCTTTAGAGGATGTTTTGTTGGAACGCTAACAGAAAACGATGTTACGTAGGAATGTCTATGGGGTAAACTACTGCAAACAGGATATTATTGTGTCTACTATACCAACTATAGCTAGGATGGGTATATTGTCCACTACCACCTGTTAGGTGGGTAAGGGGTCCAATACCACCCACAGGATGGGTATGAGGGTCACATCCACCCACAGGATGAGTATGGGGACCACATCCTCCCACAGGAAGGGTATGGGGTCCAATACCACCCACAGGATGAGTATGGCGTCCACTACAACCCACAGGATGGGTATGGGGCTCCAACCACCCATAGAATGAGTATGGTGCTCCAACCACCCATAGAATGGGTATGGGGTCCAATAACACCCACTGGATGTGTATGGCGTCCATTGTCGCGCGTCGAGCTCGAAAACCGCAGCATTCATCTCAGAACCATGCCTATTTCACGCAGATTCCTTAATAAACGTAACAATTTTATATGTCACAAGAAAGATAGAAATATAAGCTTCATTCTAAATACCTTACCATGGGCATATTTAAAATTAAAGCGAAGATACGTGTATTTTTATAATAGCCGAGCTCCGACCCCAGACAGATCGATCGACCGAGCAACTCTCTCGCAGAACAATGTTTATTTTACGTGAATTCGTTAATAAACATATGTGTTTTATATGTCTCAAGAAAGGCAGACATATAAGCTTCACATTAAACACTTTACCATAGACATATTTAAAGTTCTAATGAAGATACATGTATTTTAAAAATTACGGAGCTCCCACCCCGTACAGACTGAACGACAGAGCAACTCTCTCTCAGATCAATGTTTATTTCACGTAAATTCGTTAATAAACACAAATGTTTTATATGTCTTAAGCAAGATAGAAATAAGAGATTCATTTTAAATACATTGCAATAGACATATTTATAGCTCAAGTGAAGATACATATGTTTTTATAGTAGCGCTCAGTAGCTTGTCGGGCATGGAGTGCAGACGCCTACGCACTTGCCGATATATTGTATAATTAACAAAGATACGCTAATAAAGCCTAAAATCTTATATGCCTCCAGAAAGACCGAGATATGAACATTATTATGATTGCACCAAATGAAATATATCATGTTCGAGAACAAAGATATATCAATTTTAAATTAAGTTTCGACTCTTGCTCGGGCGAGAGAGATGGGGCGACTCTCCCCCCATCTATTGGGGATTCTGTCCACTAAAGACCCAAAGCTACTCAAACCCTCCTAGCATTATTTAGGTAATGAAGTAATATGATATATATACTCACTATAATGTGGGTGCTGAATGCAGAACATGAGAAAACATATATTTACTCCAAACTAATGTAATTTCATTATGAAATAAGTAAATAAGTAGCATCAAAGGAAGTCGACGGTCCAAGCGTCAATGTTGTGGAGCGACTTATCCAAGATATATCGTTGTTTGGAAAGTGTTTGTTGGCATATCCAGTTGTCGCACTTCTCTGCACAAATTATCACTAATTTAAATTATAATGTTAACAAGTAGAATACATATTTTTAATAAAATCTAACATAATTAGTCAGAAAACATTTAACATTTATTAAAAAATATATGTTTGGAAGTTAAATTTATTTATTTTATTTATTTATTTATATATATACAAGAAGGTACATTGGGTTTGTCAGAATACATTGGAGAGTTCAGTATTTACACTCTTGTAAAGCCACTAGTACGCGCAGCGTTTCGGGCAGGTCCTTAATCTAATAGATAATTTTAAGTAGGTAATTTCTATCAGAATTGATAAATGACAAAGATACATTGCAAGAGAAAAATGAGATGAGAGAGCTTAGTAAGTATATTAAAGCACATTGTTATATTAAAGCTCTGATTGATTACATTGACAGCTTGATTAGTAATTTAAACAAGATTAATAGACACCATACAGCAGATTGACAGCACATATAAGACAGCAATGATCACAATGGTAGAGATGTTCAGATTGGGTACATAAAGATTGGGAGACTGGGTAGCAAAAGATACAGATAAACAAGATTTATAAACACCATACAGCAGATTGGCAGCACATATAAGAAGACAGCAATGATCACAATGGTAAAGATGTTCAAATATGGAACATAAAGGTTGGGAGATTGGGTAGCAATAGATACAGTGCAATTTTAAGGCAAAAAGTGAAAAACTATGAAGATGAAATTAGATACCTTTTAGTATTGATTTTGAATGATGTAAAAGTTGGACAGCTTTTCAATTCAGTAGGGAGTGAGTTCCATAAACTGGGTACCTTTATTTGCATAGAGTGTTTACACAGATTAAGTTTAACTCTGGGGATATCAAAGAGATATTTATTTCTTGTGTGGTGATAATGGGTCCTATTACATCTGTCCAGGAAGAGTTTCAGAGCAGGATTTGCATTTAAGAACAGGGTTTTGTAAATGTAGTTGACACAAGAGAATTTATGGAGTGAGATTATGTTTAGCATGTTTAGGGAGTTAAACAAGGGGGCTGTGTGTTGTCTGAAAGCAGAATTTGATATTATTCTGATAGCAGATTTCTGCTGGGTGATGATGGACTTGAGGTGGTTTGCAGTGGTTGAACCCCATGCACAGATACCATAGTTGAGATAGGGATAGATTAGTGCATAATATAGAGAGATGAGAGCAGAGTTAGGTACATAATATCTGATTTTGGAGAGTATACCAACTGTTTTAGAGACTTTCTTAGTTATGTGTTGTATGTGGGTGCTGAAGTTGAGTCTCTTGTCTAGGAATAGGCCAAGAAACTTTCCATCATTTTTATTGCTAATATTTACATTGTCTATCTGAAGCTGAATTGCATTTGTAGATTTGCTTCCAAATAGGATGTAGTAGGTCTTTTCTATGTTAAGTGTTAGTTTGTTGGTTGATATCCATAAGTGGACTTTTTTTAGTTCATTATTAACAACATCATTTAGTGTATGTGGGTTGGGGTTGGAGTAGATGAGGGTAGCATCATCAGCAAACAAAATGGGTTTCAGAATGTTAGACACATTAGGCAGACCATTGATGTATATAAGAAATAGAAGAGGCCCCAAGATGCTGCCCTGTGGCACTCCAACGGTTATTGGTAGAATGGGAGAGGTTATATTATTGATAGCTACACATTGGTGTCTATCACTAACTTCAAATCGACTTCATAGGACAATAGTTTTGTTATATATACTCGCTATTCGTTGACATGCGTTCGCTACTTAAACTACCATGTACTGTACTTATGTAAAATCTCCCATGTCTCTTCGCTCATCTCACCGAACCCTACAGGCTCTGTGATATATTGTTTAATTAAGTTGACCAGACCACACACTAGAAGTTGAAGGGACGACGACGTTTCGGTCCGTCCTGGACCATTCTCAAGTCGATTGTGAATGGTCCAGGACGGACCGAAACGTCGTCGTCCCTTCAACTTCTAGTGTGTGGTCTGGTCAACATACTTCAGCCACGTTATTGTGACTCATCGCCTTGTTTAATTAATTGAAATTCACAAATAAAGCTTATAATTGTATATGTTATCAAAAAGGCAGAGCTTAGTTTAGTTCATTTATTATGCACCCCATACCCATCCTATGGGCGATAGTGGAGTGTTACAGAGACACATAATGGGCTCAGGGACTGAGCCCCACAATTCATATAGCCAAGCAAGTTATAATCTTGATAAGCTAGTTACAAAAGTCAATGCACATTGTCACATCAACAATGGGCTCGAGACCGACCACAAGTACAGTTTATAATTTAAGCAACTGACATATATGGAGGGCTAGTGTCACAATTGATATGTTTATCCTACACATAACCCCCTCTTCCCCATTAAATGGGCAGCGGTGGATAGGTTACAATCAAGTCGTTTTTTGCGTTTTATTCAGAGATTAGATCTTATTGGGTGAGGAAAGATATTCATATTTTAAAGAAGGCTTCTTGGCTGATGCTCTCCATTGATGGAAAATATACAACCTTTTGAAAATCAATGTTAGTTTGATCTAGATATTGTAATTAACGAAAGTATTTGTCATCAGAAAGGTAGAAATATAGGCTACATATAAAATCCTTTGTCATAAATATAACTGAAGTGAAAACGAAGATATATGCGTTTTGATAGTTACTTGATGGCTAGCTCTGAGAGTGTGAAGCCCTGCACACCAGCCAATAAATTGTATAATTAGTTTCCATATATTTTAATTAATCTTAAAAATCTATATGTCAGAAGAAAGGAAGATGTAGCCGTTAATGTGACAACATTTAAAAATATATATATCTTAAGTTAAATAAATAATACCACCTTATCGCCTGTGTCCGGACACATAAAAACTTCCTAGGTATCAGTATCCAGCCAGGCGGGGATCAAAGGCTGCACAATACTGATAAATTATGTAATGCACTACTTGTGGTCGATCTCGAACCCATTTATGATGTGACGACTTATAGTGAATTTTGTAACTAGCTCATCAAGATTGTAACTTGCTTAGCTAAATGAATTGTGGGGTTCGGTCCATTCATTTTCTTTCTTTATTATGCACCCCATAATACCCATCCCGTGGGCGGTGGTGTAAAGGATTACAGAGGCACATAATCGGTTCAGGAACTGAACCCTCTAGTTCGTTCAGCGAAGCAAATAACAATCTTTTGACGCTAGTTACAAAATTATTAATGTACACATACTTATGCATACATGTACATATACATATATACATACACATGCATATTTAATCACCCACACAAATACACACATTAGTAATCTTTTGTATCACAAGTGATTCAACAAGAGGCTCACAACAGTCACTATACAAGGCACTTTACATCTATGAAGAGTCGCACAGTTACTAGTCTTGCTCCACACCCACCCAACTGGGCGGCAGCTTTACAGTCATGTGCTCCACACCCACCCAACTGGGCGGCAGCTTTACAGTCATGTGCTCCACACCCACCCAACTGGGCGGCAGCTTTACAGTCATGTGCTCCACACCCACCCAACTGGGCGGCAGCTTTACAGTCATGTGCTCCACACCCACCCAACTGGGCGGCAGCTTTACAGTCATGTGCTCCACACCCACCCAACTGGGCGGCAGCTTTACAGTCATGTGCTCCACACCCACCCAACTGGGCGGCAGCTTTACAGTCATGTGCTCCACACCCACCCAACTAGGCGGCGGCTTTACAGTCATGTGCTCCACACCCACCCAACTGGGCGGCAGCTTTACAGTCATGTGCTCCACACCCACCCAACTGGGCGGCAGCTTTACAGTCATGTGCTCCACACCCACCCAACTAGGCGGCAGCTTTACAGTTACCTGGTGTTATTCTTCACCTATATCTTTTTCTGGTTAATCCCTATTTACATTATGCAGTTCAGGTTTCGTCGCCATACTATAGTTATTAGTTTAGTTAATTTATCACATAATGGGTTCAGGGACTGAACACACAATTTATTTATCTAAGCAAGTTACAATCTTGAGGAGCTAGCCACAAAATTCATAATACATCGTCACATCAACAACATGGGTTCGAGGTCGACCACAAGTACAGTTTCTAAATTAAGAAAATGCCATATGTGGAGAGCTAGTGTCACAATTGATATGTTTGTCCTGCACATTTCCACAGTAGTTTGCTTGGGTTCTTTTAATTATCTTAGATATCATTGAAGAGAACCTCCTAGGTACTATACTGTATATATGCTGGTAAGAAGTATAATTATCCTGAGAAATCGTGTAAATTATGTTGTACGAGTGCTTCCAGTTAAGTAACATAGTTCATTTGTGTGCGCGTGCTTGAAGAGGAAATGTTATCCCCCCTCTCCCCATTGTAAATATTTGTGGGTTTCAGACCATACGGCCGCGGCTTACCCTCGCTGCGGTCGAGGGTAAGAACACCGGATGTATACCCAGTATTACAAGTAAACATTAGCAATAACAATTATGGAAAGTTCCTTCACCTATACATAGAGAAGAGACTGAACTTCAGCACCCACATACAACACACAAGGGGATGCTCTGAGAGAGAGAGAGAGAGTGAGAGTAAAAATGTCCAACGTCCAATGATTAACGCAAAGTGAGGCGTATTCAGATGGTATATTGACAACATTCAGCATATCTCATACTGACCTAGTAGTACTTGGTGCACAAATACCTTTTCCAAAGGAATCACAAAACATAATTAAACACAACTGTACCGTACAGTGTTATATATTTATTTCAGTTTGAACAATTTTTAACATTAAAGGATAAATCCTTTAATTGGTTGAAATTGGTTTTAATATTCGAAATCTAATTTGTTGATGTTAAATAATATAAGGTTCAAATTTATTAAGATACATACTTTAAAAACTATTTCTATTTGAAATTTAAATAACATAAAAAGAGTACAGAATATAACAAATACCGACTATATAAAAGACCTGACACTTGCAGCACTTAATTATGCTATTGTAACACATTGAAAGTAATAACATTATTTGATTCAGCAAAGCATTTGGTAAAGTTATAATAATAATAATAATAATAATAATAATGTATTAATTATTTTAAATTATAATTCACAACTTGCTAGCGCAAAAGAAACAAATCCACGAATCCTCATTACATTCTGTAACACCTACACATGATCCATGGTGCCAAATATTGCAACGGTCACAGCATACCCTCAGCTTCAAATCATTTGGCTTTCTGCAAATGCAGTACATTTCCATCGAGCATGACCGGATGATTCGTTTTCTTCTCAGTGTCTGAGCTGCAGGGAATGAGATGAGACACTTTCCTTTGAAGTTCTCTTGTAGATGTTGTCTCATATTCTGCACATCATATACAAGGTTCACCGGATCTACACCACTTGCAAGTGATGCATCAAACGCCGCAGCATATACCCCACTCATACTTGAGTCCCTGTGTCTGCTGACATTCATTACATTGCATATCAGCTTATCATCCAAGCTTATCATCCAAGACATTTTCAAGAGGAAACTAGATTTATTCCTCCAAGGAGTGCCGGACCAACCGGGCTGTGGTGGGTATGTGGGCCTGCGGGCCGCTCCAAGCAACAGCCTGGTGGACCAAACTCTCACAAGTCAAGCCTGGCCTCGGGCCGGGCTTGGGGAGTAGAAGAACTCCGAGAACCCCATCAACCAGGTATCAACCAGGTATCCTGGCAATTAGCAAGAGCATACAAGATAACTTCAGTAGATTTGGATGGTAATTTATGCCTGGTGTCGTATATGTTAATTTGTCCCGTTACTCCAATGTTGGAAACGGTGACCCAGTGACAACCATCAACTTGGATAATTTGAATAAATTCACCAATTGCAACTGGCCAGGAGAGGTCCCGCTACAACGCTGGGTCATGAAGGCCTTCTACGCTTGGCACAGTTTGTTTGATGAGGTCACATGCAGATTTTATATGAAGGTCAGAGAGCTGTACATTTGTTCCAATGTTCATTATCTCGTCATCTGTTAAATAATTTAACATTGTCGAATGTGAAGCACTGTTATCACTCTCCTTATTGTTGCATTGGTGTGAGGAGTGGCAGTGATTGGTGCAGTTTATTTTTTCTTTAAATAGGGACATATATTTGTACTGCAGATACCAGTACAGTTGCACCGTTTCTTTATATATTTTATACTTGGGTTAGCAAGGCGAGACGCTTCTCTTAACGTGATACTGTTGGTATCAAATAGAAATAGTTTTTAAAGTATGTATCTTAATAAATTTGAACCTTATATTATTTAACATCAACAAATTAGATTTCGAATGTTAAAACCAATTTCAACCAATTAAAGGATTTATCCTTTAATGTTAAAAATTGTTCAAACTGAAATAAATATATAACACTCTACGGTACAGTTGTGTTTGCCTGCCACAACCTGCCACAGCCTTGAGAGCACGGAGCCTCTCTCTACATTGGCGACCCAGTCTGGCTAAAACATTGTGGTACAGTAGAACCTCAAGACCAAGGTATTTGTATCTGGTAACATAGTCGAGCAGAGAGCCATCATCCAACTGCATTTTGCGAACGGCCCCACCTCGTCTGGGTAGGTGTCGGTTCAAGATCTTTGTTTTCTCTACTGAGATGACTAATCATAGTTCCTGACATGTGTACAATACAGAGTTTAGAACATTTTGGGTGTTGGTATACCCATTGGTGTGGATCAGTATATCATCCACATAGCTAATGATGTGTTCGCTGGATCTTCTAGTTATTAAGTTTAAAAGTGCATTGATTAACACATTGAACAGAGTACGACTGAGGACACCTCCCTGTGGAGTGCCAAGTTCAAAATCTCTCGTTACACGCCTATGCCCTTGGAACAGTACAGATGACTTCCTGTTGGATAGATAGCCTCTTATCCACCGTAGAAGCCATCCTCCTACATTCATTTTAGCAAGTTCTCTCAGAATGACGTGTGGGTTAGCAATGTCAAAGGCTGACTTAAGTTCTAGGAAAGTGGTATATGACCTATCAGTATGCTGGGTGAGGAATGTGATAATACAGTGATGTACACTTTTTCCATGTGTAAAGCCATATATCTGGGGAGAAAACATATTATTAATTTTGTAAAGGAGACGGTTGAGAACATCCTCTCAAGACACTTACAGAGACAACTAGTGAGGGAGATTGGGCGAAAAGCACTCGGCTGGTGAGGTTTAGGAATGAGAATAATAACACTGTTGGTCCATGACTTAGGAAGCTCCCCAGTTACATAGCTCATATTATACAATTGAAGCAAGGGATTCCCTGGAACTAACAGAAGCATATGCAGTATGCCGTAAGTAACTCCATCCTCCCCGGGCGATGTAGCTTTGCCTTTATGTAGAGCAGAATCTAGTTCGTATTCAGTAAAAAACATGTCACAGTCATCCTCTTGATGACGCATAAAGTCAAGGAGCCTTGCCCTATCAGTATATCTATTATTTAACTCATTCTGTGAGGGTAGAGGAAGACTGTCAAAGCTGGAAGTCGTGGCCCAAGCATCAACAAGCTCATTTGCTCTGTGCAGAGGATTAGGGTACGAGATCTCTGCAGCATTTTTCCCTTTGATCTTGTTGATATCCTTCCATGCTCGACTTAGTGGCGTGTGAGAATTGAGACCACGGACAAAAGTTTCCCAGTCTGTCTGCCTCAGCTCCACCATACGTTCCCTGGCCTTAGCCAGAGCCGCTTGAAAGAGCCGAAGCATTTCAGCAGTGCGGGTCCTTCTATAAGCTGGTCCAATTATTCTGGCAGTGCGTTTTAGTGCATGCAATTTAGAATCATTATAATAAGCATAAGTGCTATGACCAGTGTAATTTGGGTTATGTGGCCTGGACGATGGATCAAGTGTTTCTATAAACTGGTCGATAGTATCTGTGAGCTCATTGTTAAAATCTTCAACTGATGAAGGCTCAGATGAACTGCACCAATCTGACACATGGGCAACAAAATTGTCTCGTTGATCGATGGGCAGAGCCAGCCTCTTCCGCTTGAACACTCCACCAGGGAGGATAGAGCTGCCAATGCTTATAGTGGCTAATATGGCCAGATGATCAGACGCCATATCTGGCACTATTGACGAGGCGCACACGGTGTGGGAGACGTTGAAACCGAGACATAGATCAAGAATACCCCCGTAGATATTCGTCGGTTCAAGGTCACCCACAATCTGTGCATCATCGTGGCTACCTAATAGTGACAACAGTTGGTTGCCGTTACGATTATTGAACTGCGAATTACCAATATTCCTATGCCTACCGTTATAATCACCTATAATGATGGTAGGCACAGTCTGAATGCAGATAGGAAGGTCAGCATAATTAAAGTTACAAGGAGTTGATTATTTAGTACATAGTTGTTTTTCTTTTTAATTGGATGATAGAGGAGGAGTCTTTAACGTGATTGGGAATACATACACACATACATACATACATACATACATACATACATACATACATACATACATACATACATACATACATACATACATACATACATACATACATACATACATACATACATTCATGCGTACATACATTCATACATTCATACATACATACATACATACATACACGTCCAGTCAGCATATAGCTATTTCGGGACAAAATCCAATACAGTTTATATTGGTGAGACGCCACTGTGATGAGTTTAATTATCACAGGAACTGTAGGTTAATGTGTGACATAGGTGAGGTTAGATGAGGCATCTACTAGCATCAGCTGGAGGCTGATGGAGTGTTGTGGAGGCTGCTGGTACTATACCCAGATCCAGATGTTGGAGGGTGGATTTGACTCTTCCACCCTCCCTCGCCCCTCACATTGACCGCAGAACGTGTAAGGTTACTTTTCACTCTCGCTTACCAAGGGTATACCCCCCCCCCCCCAACACACACATGCATCAGATTCTTAACTTACAATATTTATGATTTACCAATTTATGTTACAACACTGACTCTCAATTTCACAATATTGTATAAACTTTGATGAATCGCACGTCTATGGGTCATCCAATAATGCTAGCAGACTTCTAGATGTTACCACTGCTAGGTTTAGGCTCGGCTACAAGTACCTCTGGGAATTTGTAACATCTGATGATGTAGATTTGACTAAATGTATACTCTGTCAGCAGAACTATTCGCATACTTTGCGTCATTATATAATGGAATGCGAAAAAATCGCGGAATTTAAAGATAACAACATCAATAGTGTCCATGAAATGTGTAAGTACTTCATTCATAATGATGTGCTGCCCGAAATCTTAGCGAAGTATCCAAAATTTGCTTACTGTAGGTAATGCATGCACATGACTGTAAAGCTGCCGCCCAGTTGGGTGGGTGTGGAGCACATGACTGTAAAGCTGCCGCCTAGTTGGGTAAGTATGCAGCAAATGACTGTAAAGCTGCCGCCCAGTTGGGTGGGTGTGGAGCACATGACTGTAAAGCTGCCACCCAGTTGGGTATGTGTGCAGCACATGACTGTAAAGCTGCCGCCCAGTTGGGTAAATATGCAGCAAATGACTGTAAAGCTGCCGCCCAGTTGGGTGGGTGTGGAGCAAGACTAGTAACTGCGACTCCTCATAGATGTAAAGTGACTTTTATAGTGACTGTTGTGAGCCTTTTGTTGAATTACTTGTGACAAAAGATTACTGATGTGTGTATTTGTTTGGTTGATTAAATATGTATGTGTATGTATATATGTATACGTATGTATATGTACATGTATGTGTACATTAATAATTTTGTAACTAGCTTCAAAAGATTGTTATTTGCTTAGCTAAACGAACTAGAGGGTTCAGTTCCTGAACCGATTATGTGCCTCTGTAATCCTTTACATCACCGCCCACGGAATGGGTATTATGGGGTGCATAATAAAGAAAGAAAATGAATGGACCGAACCCCACAATTCATTTAGCTAAGCAAGTTACAATCTTGATGAGCTAGTTACAAATTTCACTATAAGTCGTCACATCATAAATGGGTTCGAGATCGACCACAAGTAGTGCATTACATAATTTATCAGTATTGTGCATCCTGTGATCCCCGCCTGGCTGGATACTGATACCTAGGTGGTTTTAATGTGTCCGGACACTGGCGATAAGGTGGTATTATCTATTTAACTTAAGAGATATATATTTTTAAATGTTGTCACATTAACGGCTACATCTTCCTTTCTTCTGACATATAGATTTTTTAGATTAATTAAAATATATGGAAACTAATTATACAATTTATTGGCTGGTGTGCAGGGCTTCACACTCTCAGAGCTAGCCATCAAGTAACTATCAAAACGCATATATCTTCGTTTTCACTTCAGTTATATTTATGACAAAGGATTTTAAATGTAGCCTACATTTCTACCTTTCTGATGACATAAATACTTTGGTTAATTACAATATCTAGATCAAACTAACATTGATTTTCAAAAGGTTGTATATTTTCCATGAATGGAGAGCATCAGCCAAGAAGCCTTCTTTAAAATATGAATATCTTTCCTCACCCAATAAGATCTAATCTCTGAATAAAACGCAAAAAACGACTTGATTGTAACCTATCCACCGCTGCCCATTTGAAGGGGG
The DNA here is from genome assembly GCF_040958095.1 of Procambarus clarkii. Classification (NCBI taxonomy): domain Eukaryota; kingdom Metazoa; phylum Arthropoda; class Malacostraca; order Decapoda; family Cambaridae; genus Procambarus; species Procambarus clarkii. Next base: position 29,003,806 of record NC_091166.1, read on the forward strand.
AGAGGAGGTTATGTGTAGGATAAACATATCAATTGTGACACTAGCCCTCCATATATGTCAGTTGCTTAAATTATAAACTGTACTTGTGGTCGGTCTCGAGCCCATTGTTGATGTGACAATGTGCATTGACTTTCGTAACTAGCTTATCAAGATTATAACTTGCTTGGCTATATGAATTGTGGGGCTCAGTCCCTGAGCCCATTATGTGCCTCTGTAACACTCCACTATCGCCCATAGGATGGGTATGGGGTGCATAATAAATGAACTAAACTAAGCTCTGCCTTTTTGATAACATATACAATTATAAGCTTTATTTGTGAATCTCAATTAATTAAACAATATATCACAGAGCCTGTAGGGTTTGGTGAGATGAGCGAAGAGACATGGGAGATTTTACATAAGTACAGTACATGGTAGCTTAGGTAACGAACGCATGTCAACGAATAACGAGTATATATATATTTTTTTTTTTGTAATATAACAAAACTGTTGTCCTATGAAGTCGATTTAACTTCCAAACATATATTTTTAATAAATGTTAAATGTTTTCTGGCTAGTTATGTTAGATTTTATTAAAAATATGTATTCTACTTGTTAACATTACAATTTAAATGTGCAGAGAAGTGCGACAACTGGATATGCCAACAAACACTTTCCAAACAACGATATATCTTGGATAAGTCGCTCCACAACATTGACGCTTGGACCGTCGACTTCCTTTGATTCTACTTATTTACTTATTTCATAATGAAATTATATTAGTTTGGAGTAAATATATGTTTTCTCATGTTCTGCATTCAACACCCACATTATAGTGAGTATATATACCATATTACTTCATTACCTAAATAATGCTAGGAGGGTTTGAGTAGCTTTGGGTCTTTAGTGGACAGAATCCCCAATAGATGGGGGGAGAGTCGCCCCATCTCTCTCGCCCGAGCAAGAGACGAAACTTAATTTAAAATTGATATATCTTTGTTCTCGAACATGATATATTTCATTTGGTGCAATCATAATAATGTTCATATCTCGGTCTTTCTGGAGGCATATAAGATTTTAGGCTTTATTAGCGTATCTTTGTTAATTATACAATATATCGGCAAGTGCGTAGGCGTCTGCACTCCATGCCCGACAAGCTACTGAGCGCTACTATAAAAACATATGTATCTTCACTTGAGCTATAAATATGTCTATTGTAATGTATTTAAAATGAAGCTCTTATTTCTATCTTGCTTAAGACATATAAAACATTTGTGTTTATTAACGAATTTACGTGAAATAAACATTGATCTGAGAGAGAGTTGCTCTGTCGTTCAGTCTGTACGGGGTGGGAGCTCCGTAATTTTTAAAATACATGTATCTTCATTAGAACGTTAAATATGTCTATGGTAAAGTGTTTAAAGTGAAGCTTATATGTCTGCCTTTCTTGAGACATATAAAACATATATGTTTATTAACGAATTCACGTGAAATAAACATTGTTCTGAGAGAAAGCAAATCATCAAATGCAATTCAGCTACAGATAGACAACATTAACATCAGTAATAATGTTGTCTATCAACAGCATCAACAATAATGTGATGGCAAGTTTCTTGGCCTATTCCTAGACAAGAGACTCAACTACAGCACCCACATTCAACACATAACTAAGAAAGTCTCTAAGACAGTTGGTATACTCTCCAAAATCAGATATTATGTTCCTAACTCTGCTCTCCTCTCACTATATTATGCACTAATCTACCCCTATCTTAATTATGGTGTCTGTGCATGGGGGTCTACCACTGCAAACCACCTTAAGCCCATCATCACACAGCAAAAATCTGCTATCAGAATAATAATTAACTCTGCTTTCAGACAACACTCAGTTCCCTTGTTTAAATCCCTAAACTTGCTAAATATTAACTCCCTCCACACATTCTCTTGTGTCAACTACACTTACAAAACCCTGTTCTTAAATGCAGACCATGCTCTGAAACTCTCCCTGGACAGATGTAATAGGACCCATTATCACCACACCAGAAATAAATATCTCTTTGATATCCCCAGGGTCAAACTTAATCTGTGTAAACACTCTATGCAAATTAAGGGACCTAGTCTATGGAACTCACTCCCTAGTGAATTGAAAAACTGTAAAACTTTTGCCTTATTTAAAAGCAAAACCAAAAAGTACCTAATTTCATCTTCTTAGTTTCCTACACTGAGCTTTAAATTTGCTCTGTACCTAGTGTTACCCAATCTCCTAATTTTTATGTAGTATCAAACAACCTTATCATTGTGTTTATTGCTGTCTTCTTTTATGTGCTAGCCATATGCTGGATTGTGACTACCAATTTTTGTCAACTACCATTCAAGCTGTCATTGCAATCAATCTTAGCTACCTATGTGCTTTAATATACTGTACCTACAATTTTCTCTCATCTTATTTTTTTCATTCCACGTAACTGTTATCATTTTTTTGTCAATAAATTTTGCAAGCATTTACCTTCTTAAAATTTTCTTAGATTAAGGACCTGCCCGAAACGCTGCGCGTACTAGTGGCTTTACTAGACTGTAATTACCATATTATGTATCCTCACATTCCCAATGTACATTCTTGTATATGCATAAATAAATAAATAAATAAATAAATAAAGAGTTGCTCGGTCGATCGATCTGTCCGGGGTCGGAGCTCGGCTTTTATAAAAATACACGTATCTTCGCTTTAAATTTAAATATACCCATGGTAAGGTATTTAGAATGAAGCTTATATTTCTATCTTTCTTGTGACATATAAAACTCTTACGTTTATTAAGAAATCTGCGTGAAATAGGCATGGTTCTGAGATGAATGCTGCGGTTTTCGAGCTCGACGCGCGACAATGGACGCCATGCACATCCAGTGGGTGTTATTGGACCCCATACCCATTCTATGGGTGGTTGGAGCCCCATACTCATTCTATGGGTGGTTGGAGCCTCATACCCATCCTGTGGGTTGTAGTGGACGCCATACTCATCCTGTGGGTGGTATTGGACCCCATACCCTTCCTGTGGGTGGATGTGGTCCCCATACTCATCCTGTGGGTGGATGTGACCCTCATACCCATCCTGTGGGTGGTATTGGACCCCTTACCCACCTAACAGGTGGTAGTGGACAATATACCCATCCTAGCTATAGTTGGTATAGAAGACACAATAATATCCTGTTTGCAGTAGTTTACCCTATAGACATTCCAACGTAACATCGTTTTCTGTTAGCGTGCCAACAAAACATCCTTTAAAGATTTGTAAAGCACAAACTATGGTATATAATATTGATTGACGAAGGACTGTTATTCTATGTAATAATTTTTAGTGCTTATTATAATTTACTAAGAACAACTAATATTTCTCAAAACAAAACTACGAGCCTTCAATAGGAAGTAGCTGATCTGTCATATTCTAAGAGCATGGACAATAGTAGGTAAATTTCACAACCCATGTGGGATCTGAAAACTACAATTTTCCTTATAATTGAACAAATCACGACTATTCTGCTATCTAGGTTGACGGACGGGTACTGTGAAACGTAAATTGGTACGTGAGGAAGAGTTTGGGCCTTAGAAAAAAAGTAACTGGGAATATATCACATATTTACTAATTCATATTCAACATATTGACTTTAAGCATTAAGTCATATATGTGCTGTCTTGTATGAGAACGGGTTGTCTCTTGAGCCCCTGCATCCCTCTCTTGGGCCTGTACATCCCTCTCTTGAGCCTCTGCATCTTTCTCTTAAGCCTCTGTATCACTCTCTTAAGCCTCTGAATCACTCTCTTGAGCCTTTGCATCACTCTCTTGAGCCCCTGCATCCCTCTCTTGGACCTCTGCATCCCTCACTTGAGCCTCTGGATCCCTCTTTTGAACCCCTGCAGAGGCACAAGAGAATGATGTAGAGGATTAATAGAGGGATGCAGAGGCTCAAGAGAATGATGTAAAGGCTCAAGAGAGTGATGCAGAGGCTTAGGAGAGAGATGCAGAGGATCAAGAGAGTGATGCAGAGGCTTAAGAGAGGAATGCAGAGGCTGAAGAGAATGATACAGAGGCTTAAAAGAGGGATGCAGAGTCTAAAGAGAATGATGCAGAGGCTTAAGAGAGGGATGCAGAGGCTCAAGAGAGTGATGGAGAGGCTCAAGAGAGTGATGCAGAGGCTCAACAGAGTGATTCAGATGCTAACGAGAGTGATGCAAGGGCTTAAGAAAGTGATGCAGAGGCTTGAGAGAGTGATGCAGAGGCTTAAGAGAGGGATGCAGAGTCTCAGGTGAGGGAAGCAGAGGCACAAGAGAGGGATGCAGAGGCTCTTATGAGTGACGCAGAGGCCCAAGAGTGGGATTGAGAGGCTTTAGAGAGAAATGCAAAGGCTCAAGTGACGATGCAGCGGCTCATGAGAGGGATGCAGGAGTTCAAGAGAGTGATGCAGAGACTCAAGAGAGAGATTAAGAGGCTCAAATGAGGGATGAAGAGGCACAAGAGAGGGATGCAGAGGCTTTTGGGAGTGATGCAGAGGCTCAAGAGAGGGATGCAGAGGCTCAAGAGAGTGATTCAGAGGCTTACGAGAGTGATGCAAAGGCTTAAGAGAGTGATGCAGAGGCTTAAGAAAGTGATGCAGAGGCTCAAAAGAGGGATGCAGAGGCTTAAAAGGGTGATGCAGAAGCTCAAGAGAGTGATGCAGAGGCTCAAGAGAGGAATGCAGGGGCTCAATAGAGTGATGCAGAGGCTCAAGAGAGTGATGCAGGGGCTCAAGAGAGTGATGCAGAGGCTTAAGAGAGTGATTCAGAGGCTTACAAGAGTGATGCAGAGGCTTAAGAGAGTGATGCAGAGGCTCAAGAGAGTGATGCAGAGGATCAAGAGAGGGAAGCAGAGGCTTAAGAGAGTGATGCTGAGGCTGAAGAAAGTGATGCAGAGGCTCTAGAAAGTGATGCAGAGGCTCAAGAGAGTGATGCAGAGGCTTAAGAGAGGGATGCAAAGACAGAAGAGAATGATGCAGAGGCTTAAAAGAGGGATGCAGAGGCTCAAGAGAGGGATGCAGAGGCTCAAGAGAGGGATGCAATGTCATAAGAGAGGGATGCAGAGGCTCAAGTGAGGGATGCAGAGGCGCAAGAGAGGGATACAGAGGCTTAAGGGAGTGATGCAAAGGCTGAAGAGAGTGATGCAGAGGCTCAAGAGAGGGATGCAGAGGCCCATTGGAGGGATGCAGGAGTTCAAGAGAGAGATGCAAAGGCTCATGAAAGGGATGCAGAGGCTTAAGAAAGTGATGCAGAGGCTCAAAAGAGGGACGCAGAGGCTTAAGAGGGTGATGCAGAGGCTCAAGAGAGTGATGCAGAGGCTCAATAGAGGGAGACTACATGAAATAGTATCGAAATATTGGTAAAAACGAATGTATTCACGTGAAGTCACACTACATGAAAAACGTGAAAAAAGTCGCTATATTACCATATTTGAGGATTTTAACTTCAAATCATAAAACGAGGTTCCATATTATTTAGAAAAGACATATAAAGATGTTGTTTCCAATACAAATGATAAAAATCAATGTGTTTTCATTAAAATACTATAAAATGTTCCTTTTTTTCCGTTTATATTACCGATGGAAGATGTACACGTTAAACCGCTCTAATTCGGCTGAAACGTCGATATATGCAATAAAATCAACTTCTCCCCTTTTTAATATCTTACTCAGTAATTTACCGAGAAACAAATAGTTGATTGAAAATGAAGTATATAAGGTTATTTTCTAATCAATTATGTGTTTGCATGATTTTTATCGTATATATAATGAATTAATACCAATAAACTGAAAATTCACAAAAACGTGGAAAACGGCAAAATATTGCCTAATTCGATGATATTTTGTTTAAATCACATAACGGAAAAGGGGATGACAAACGTCAAAATATTGCTAAATTAGATGATTTTTAGTACAAAACAAAATGCAAGAAAACTTGCTTAAAAATGAAAAATTTGCGAAATTCTGAAATTTGAAGGCGAAATCACATATCGTGAGAAAACATGAAGTAGTATCGAAATATTGGTAAAAACGAATACATTTACGTTTGTGACACTACATGAAAAAACGTGAAAAAAGTCTCTATATTACCAAATTTGAGGATTTTAACTTCAAATCATAAAGCGAGGTTTCGTATTATTTAGATCTTAGAAAAGACATATAAAGATGTTGTTTCCAATGCAAATGATAAAAAAACAATGTGTTTTCATTACCTCACTTGAGGTAATCACATTACCTCACTTGAGGTAATTACCTCACTTTCATCCCTCACTTGAGCCTCTGCATTCCTCTCTTGAGCCTCTGCATCACTCTCTTGAACTCCTGCATCCCTCACATGAGCCTTTGCATCCCTCACATGAGCCTTTGCATCACTCTCTTAAGCCTCTGCATCCCTCTCTTGAGCCTCTGCGTCACTCTCAAGAGCCTCTGCATCACTCTCTTGTGCCTCTGCTTCCCTCACTTGAGCCTCTGCATCCCTCTCTTGAGCCCCTGCATCCCTCTCTTGAGCCTCTGCATCCCCTCTTTAAAGCCTCTGCATCACTCTCTTGATCCTCTGCCTCCCTCTCTTAAGCCTCTGCATCATTCTCTTGAGCCCCTGCATCATTCTCTTTAGCCTCTGCATCCCTCTCCTAAGCCTCTACATCATTCTCTTGTGCCTCTACATCACTCTCTTGAACCTTTGCATCACTCTCTTAAGCCTCTGCATCTCCATCTTCAGCCCCTGCATCACTCTCTTGAGCCACTAGATCACTCTCATGAGCCTCTACATCCATCTCTTGAGCCTCTGCATCCCTCTCTTAAGCCTCTGCATCACTCTCATGAGCCTTTGCATCACTCTCTTGAGCCTCTGCATCCCTCTCTTAAGCCTCTGCAACACTCTCTTCAGCCTCTGCATCACTCTCTTAAGCCACTGTATCCCTCTCTTGAGCCTCTGCATCCCTCTCTTAAGCCTCTGCAACACTCTCTTTAGCCTCTGCACCACTTTCTTGAGGATTTGCATCACTCTCTTGAGCCTCTGCCTCCCTCTCTTAAGCCTCTGCAACACTCTCTTCAGCCTCTGCATCACTCTCTTATGCCTCTGCATCACTTTCTTAATCCTCTGCATTCCTTTCTTGAGCCTCTGCATCACTCTCTTGAACTCCTGCATCCCTCTCATGAGCCTCTGCAACCCTCTCCTGAGCCTTTGCATCACTCTCTTAAGCCTCTGCATCCCTCTCTTGAGCCTCTGTTTCACTCTCAAAAGCCTCTGCATCCCTCTCTTGTGCCTCTGCATCCCTCACTTGAGCCTATGCATCCCTCTCTTGACCCCTTGCATCCCTCTCTTGAGCCTCTGCATCCCTCTCTCGAGCCCCTGCATCCCTCTCTTAAGTCTCTGCATCACTCTCTTAAGCCTCTGCATCACTCTCGTGTGCCTCTGAATCACTCTCTTTAGCCTTTGCATCCCTCTCTTGAACTCCTGCATCCCTCTCATGAGCCTCTGCATCCCTCTCTTGAGCCTTTGCATCACTCTCTTAAGCCTCTGCATCCCTCTCTTGAGCCTTTTGCAGCACTCTCTTGAGCCTCTGCATCATTCTCTTGAGCCTCAGCATCCCTCTCTTAAGCCTCAGCATCACTCTCTTGAGCCTCTGCATCCCTCTATTAAGCCTCTGCATCACTCTCTTGAGCCTCTGCATCACTCTCTTAAGCCTCTGCATCACTCACTAAAGTTTCTGCATCACTCTCTTTAGCCTCTGCATCCCTCTATTGAGCCTCTGCATCCCTCTATTGAGCCTCTGCATCATTCTACTTAGCCTCTGCATCACTCTCTTGAGCCTCTGCATCACTCTCTTGAGCCTCTGCATCCCTCTCTTAAGACTCTGCATCATCTTCTTGAGCTTCTGCATCACTCTCTTGAGCCTCTGCATCACTCTTTTGAGCCTCTGCATTCTTCTCTTGAGCCTCTGCATCATTCTACTTAGCCTCTCCATCCATCACTTGAGCCACTGCATCCCTCTCATGAGCCTCTGCATCCCTTTCTTGAGCCTCTGCATCACTCTTTGGAGTCTCTGCATCCCTCTCTTAAGCCTCTACATCCCCTGTCTTGAGCCTCTGCATCACTCTCTTGAGCCTTTGCATCACTCTCTTGAGCCTCTGCATCCCTCTCTTAAGCATCTGAAAAACTCTCTTCAGCCTCTGCATCACTCTCTTAAGCCTCTGCATTCCTCTCTTGATCCTCTGGAACACTCTCTTGAGCCTCTGCATCACTCTCTTGCGCCTCTGCAACACTCTCTTCAGCCTCTGCATCACTTTCTTGAGGCCTTTGAACACTCTCTCGAGCCACTGCATCACTCTCTTGATCCTCTGCATCACTCTCATGAGCCTCTGCATCACTCTCTTAAGCCTCTGCATCACACTCTAGAGCCTCTGCATCACTCTCTTCAGCTTTTGCATCACTCTCTTAAGCCTCTGCTTTCCCTCTCTTGATCCTCAGCATCACTCTCTTGAGCCTCTGCATCCCTCTCTTGTGCCTCTGCATCACTCTCATGAGCCTCTGCATCACTCTCTTAAGCCTCTGCATCACTCTCTAGAGCCTCTGCATCCCTCTCTTGAGCCTCTGCATCACTCTCGTGAGCCTCTGCAACACTCTCTTCAGCATCTGCATCACTCCCTTGAGGCCTCTGCATCACTCTTACGAGCCTCTGCATCACTCTCTTGATCCTGTGCATCACTCTCATGAGCCTCTGCATCACTCTCTTAAGCATCTGCATCACTCTCTCGAGCCTCTGCATCACTTTCTAAAGCCTCTGCATCCCTTTCTTGAGCCTCTGCATCACTCTTTGGAGTCTCTGCATCCCTCTCTTAAGCCTCTACATCCCCTGTCTTGAGCCTCTGCATCACTCTCTTGAGCCTTAGCATCACTCTCTTGAGCCTCTGCATCACTCTCTTAAGCCTCTGCAACACTCTATTCAGCTTCTGCATCACTCTCTTGCGCCTCTGTAACACTCTCTTGAGCCTCTGCATCACTCTCTTGAGGCCTCTGAATACTCTCGCGAGCCTCTGCATCACTCTCTTGATCCTCTGCATCACTCTCATGAGCCTCTGCATCACTCTCTTAAGCCTCTGCATCACTCTCTAGAGCCTCTGCATCACTCTCTTCAGCTTCTGCATCACTCTCTTAAGCCTCTGCTTTCCCTCTCTTGATCCTCAGCATCACTCTCTTGAGCCTCTGCATCCCTCTCATGAGCCTCTGCATCACTCTCATGAGCCTCTGCATCACTCTCTTAAGCCTCTGCATCACTCTCTAGAGCCTCTGCATCACTCTCTTCAGCTTTTGCATCACTCTCTTAAGCCTCTGCTTTCCCTCTCTTGATCCTCAGCATCACTCTCTTGAGCCTCTGCATCCCTCTCTTGAGCCTCTGCATCACTCTCTTGTGCCTCTGCAACACTCTCTTCTGCCTCTGCATCACTCTCTTGAGGCCTCTGCATCACTCTTTCCAGCCTCTGAATCACTCTCTTGATCCTGTGCATCACTCTCATGAGCCTCTGCATCACTGTCTTAAGCATCTGCATCACTCTCCTGAGCCTCTGCATCACTTTCTTAAGTCTCTGCATCCCTTTCTTGAGCCTCTGCATGACTCTCTTGAACTCCTGCATCCCTCTCATGAGCCTCTGCATCCCTCTCCTGAGCCTTTGCATCACTCTCATAAACCTCTGCATCCTTCTCTTGAGCCTCTGCGTCACTCTCAAGAGCCTCTGCATCCCTCTCTTGTGCCTCTGCATCCCTCACTTGAGCCTCTGCATCCCTGTCTTCAGCCCCTGCATCCCTCTCTTGACCTCTGCATCCCTCTCTTGAGCCTCTGCATCCCTTTCTTAAGCCTGTGCATCACTCTCTTATGCCTCTTCATCACTCTCTTAAGCCTCTGAATCACTCTCTTGAACCTCTGCATCACTCTCAAGAGCCTCTGCATCCCTCTCTTGTGCCTCTGCATCCCTCACTTGAGCCTCTTCATCCCTCTCTTGAGCCCTTTCATCCCTCTCTTGACCTCTGCATCCCTCTCTTGAGCCTCTGCATCTTTTTCGTAAGCCTGTGCATAACTCTCTTATGCCTCTTCATCACTATCTTAAGCCTCTGAATCACTCTCTTGAACCTCTGCATCACTCTCTTGAGCCCCTGCATCCCTCTCTTAAGCCTCTGCATCACTCTCATGAGCCTTTGCATCACTCTCTTGAGCCTTTGCATCCCTCTCTTAAGCCTCTGCAACACTCTCTTCAGCCTCTGCATCACTCTCTTAAGCCACTGTATCCCTCTCTTGAGCCTCTGTATCCCTCTCTTAAGCCTCTGCAACACTCTCTTCAGCCTCTGCACCACTTTCTTGAGCATTTGCATCACTCTCTTGAGCCTCTGCCTCCCTCTCTTAAGCCTCTGCAACACTCTCTTCAGCCTCTGCATCACTCTCTTATGCCTCTGCATCACTTTCTTAATCCTCTGCATTCCTTTCTTGAGCCTCTGCATCACTCTCTTGAACTCCTGCATCCCTCTCATGAGCCTCTGCAACCCTCGCCTGAGCCTTTGCATCACTCTCTTAAGCCTCTGCATCCCTCTCTTGAGCCTCTGTTTCACTCTCAAAGGCCTCTTCATCCCTCTCTTGTGCCTCTGCATCCCTCACTTGAGCCTATGCATCCCTCTCTTGAGCCCTTGCATCCCTCTCTTGAGCCTCTGCATCCCTCTCTCGAGCCCCTGCATCCCTCTCTTAAGTCTCTGCATCCCTCTCTTGAGCCTTTGCATCACTCTCTTAAGCCTCTGCATCCCTCTCTTGAGCCTTTTGCAGCACTCTCTTGAGCCTCTGCATCATTCTCTTGAGCCTCAGCATCCCTCTCTTAAGCTTCAGCATCACTCTCTTGAGCCTCTGCATCCCTCTATTAAGCCTCTGCATCACTCTCTTGAGCCTCTGCATCACTCTCTTAAGCCTCTGCATCTCTCTCTTCAGCTTCTGCATCACTCTCTTTAGCCTCTGCATCCCTCTCTTAAGCCTCTGCATCACTCACTTAAGTTTCTGCATCACTCTCTTTAGCCTCTGCATCCCTCTATTGAGCCTCTGCATCATTCTACTAAGCCTCTGCATCACTCTCTTGAGCCTCTGCATCACTCTCTTGAGCCTCTGAATCCCTCTCTTAAGCCTCTGCATCACCTTCTTGAGCCTCTGCATCACTCTCTTGAGCCTCTGCATCACTCTTTTGAGCCTCTGCATTCTTCTCTTGAGCATCTGCATCATTTTCCTTAGCCTCACCATCCCTCACCTTAGCCACTGCATCCCTCTCATGAGCCTCTGCATCCCTTTCTTGAGCCTCTGCATCACTCTTTGGAGTCTCTGCATCCCTCTCTTAAGCCTCTCCATCCCCTGTCTTGAGCCTCTGCATCAATCTCTTGATCCTTTGCATCACTCTCTTGAGCCTCTGCATCCCTCTCTTAAGCATCTGCAACACTCTCTTCAGCCTCTGCATCACTCTCTTAAGCCTCTGCATCCCTCTCTTGATCCTCTGGAACACTCTCTTGAGCCTCTGCATCACTCTCTTGCGCCTCTGCAACACTCTCTTCAGCCTCTGCATCACTCTCTTGAGGTCTCTGAACACTCTCTCGAGCCTCTGCATCACTCTCTTGATCCTCTGCATCACTCTCATGAGCCTCTGCATCACTCTCTTAAGCCTCTGCATCACATTCTAGAGCCTCTGCATCACTCTCTTCAGCTTTTGCATCACTCTCTTAAGCCTCTGCTTTCCCTCTCTTGATCCTCAGCATCACTCTCTTGAGACTCTGCATCCCTCTCTTGTGCCTCTGCATCACTCTCATGAGCCTCTGCATCACTCTCTTAAGCCTCTGCATCACTCTCTAGAGCCTCTGCATCCCTCTCTTGAGCCTCTGCATCACTCTCGTGAGCCTCTGCAACACTCTCTTCAGCATCTGCATCACTTTCTTGAGGCCTCTGCATCACTCTTACGAGCCTCTGCATCACTCTCTTGATCCTGTGCATCACTCTCATGAGCCTCTGCATCACTCTCTTAAGCATCTGCATCACTCTCTCGAGCCTCTGCATCACTTTCTAAAGCCTCTGCATCCCTTTCTTGAGCCTCTGCATCACTCTTTGGAGTCTCTGCATCCCTCTCTTAAGCCTCTACATCCCCTGTTTTGAGCCTCTGCATCACTCTCTTGAGCCTTAGCATCACTCTCTTGGTCCTCTGCATCACTCTCATGAGCCTCTGCATCACTCTCTTAAGCCTCTGCTTTCCCTCTCTTGATCCTCAGCATCACTCTCTTGAGCCTTTGCATCCCTCTCATGAGCCTCTGCATCACTCTCATGAGCCTCTGCATCACTCTCTTAAGCCTCTGCATCACTCTCTAGAGCCTCTGCATCACTCTCTTCAGCTTTTGCATCACTCTCTTAAGCCTCTGCTTTCTCTCTCTTGATCCTCAGCATCACTCTCTTGAGCCTCTGCATCCCTCTCTTGAGCCTCTGCATCACTCTCTTGTGCCTCTGCAACACTCTCTTCAGCCTCTGCATCACTCTCTTGAGGCCTCTGCATCACTCTTTCGAGCCTCTGCATCGCTCTCTTGATCCTGTGCATCACTCTCATGAGCCTCTGCATCACTGTCTTAAGCATCTGCATCACTCTCCTGAGCCTCTGCATCACTTTCTTAAGTCTCTGCATCCCTTTCTTGAGCCTCTGCATGACTCTCTTGAACTCCTGCATCCCTCTGATGAGCCTCTGCATCCCTCTCCTGAGCCTTTGCATCACTCTCTTAAACCTCTGAATCCTTCTCTTGAGCCTCTGCGTCACTCTCAAGAGCCTCTGCATCCCTCTCTTGTGCCTCTGCATCCCTCACTTGAGCCTCTGCATCCCTGTCTTCAGCCCCTGCATCCCTCTCTTGACCTCTGCATCCCTCTCTTGAGCCTCTGCATCCCTTTCTTAAGCCTGTGCATCACTCTCTTATGCCTCTTCATCACTCTCTTAAGCCTCTGAATCACTCTCTTGAACCTCTGCATCACTCTCAAGAGCCTATGCATCCCTCTCTTGTGCCTCTGCATCCCTCACTTGAGCCTCTTCATCCCTCTCTTGAGCCCCTGCATCCCTCTCTTGACCTCTGCATCCCTCTCTTGAACATCTGCATCTTTTTCTTAAGCCTGTGCATCACTCTCTTATGCCTCTTCATCACTATCTTAAGCCTCTGAATCACTCTCTTGAACCTCTGCATCACTCTCTTGAGCCCCTGCATCCCTCTCTTAAGCCTCTGCATCACTCTCTTAAGCCTCTGCATCACTCTCTATAGCCTGTGCATCACTCTCTTCAGCCTCTGCATCACTCTTACAAGCCTCTGCTTCCCTCTCTTTATCCTCTGCATCACTCTCTTGAGCCTCTGCATCACTCTCTCTTGAGCTTCTGCATCACGCTCTTAAGCCTCTGCATCACTCTCTTGATCCTCTGCATCCCTCTCCTAAACCTTTGCCTCACTCTCTTAAGCCTCTGCATCACTCTCGTAAGCCTCTAAATCACTCTCTTGAGCCTCTGCATCCCTCTCTTGAGCCTCTGCATCACTCTCTTCAGCCTCTTCAGCCCTCTCTTGGGCCTCTGCAACACTATCTTCAGCCTTTGCATCACTCTTTTGATCCTCTGCATCACTCTCGTAAGCCTCTGAATCACTCTCGTAAGCCTCTGAATCACTCTCTTGAGCCTCTGCATCCCTCTCTTGAGCCTCTGCATCCCTCTCTTAAGCCTCTGCATTACTCTTGAGCCTCTGCATCACCCTCCTAAGCCTCTGCATCCCTCTCTTGATCCTCTGCATCCCTCTCTTAAGCCTCTGCAACACTCTCTTCAGCCTCTGCATCACTCTCTTGAGCCTTTGCATCACTCTCCTGAGGCTCTGCATCCCTCTCTTGATCCTCTGCATCCCTCACTTAAGCCTCTGCAACACTCTGTTCAGCCTCTGCATCACTCTCTTGAGCCTTTGCATCACTCTCTTGAGCCTCTGCATCCCTTTCTTGAGCCTCTGCATCACTCTCTTCAGCCTTTTCATCCCTCTCTTGGGCCTCTGCAACACTCTCTTCAGCCTCTGCATCACTCTCTTGATCCTCTACATCACTCTCGTAAGCCTCTGAATCTCTCTCGTAAGCCTCTGAATCACTCTCTTGAGCCTCTGCATCCCTCTCTTGAGCCTCTGCATCCCTCTCTTAAGCCTTTGCATCACTCTTGAGCCTCTGCATCACCCTCCTAAGCCTCTGCATCCCTCTCTTGATCCTCTGCATCCCTCTCTTAAGCATCTGCAACACTCTCTACAGCCCCTGCATCACTCTCTTAATCCTCTGCATCCCTCTCTTGAGCCTCTGCGTCACTCTCAAGAGCTTCGGCATCCCTCTCTTTTGCCTCTGCATCCCTCACTTGAGCCTCTGCATCCTTCTCTTGAGCCCCTGCATCCCTCTCATGAGCCTCTGCATCCCTGTCTTGAGCCCCTGCATCCCTCTCTTAAGTCTCTGCATCACTCTCTTAAGCCTCTGCATCACTCTCGTAAGCCTCTGAATCACTCTCTTGAGCCTCTGCATCCCTCTCTTGAACTCCTGCATCCCTCTCATGAGCCTCTGCATCCCTCTCTTGAGCCTTTGCATCACTCTCTTAAGCCTCTGCATCCCTCTCTTGAGCCTTTTGCAGCAGTCTCTTGAGCCTCTGCATCATTCTCTTGAGGCTCAGCATCCCTCTCTTAAGCCTCTGCATCACTCTCTTGAGCCTCTGCAACCCTCTATTAAGCCTCTGCATCACTCCCTTGAGCCTCTGCATCACTCTCTTAAGCCTCTGCATCTCTCTCTTCAGCTTCTGCATCACTCTCTTGAGCCTCTGCATCTTTCTCTTAAGCCTCTGCATCACTCACTTAAGTTTCTGCATCACTCTCTTTAGCCTCTGCATCCCTCTATTGAGCCTCTGCGTCATTCTCCTAAACCTCTGCATCACTCTCTTTAGCCCCCTGCATCCCTCTCTTGAGCCTCTGCATCACTCTCTTGAGCCTCTGCATCACTCTCTTGAGCCTCTGCATCCCTCTCTTAAGCCTCGGCATCACTCTCTTAAGCCTCTGCATCACTCTCTATAGCCTCTGCATCACTCTCTTGAGCCTCTGCATCACTCTCTTGAGCCTCTCAATCACTCTTAAGCCTCTGCATCACTCTCTTGAGCCTCTGCATCCCTCTCTTGAGCCTCTGCATCATTCTCCTTAGCCTCGCCATCCCTCACCCTAGCCTCTTCATCCCTCTCATCAGCCTCTGCATCCCTCTCTTGAGCCTTTGCATCACTCTCTTAAGCCTCTGCATCACTCTCTTAAGCCTCTGCATCACTCTCTTGAGCCTCTGCATCCCTCTCCTAAGCCTCTGCCTCACTCTCTTAAGCCTCTGCTGCACTCTCTTATGCCTCTTGATCCTCAGCATCACTCTCTTGAGCCTTTGCAGCACTTTCTTAAGCCTCTGCATCCCTTACTTGAGCCTCTGCATGACTTTCTTGAACTCCTGCATCTCTCTCATGAGCCTCTGCATCCCTCTCCTGAGCCTTTGCATCACTCTCTTAAACCTCTGCATCCCTCTCTTGAGACTCTGCGTCACTCCCAAGAGCCTCTGCATCTCTCTCTTGTGCCTCTGCATCCCTCACTTGAGCCTCTGCATCCCTCTCTTGAGCACCTGCATCCCTCTCTTGACCTCTGCATCCCTCTCTTGAGCCTCTGCATCCCTTTCTTAAGCCTGTGCATCACTCTCTTGAGTCTCTGCATCACCCTCTTAAGCTTCTGCATCACTCTCTTGAGCCTCTGCATCCCTCTCCTATGCCTCTGCCTCACTCTCTCAAGCCTCTGCATCACTCTCTTAAGCCTCTGCATCACTCTCGTAAACCTCTGAATCACTCTCTTGAGCCTCTGCATCCCTCTCTTGAACTCCTGCATCCCTCTCATGAGCCTCTGCATCCCTCTCTTTAGCCTTTGCATCCCTCTCTTGAGCCTCTGCATCACTCTCTTCAGCCTCTTCATCCCTCTCTTGGGCCTCTGCAACACTGTCTTCAGCCTCTGCAACACTCTCTTGATCCTCTGCATCACTCTCGTAATCCTCTGTATCACTCTCTTGAGCCTCTGCATCCCTCTCTTGAGCCTCTGCATCCATCTCTTAAGCCTCTGCATCACTCTCTTAAGCCTCTGCATCACTCTCGTAATCCTCTGAATCACTCTCATAAGCCTCTGGATCCCTCTCATTAGCCTCTGCATCCCTCTCTTAAGCCTTTGCATCACCCTTTTAAGCCTCTGCATCACTCTCTAAAACCTCTGCAACACTCTCTTCAGCCTCGGCATCACTCTCTCAAGCCTCTGCTTCCCTCTCTTGATCCTCTGCATCACTCTCTTGAGCCTATGCATCACTCTCTTCATCGTCTGCATCACTCTCTTGAGCCTCTGCATCCCTCTCTTGAGCCTCTGCATCACTCTCTTGAGCCTCTACATCACCCTCTTAAGCCTCTGCATCACTCTCTTGAGCCTCTGCATCCCTCTCCTAAGCCTCTGCCTCACTCTCTTAAGCCTCTGCATCACTCGCGTAAGCCTCCGAGTCACTCTCTTGAGCCTCTGCATCCCTCTCTTGAGCCTCTGCATCACTCTCTTCCGCCTTTTCATCCCTCTCTTGGGCCTCTGCAACACTCTCTTCAGCCTCTGCATCACTCTCTTGATCCTCTGCATCACTCTCGTAAGCCTCTGAATCACTCTCTTGAGCATCTACATCAGTCTCTTGAGCCTCTACATCACTCTCTTAAGCCTCTGCCTTTCTCTCTTGAGCATCTGCATCACTCTCTTGAGCCTCTGCATCCCTCTCTGGAGCCTCAGCATTCCTCTCTTGAGCCTTTTGCAGCACTCTCTTGAGCCTCTGCATCACTCTCTTAAACCTCTGCATCACTCTCTAGAATCTCTGCATTACTCTCTTCAGCCTCTGCATCCCTCTCTTGAGACTTTGCATCACTCTCTTAAGCCTCTGCATCACTCTCTTGAGCCTCTGCATCACTCTCAAGTGCCTCAGCATCTTTCTCTTGTGCCTCTTCATCACTCACTTTAGCCTCTGCATCTCTCTCTTGAACTCCTGCATCCCTCTCTTGAGCCATTGCATCCCTCTCTTGAGCCTCTGCATCCCTCTCTTGAGCCTCTGCATCCCTCCTTTGAGCCATTGCATCCCTCTCTTGAGCCTCTGCATCCCTCTCTTAAGCCTCTGCATCACTCTCTTAAGCCTCTGCATCACTCTCGTATGCTTCCATATCACTCTCTTGAGCGTCTGCATCCCTCTCTTGAGCCTCTGTATCACTCTCTTCAGCCTCTGCATCCCTCTCTTGAGCCTCTGCATCACTCTCTTGAGCCTATACATCTCTCTCTAGAGCCTCTGCATCCCTCTCTTAAGCCTCTGCATCACTCTCATGAGCCTCTGCATCAGTCTCTTGAGACTCTGCATCACTCTCTTGAGCCTCTGCATCCCTCTCTGAAGCCTCTGCAACACTCTCTTCAGCCTCTGCATCACTCTCTTAAGCCTCTGCTTCCCTCTCATGATCCTCTGCATCACACTCCAGAGCCTCTACATCACTCTCTTGAGCCTCTACATCACTTGTTTCAGCCTCTGCATCACTCTCTTAATCCTCTGCATTCCTCTCTTGATCCTCTGCATCACTCTCTTGAGCCTCTGCATCACACTCCAGAGCCTCTATATCACTCTCCTGAGCCTCTACATCACTTGTTTCAGCCTCTGCATCACTCTCTTAATCCTCTGCATTCCTCTCTTGATCCTCTGCATCACTCTCTTGAGCCTCTGCATCATTCTCTTGAGCCATGAATCCCTCTCTTATGCCTCTACATCATTCTCTTGCGCCTCTGCATCACTCTCTTGAGCCCCTGCATCACTCTCTTAAGCCTCTGCATCTCTCTCTTCAGCCTCTGCATCACTCTCTGGAGCCTCTGCATCCCTCTCTGGAGCCTCTGCATCCCTCTCTGGAGCCTCAGCATCCCTCTCTTGAGCCTCTGCAGCACTTTCTTGAGCCTCTTCATCATTCTCTTGAGCCTTTGGATCCCTCTCTTAAGCCTCTGCATCACTCTCTTGAGCCTCTGCATCCCTCTCTTGAACTCCTGCATCCCTCTCATGAGCCTCTGCATCCCCCTCTTGAGCCTTTGCATCACTCTCTTAAGCCTCTGCATCCATCTCTTGAGCCTGTGCATCACTCTCAAGAGCCTCTGCATCCCTCTCTTGTGCCTCTTCATTCCCCACTTGAGCCTCTGCATCCCTCTCTTGAGACTCTGCATCCCTCTCTTGAGCCTCTGCATCCGTCTTTTAAGCCTCTGCATCACTCTCTTAAGCCTCTGCATCACTCCCGTAAACCTCTGAATCACTCTCTTGAGCCTTTCCATCCCCCTCATGAGCCTCTGCATCACTCTTTTAAGCCTGTGCATCACTCCCGTAAACCTCCGAATCCCTCTCTTAAGCCTCTTCATCATTCTCTTGAGCCTCTGCATCTCTCTCTTGAGCCCCTGCATCCCTCTCTTGAGCCTTTGCATCACTCTCTTAAGCCTCTGCATCCATCTCTTGAGCCTCTGCGTCACTCACAAGAGCCTCTTTCATCCCTCTCTTGTGCCCCTGCATCCCTCAACTGAGCCTCTGCATCCCTCTCTTGAGCCCCTGCATACCTCTCTTCAGCCTCTGCATCCCTCGCTTGAGTTTCTGCATCCCTCTCTTGAGACTCTACATCCCTCTCTTGAGCCTCTGCATCACTCTCTTGAGCCTCTGCAATACTCTCTTGAGCCTCTACATCCCTCGCTTCAGCCTCTACATCCCTCTCTTAAGCCTCTGCATCACTCTCTGTAGCCTCTGCATCACTATCTTGAGCCTCTGCATCACGCTCTTGAGCCTCTGCATCCCTCTCTTAAAACTCTGCAACACTCTCTTCAGTCTCTGCATCACTCTCTTAAGCCTCTGCCTCCTTCTCCTGATCATCTGCATCCCACCCGTAAGCCTCTGCATCCTTCTCTTGATCATCTGCATCCCACTCGTAAGCCTCCGCATCACTCTCTTGAGCCTCTGCATAACTCTCTTGAGCCTCGGCATCACTCTCTTGAGCCTCTGCATCCCTTTCTTGAGCCTCTGCAACACTCAATTCAGCTTCTGCATCACTCTCTTAAACCTCAAAATCCCTCTCTTGAGGCTTCTGCATCACTCAATTCAGCCTCTGCATCACTCTCTTAAACCTCAAAATCCCTCTTTTAAGGCTTCTGCATCACTCTCTCGAGCCTCTGCATCGCTCTCCTGATCCTCTGCATCACTCTCAAGAGCCTCTACATCTCTCTCTTGAGCCTCTGCATCCCTCTCTTAAGCCTCTGCATCACTCTCTAGAGCCTCTGCATCACTCTCTTCAGCTTCTGCATCACTCTCGTAAGCGTCTGCATCCCTCTCCTTGTCCTCTGCATCACGCTCTTAAGCCTCTGCATCACTCTCTTGAGCCACTGCATCCCTCTCTTGAACTTCTGCATCCCTCTCTTGAGCCTATTCATCACTCTCTTGAGCCTCTGCATCCCTCTCTTGAGCTTTTGCAACACTCTCTTCAGTCTCTGCATCACTCTCTTTAGCCTCTGAATCCCTCTCTTGAGGCCTCTGCATAACTCTCTCAAGCCTCTGCATCACTCTCTCGAGCCTCTGCATCACTCCCTTGATCCTCTGCATCACTACCGTAAGCCTCTGAATCACTCCCTTGAGCCTCTGCATTCGTCTTTTTGAGCCTCTGCATCCCTCTCTTGAGCCTCTGTATCCCTCTCTTAAGCCTCTGCATCACTCTCTTAAGCCTTTGCATCACTCTCTAGAGCCTCGGCATCACTCTCTTTAACAGAGTTCAAGAGAGTGATGCAGAGGCTCAAGAAAGGGATGCAGAGGCTTAAGAAAGTGATCCAGAGGCTCAAAAAAGGGATGCTGAGGCTTAAGAGAGTGATGCAGAGGCTGAAGAGAGTGTTGCAGAGGCTTAAGAGAGGGATGCAGAGGGTCAAGAGAGGGATGCAGAGGCTTAAGAGAGTGATGCAGAGGCTGAAGAGAGTGTTGCAGCGGCTTAAGAGAGGGATGCAGAGGCTCAAGATAGAGATGCAAATGCTCAAGATAGTGATATAGAGGCTTAAGAGAGGGATGCAGAGGCTCAAGAGAGGGATGTAGAGGCTCAAGAGAGTGATGCAGAGGCTAAAGAGATTGATGCAGAGGCTGAAGAGAGAGATTCAGGGGCTTAATTAAGAGAGTGATGCAGAGGCACAAGAGAATGATGTAGAGGCTTAAGAGAGGGATGCAGAGCCTCAAGAGAATGATGCAGGGGCTCAAGAGAATGATGCAGATGCTTAAGAGAGGGATGCAGAGGATCAAAAGAGTGATGCAGAGGCTTAAGAGAGGAATGCAGAGGCTGAGGAGAATGATGCATAGGCTTAAGAGAGGGATGCAGAGGCTGAAGAGAATGATGCAGAGGCTTACGAGAGGGATGCAGAGGCTTAAGAGAGTGAAGCGGAGGCTTAAGAGAGGGATGCAGAGGCTCAAGAGAGGGATGCAGAGGCTCAAGAGAGGGATGCAGGGGCTCAAGAGAGGGATGCAGAGGCTGAAGTGATGGAAGCAGAGGCACAAGAGAGGGATCCAGAGGCTCTTGAGAGTGACGCAGAGGCTCAAGAGAGGGATGCAGAGGCTCATGGGAGGGATACAGGAGTTCAAGAGAGGGATGCAGAGGCTCAAGAGAGGGATGCAGAGGCTCAAGTGAGGGATGTAGAGGCACAAGAGAGGGATGCAGAGGCTCAAGGGAGTGATTCAGAGGCTTACGAGAGTGATGCTGCATCTTTCTCTTGAGCCTCTGCATCACTCTCTTAAGCCTCTGCATCACTCTCTTGAGCCTCTGCATCATTCTCTTGAGCCTCTGCGTCACTCTCCTAAGCCTCTGCATCTCTCTCTTCAGCCTCTGCACCATTCTCTTGAGCCTCTGCATCATTCTCCCAAGCCTCTGAATCACTCTCTTGAGCCTCTGCATCACTCCTTTGAGCCTCTGTATCCCTCTCTTAAGCCTCTGCATCACTCTCCTAAGCCTCTGCATCACTCTCTTTAGCCTCTGCGTCACACTCTTCAGCCTCTGTATCCCGCTCTTGAGCCTCTGCATCATTCTTCTAAGCCTCTGCATCACTCACTTAAGCCTCTGCATCATTCTCTTCAGCCTCTGCATCCCTCTCTTGAGCCTCTGCATCATTCTCCTCAGCCTCTTCATCACTCTCTTGAGCCTCTGCATCACTCTCTTGAGCCTCTGCATCCCTCTCTTAAGCCTCTGCATCACTCTCTCAAGCCTCTGTATCACTCTCGTTAGCCTCTGCATCACTCTCTTGAGCCTCTACATCCCTCTCATGAGCCTCTGCATCACTCGTTTGAGTCCCTGCATCCCACTCTTAAGCCTCTGCATCCCCTGTCTTGAGCCTCTGCATCACTCACTTGAGTCTTTTCATCCCTCTCTTAAGCCTCTGCATCATTCTCTTCAGCCTCTGCATCACTCTCTTAAGCCTCTGCATCATTCTCTTCAGCCTCTGCATCACTCTCTTGAGCCTCTGCATCACTCTCCTGAGCCTTTGCATCACTCTCTGCAGACTCTGCATCCCTCTCTTAAGCCTCTGCATCATTCTCTTCAGCCTCTGCATCCCTCTCCTAAGCCTCTGCATCACTCTCTTGAGCCTCTGCATCACTCTCTGCAGACTCTGCATCCCTCTCTTAAGCCTCTGCATCCATCTCTTCAGCCTCTGCATCCCTCTCTTAAGCCTCTGCATCATATTCCTCAGCCTCTGCATTCCTCTCTTAAGCCTCTGCATCACTATCTTCAGCCTCTGCATCCCTCTCTTGAGCCTCTGCATCATTCTCCTAAGCCTCTTCATCACTCTCTTGAGCCTCTGCATCCCTCTCTTAAGCCTCTGCATCACTCTCTCAAGCCTCTGCATCACTCTCTTTAGCCTCTGCATCACTCTCTTGAGCCTCTGCATCCCTCTCGTGAGCCTCTGCATCACTCTCAAGAGCCTCTGCATCCCTCTCTTGAGCCTCTGCATCCCTCTCTTAAGCCTCTGCACCACTCTCTAGAGCCTCTGCATCACTCTCTTCAGCTTCTGCATCACTCTCGTAAGCGTTTGCTTCCCTCTCCTTATCCTCTGCATCACTCTCTTAAGCCTCTGCATCACTCTCTTGAGCCACTGCATCCCTCTCTTGAACCTCTGCATCCCTCTTTTGAGCTTATTCATCACTCTCTTGAGCCTCTGCATCCCTCTCTTGAGCTTTTGCAACACTCTCTTCAGTCTCTGCATCACTCTCTTAAGCCTCTGAATCCCTCTCTTGAGGCCTCTGCATAACTCTCTCGAGCCTCTGCATCACTCTCTCGAGCCTCTGCATCACTCCCTTGATCCTCTGCATCACTACCGTAAGCCTCTGAATCACTCCCTTGAGCCTCTGCATCCCTCTCTTGAGCCTCTGCATCCCTCTCTTGAGCCTCTGTATCCCTCTCTTAAGCCTCTGCATCACTCTCTTAAGCCTTTGCATCACTCTCTAGAGCCTCGGCATCACTCTCTTTAACAGAGTTCAAGAGAGTGATGCAGAGGCTCAAGAAAGGGATGCAGAGGCTTAAGAAAGTGATCCAGAGGCTCAAAAAAGGGATGCTAAGGCTTAAGAGAGTGATGCAGAGGCTGAAGAGAGTGTTGCAGAGGCTTAAGAGAGGGATCCAGAGGGTCAAGAGAGGGATGCAGAGGATTAAGAGAGTGATGCAGAGGCTGAAGAGAGTGTTGCAGCGGCTTAAGAGAGGGATGCAGAGGCTCAAGAGAGAGATGCAAATGCTCAAAATAGTGATATAGAGGCTTAAGAGAGGGATGCAGAGGCTCAAGAGAGGGATGTAGAGGCTCAAGAGAGTGATGCAGAGGCTAAAGAGAGTGATGCAGAGGCACAAGAGAATGATGTAGAGGCTTCAGAGAGCCTCTGCATCCCTCTCTTGATCCTCTGCATCCCTCGCTTGAGCCCCTGCATCCCTCTCTTGAGCCTCTGCATCCCTCTTTTGAACCTCTGAATCCCTCTCCTAAGAGTCTGCATCCCTCTCTTCTGCCTATGCATCCCTCTTTCAAAATGTGATCCTTCGCCGCGCTCAATCATTGGCATATTTTCCGTATAAAATATAATTATTTCAAACTGCGAATACGTGCAGAGAGCCAGAATTTGGCTACAAAATATAGCTCAAGGGTCGAATTTGGGATGTTTGGTATATTTTGAAAACTGCATGGGGGTTTGGGCAAAATGTGACCCATCGCTGCTCTCAGTAATTTGTATATTTTCTGTATAAAATTTCGTAATTTCAAACTGGGAATACGTGCAGAGAGTCAGAATTTGGCTCCACAATTAGGATCAAGGGTCGAATTTGGAATGTTTGGGGTATTTTAAAAAGTGCAGGGAGGGTTTGGGCAAAATGTGATACAACGCCGCTCTCAGTAATTGGCATATTTTCGGTATAAAAAGTCGTAATTTCAAACTGCGAATACGTGCAGAGTGCTAGAATTTGGTTCCAAAATATGACTCAAGCGTCGAATTTGGGATGTTTGGGATATTTTGAAAACTGCAGGGAGTGTTTGGGCAAAATGTGATCCATCGCCGCTTTCAGTAATTGGCATATTTTCGGTATAAAAAGTCGTAATTTCAAACTGCGAATACGTGCAGAGAGCCAGAAATTGGCTCAAAAACATTGCTCATGCATCGTATTTGTTATGTTTGGGATATTTTGAAAACTGCAGGGAGGGTTTGGGCAGAATGTGATCCATCGCCACTTTCAGTTATTGGCATATTTTCGGTATAAAAAGTCGTAATTTGAAACTGCGAATTCGTGCAGAGAGCCAAATTTTGGCTTCAAAATATGGATCAAGCGTCGACTTTTGGATGTTTGGGATATTTTGAAAACTGCAGGTTGTGTTTAGGCAAAATGTGATCCATCGCTGCTCTCAGTAATTGGCATTTTTTCGGCATAAAAAGTCGTAATTTCAAACTGCGAATACGTGCAGACAGCCAGAATTTGGCTCCAAAATATTGCTCAAGGGTAGAATTTGGGATGTTTGGGAGTTTTTGAAAAATGTAGGGGGGGTTTTGGCAGAATGTGACCCATCGCCGCTCTCAGTAATTGGCATATTTTCGGTATAAAATGAAATAATTTCAAACTGTGAATACGTGCAGAGAGCCCGAATTTGGCTCCAAAATATGTCTCACGCGTCGAATTTGAGATGCTTGGGATATTTTGCAAACTGCAGGGGGGTTTGGGTAAAAATGTGACCCATCGCTGCTTTCAGTATTTGGCATATTTTCAGTATAAAAAGTCGTAATTTCAAACTGCGAATACGTGCAGACCGCCAGAATTTGGCTCCAAAATATAGCTCACGCGTCGTATTTGGGATGTTTGGGATATTTTGAAAACTGCAGGGAGGGTTTGGGCAAAAATGTGATCCATCGGTTCTCTTAGTAATTAGCATATTTTCGGTATAAAAAGTCGTAATTTCAAACTGCGAATACGTGCAGAGAGCCAGGATTTGGCTCCAAAATATGGTTGAAAGGTCGAATTTGGGATGTTTGGGATATTTTGAAAACTGCAGGGAGGCTTTGGGCAAAATATTGCTATATTGCGATGATTTTTAGTACGAAACAAAATGCAAGAAAACTTGCTTAAATTGCAATATTATGCGAAATTCTGATATATAAAGGCCAAATCACATATAGTGATACTACATGAAATAGTATCGAAATATTGGTAAAACGAATATATTCACGTGAAGTCACACTACATAAAAAATGTGAACAAAATCGCTCTATTACCATATTTGAGGATTTTAACTTCAAATCATAAAGCGAGGTTTCGTATTATTTACATCCTAGAAAAGACATATAAAAATGTTGTTTCCAATACAAATGATAAAAATCAATGTGTTTTCATTAGAATTAACTAAAATATTCTTGATTTTCCGTTTATATTACCGATGGAAGATGTACACGTAAAACCGCTCTAATCCGGCTGAAACGTCGATATATGCAATAAAATCATAACTTATCGTTTTTTCAATATGTTACTCAGTTTTTTTTTAATAGAAACAAATAGTTGATTGATAATGAAGTATTTAATGTTAATTTCTAATCAATTTTGCATCATCATCATCGTGTGATGCAAAGTTTTGCAGTTTTGCAGTCTTGCAGTTTTGCAGTTTGCATCATTTTTATCGTATATATAATGAATTAATAACAATAAACAGAAAATTCACAAAAACGTGGAAAAACGGCAAAATATTGCCTAATTCGATGATATTTTGTTAAAATCAAATAAAGGAAAAGGGGATGATAAACGTCAAAATATTGCTATATTCGATGAATTTTAGTACGAAACAAAATGCAAGAAAACTTACTTAAAATGCAATATTATGCAAAATTCTGAGATTAAAGGCCAAATCACATATCGTGATACTACATGAAATAGTATCGAAATATTGGTAAAAACGAATATATTCACGTGAAGTTACACTACATGAAAAACGTGAACAAAACCGCTCTATTACCATATTTGAGGATTTTAACTTCAAATCATAAAGCGAGGTTTCGTATTATTTAGATCTTAGAAAAGATATATAAAAATGTTGTTTCCAATACAAATGATAAAAATCAATGTGTTTTCATTTGAATTACCTAAAATGTTCTTGATTTTCCGTTTATATTACCAATGGAAGATGTACACGTAAAACCGCTCTAATCCGGCTGAAACGTCAATAAAATGATAACTTCTCGCTTTTTCAATATCTTACTCAGTTTTTTAACGAGAAACAAATAGTTGATTGATAATGAAGTATTTTATGTTAATTTCTAATCAATTATGTGTTTGCATAATTTTTATCGTATATATATTGAATTAATAACAATAAACTGAAAATTCACAAAAACGTAGAAAAACGGCAAAATATTGCCTAATTCGATGGTATTTTGTTTAAATCACATAAAGGAAAAGAGGATGATAAACGTCAAAATATTGCTAAATTCAATGATTTTTAGTACAAAACAAAACGCAAGAAAACTTGCTTAAAAATGCAAAATTTGCGAAATTCTGAGATTTGAAGGCCAAATCACACATCGTGCGAAAACATGTAGTATCGAAAAATTGGTAAAAACGAATATATTTACGTATATTAACTCTTAAGCCTCTCTTGAGAGGCTTAAGAGAGTGATGCAGAGGCTCAAGAGAGGGATGCAGAGGCTCAACAGAGGGATGAATAAGCTCAAGAGAGGGAAGCAGAGGCTCAAGAGAGGGATGCTAAGGCTAAAGTGAGTGATGCAGAGGAACAAGAGAAAGATTTAGAGGCACTTGAGAGTGATGCAGAGGCTCAAGAGAGGGATGCAGAGGCTTAAGAGAGTGATGCAAAGGCTCAAGAGAGGGATGCAGAGGCTGAAGAGAGTGCTTCAGAGGCTTAAGAGAGTGATGCAGAGGCTCAAGAGAGAGCTGCAAAAGGCTCAAGGGAGGGATGCTGAGGCTCCAGAGAGGTATGCAGAGGCTCAAGAGAGTGATGCAGAGACTCAAGAAAGAAAGGCAAAGGCTTAAGTGAGTGATGCAGAGACTCAAGAGAATGATGCAGAGGCTCAAGAGAATAATGTAGAGGCTTAAGAGAGGGATGCAGAGGCTCAAGAGAATGGTGCAGAGGCTCAAGAGAGTGATGCAGAGGATAAAGAGAGGGATGCAGAGGCTTAAGAGAGTGATGCAGAGGCTGAAGAGAGTGATGCAGAGGCTAAAGAGAGTGATAGGGAGGCTCAAGAGAGGGATGCAGAGGCTCAAGAGAGTGACGCTGAGGATCAAGAGAGAGAAGCAGAGGCTTAAGAAAGTGATGCAGAAGCTGAAGAGAGTGATGCAGACGCTCTAGAGAGTGATGCAGAGGTTTAAGAGAGCGATGCATAGGATCAAGAGAGTGATGCAGAGGCTCGAGAGAGTGATGCAGAGGCTCAAGAGAGGGATTCAGAAGCTTAAGAGAGTGATGCAGAGGCCTGAAGAAAGTGATGCAGAGGCTGAAGAGAGTGTTACAGAGGCGCAAGAGAGTGATGCAGAGGCTCAAGAGAGTGATGCAGAGACTCAAGAGAGTTATGCAGAGGCTCAAGAGAGTGATGCAGAGGTTTATGAGAGTGATGCAGAGGCTCAGGAGAGGGATGTAGAGGCTCAAGAGAGTGATGCAGAAGCTCAAGAGAGTGATGCAGATGCTTAAAAGAGTGATGCAGAGGTTTAGGAGAGGGGATGCCGAGGCTCAAGAGAGTGATGCAGAGGCTGAAGAGCGCGATGCAGAGGCTGAAGAGAGTGTTGCAGAGGCTCACGAGAGAGATGCAGAGGCTCAAAAGAGTGAAGCAGAGGCTTAAGAGAGTGATGCATAGGATCAAGAGAGTGATGCAGAGGCTTAAGAGATTGATGCAGAGGCTCAAGAGAGTGATGCAGAGGCTCAAGAGAGTGATGCAGAGGCTGAAGAGAATGTTGCAGAGGCTCAAAAGAGAGATGAGAGGCTCAAGAGAGTGATGAGGAGGCTCAAGAGAGTGATGCAGAGGCTTAAGAGAGGGATGCACGGGCTCAAGAGAGGGATGCAGAGGCTCATGAGAGTGATGCAGAGGCTTCAGAGAGTGATGCAAAGGCTCAAGAGAGGGATGCAGAGGCACATGACAGGGATGCAGAGGCTCAAGAAAGGGATGCAGAGGCTCAAAAAAGGGATGCAGAGGCTTGAGAGGGTGATGCAGAGGCTCAAGAGAGTGATGCATAGGCTCAAGAGAGGGATGCAGAGACTAAAGAGAGTTATGCAGAGGCTCAAGAGGGTGGTGCAGAGGCTTAAGAGAGTGATGCAGAGGCTCAAGAGAGGGATTCAGAGGCTCAAGAGATGGATGCAGAGGCTTAAGAGAGTGATGCAGAGGCTCAAGAGAGTGATGCAGAGGGCTTAAGAGAGGGATGTAGAGGCTCAAGAAAGGGATGTAGAGGCTTAAAAAAGTGATGCAGAGGCTCAAAATAGGGATGCAGAGGCTTAAGAGGGTGATGCAGAGGCTCAAGAGAGTGATGCAGAGGCTCAAGAGAGGGATGCAAAGGCTGAAGAGAGTGATGCAGAGACTCAAGAGAGTAATGCAGAGGCTCATGAGAGTGGTGCAGAGGCTTACGAGAGTGATGCAAAGGCTCATGAGAGGGATGTAGAGGCTCAAGAGAGTGATGCAGAAGCTCAGGAGAGTGATGCAGAGGCTTAAGAGAGTGATGCCGAGGCTCAAGAGAGTGATGCAGAGGCTCAAGAGAGGGATGTAGAGTCTGAAGAGAGTGATGCAGAGGCTCAAGAGAGGGATGCAGAAGCTGAGGAGAGTGATGCAGAGGCTCAAGAGAGGAATGCAGAGGCTCAAGAGAGTGATTCAGAGGCTTACGAGAGTAATGCAAAGGCTTAAGAGAGGGATGCAGGGGCGCAAGAGAGGGATGCAGAGGCTCAAGAGAGTGATGCAGAGGCTGAAGTGAGAGATGCAGAGGCTTAAGAGAGTGATGCAGAGGCTCAAGAGAGTGATGCAGAGGCTCAAGAGAATGATGTAGAGGCTTAAAAAAGAATGAAGCAGAGGCTCAAGAAAGTGACGCAGAGGCTAAAGAGAGAGATTCAGAGGCTCAAGAGAGGGATTCTGAGGCTTAAAAGAGTGATGCAGAGGCTGAAGAGAGTGTTGCTGAGGCTCAAGAGAGGGATGCAGAGGCTCAAGAGAGTGATGCAGATGCTCAAGAGAGGGATGCAGAGGATGAAGAGAGTGATGCAGAGGCTGAAGAGAGTGATGCAGATGCTAAAGAGAGGGATGCAGAGGCTCAAGAGAGTGATGCAGAGGCTGAAGTGAGAGATGCATAGGCTTAAGAGAGTGATGCAGAGGCTCAGGAGAGTGATGCAGAAGCTCAAGTGATTGATGCAGAGGCTCAAGAGAGGGATTCAAACGCTCAAGAGAGGGATTCAAACGCTCAAGAGAGGGATGCAGAGGCTCAAGAGAGTGATGCAGATGCTCAAGAGAGGGATGCAGAGGATGAAGAGAGTGATGCAGAGGCTCAAGAGAGTGATACAGATGCTAAAGAGAGGGATGCAGAGGCTCAAAAGAGTGATGCTGAAGCTTAAGAGAAGGATGCCGAGGCTCAAAAGAGAGATGCAGAGGCTCAAGAGAGAAATGCAGAGGCTCAAGAGAGTGATGCAGAGAATCAAGAGAGTGATGCAGAGGCTCAAGAGAGTGATGCAGAGGACCAAGAGAGGGAAGCAGAGGCTTAAGAGAGTGATGCAGAGGCTGAAGAGAATGATGCAGAGGCTCTAGATAGTGATGAAGAGGCTTAAGAGAGTGATGCAGAGGCTCAAGAGAGTGATGCAGAGGTTCAAGAGAGTGATGCAGAGGCTCGAGAGAGTGACGCAGAGGCTGAAGAGAGGGATTCAGAGGCTCAAGAGAGGGATTCAGAGGCTTAAGAGAGTGATGAAGAGGCTGAAGAGAGTGTTGCAGAGGCTCAAGAAAGGGATGCAGAGGCTCACGAGAGTGATGCAGATGCTCAAGAGAGGGATGCAGAGGCTGAAGAGAGTGTTGCAGCGGCTTAAGAGAGGGATGCAGAGGCTCAAGAGAGAGATGCAAATGCTCAAAATAGTGATATAGAGGCTTAAGAGAGGGATGCAGAGGCTCAAGAGAGGGATGTAGAGGCTCAAGAGCCTCGGCATCACTCTCTTTAACAGAGTTCAAGAGAGTGATGCAGAGGCTCAAGAAAGGGATGCAGAGGCTTAAGAAAGTGATCCAGAGGCTCAAAAAAGGGATGCTAAGGCTTAAGAGAGTGATGCAGAGGCTGAAGAGAGTGTTGCAGAGGCTTAAGAGAGGGATCCAGAGGGTCAAGAGAGGGATGCAGAGGATTAAGAGAGTGATGCAGAGGCTGAAGAGAGTGTTGCAGCGGCTTAAGAGAGGGATGCAGAGGCTCAAGAGAGAGATGCAAATGCTCAAAATAGTGATATAGAGGCTTAAGAGAGGGATGCAGAGGCTCAAGAGAGGGATGTAGAGGCTCAAGAGAGTGATGCAGAGGCTAAAGAGAGTGATGCAGAGGCACAAGAGAATGATGTAGAGGCTTCAGAGAGCCTCTGCATCCCTCTCTTGATCCTCTGCATCCCTCGCTTGAGCCCCTGCATCCCTCTCTTGAGCCTCTGCATCCCTCTTTTGAACCTCTGAATCCCTCTCCTAAGAGTCTGCATCCCTCTCTTCTGCCTATGCATCCCTCTTTCAAAATGTGATCCTTCGCCGCGCTCAATCATTGGCATATTTTCCGTATAAAATATAATTATTTCAAACTGCGAATACGTGCAGAGAGCCAGAATTTGGCTACAAAATATAGCTCAAGGGTCGAATTTGGGATGTTTGGTATATTTTGAAAACTGCATGGGGGTTTGGGCAAAATGTGACCCATCGCTGCTCTCAGTAATTTGTATATTTTCTGTATAAAATTTCGTAATTTCAAACTGGGAATACGTGCAGAGAGTCAGAATTTGGCTCCACTATTAGGATCAAGGGTCGAATTTGGAATGTTTGGGGTATTTTAAAAAGTGCAGGGAGGGTTTGGACAAAATGTGATACAACGCCGCTCTCAGTAATTGGCATATTTTCGGTATAAAAAGTCGTAATTTCAAACTGCGAATACGTGCAGAGTGCTAGAATTTGGTTCCAAAATATGACTCAAGCGTCGAATTTGGGATGTTTGGGATATTTTGAAAACTGCAGGGAGTGTTTGGGCAAAATGTGATCCATCGCCGCTTTCAGTAATTGGCATATTTTCGGTATAAAAAGTCGTAATTTCAAACTGCGAATACGTGCAGAGAGCCAGAAATTGGCTCAAAAACATTGCTCATGCATCGTATTTGTTATGTTTGGGATATTTTGAAAACTGCAGGGAAGGTTTGGGCAGAATGTGATCCATCGCCACTTTCAGTTATTGGCATATTTTCGGTATAAAAAGTCGTAATTTGAAACTGCGAATTCGTGCAGAGAGCCAAATTTTGGCTTCAAAATATGGATCAAGCGTCGACTTTTGGATGTTTGGGATATTTTGAAAACTGCAGGTTGTGTTTAGGCAAAATGTGATCCATCGCTGCTCTCAGTAATTGGCATTTTTTCGGCATAAAAAGTCGTAATTTCAAACTGCGAATACGTGCAGACAGCCAGAATTTGGCTCCAAAATATTGCTCAAGGGTAGAATTTGGGATGTTTGGGAGTTTTTGAAAAATGTAGGGGGGGTTTTGGCAGAATGTGACCCATCGCCGCTCTCAGTAATTGGCATATTTTCGGTATAAAATGAAATAATTTCAAACTGTGAATACGTGCAGAGAGCCCGAATTTGGCTCCAAAATATGTCTCACGCGTCGAATTTGAGATGCTTGGGATATTTTGCAAACTGCAGGGGGGTTTGGGTAAAAATGTGACCCATCGCTGCTTTCAGTATTTGGCATATTTTCAGTATAAAAAGTCGTAATTTCAAACTGCGAATACGTGCAGACCGCCAGAATTTGGCTCCAAAATATAGCTCACGCGTCGTATTTGGGATGTTTGGGATATTTTGAAAACTGCAGGGAGGGTTTGGGCAAAAATGTGATCCATCGGTTCTCTTAGTAATTAGCATATTTTCGGTATAAAAAGTCGTAATTTCAAACTGCGAATACGTGCAGAGAGCCAGGATTTGGCTCCAAAATATGGTTGAAGGGTCGAATTTGGGATGTTTGGGATATTTTGAAAACTGCAGGGAGGCTTTGGGCAAAATATTGCTATATTGCGATGATTTTTAGTACGAAACAAAATGCAAGAAAACTTGCTTAAATTGCAATATTATGCGAAATTCTGATATATAAAGGCCAAATCACATATAGTGATACTACATGAAATAGTATCGAAATATTGGTAAAACGAATATATTCACGTGAAGTCACACTACATAAAAAATGTGAACAAAATCGCTCTATTACCATATTTGAGGATTTTAACTTCAAATCATAAAGCGAGGTTTCGTATTATTTACATCCTAGAAAAGACATATAAAAATGTTGTTTCCAATACAAATGATAAAAATCAATGTGTTTTCATTAGAATTAACTAAAATATTCTTGATTTTCCGTTTATATTACCGATGGAAGATGTACACGTAAAACCGCTCTAATCCGGCTGAAACGTCGATATATGCAATAAAATCATAACTTATCGTTTTTTCAATATGTTACTCAGTTTTTTTTTAATAGAAACAAATAGTTGATTGATAATGAAGTATTTAATGTTAATTTCTAATCAATTTTGCATCATCATCATCGTGTGATGCAAAGTTTTGCAGTTTTGCAGTCTTGCAGTTTTGCAGTTTGCATCATTTTTATCGTATATATAATGAATTAATAACAATAAACAGAAAATTCACAAAAACGTGGAAAAACGGCAAAATATTGCCTAATTCGATGATATTTTGTTAAAATCAAATAAAGGAAAAGGGGATGATAAACGTCAAAATATTGCTATATTCGATGAATTTTAGTACGAAACAAAATGCAAGAAAACTTACTTAAAATGCAATATTATGCAAAATTCTGAGATTAAAGGCCAAATCACATATCGTGATACTACATGAAATAGTATCGAAATATTGGTAAAAACGAATATATTCACGTGAAGTTACACTACATGAAAAACGTGAACAAAACCGCTCTATTACCATATTTGAGGATTTTAACTTCAAATCATAAAGCGAGGTTTCGTATTATTTAGATCTTAGAAAAGATATATAAAAATGTTGTTTCCAATACAAATGATAAAAATCAATGTGTTTTCATTTGAATTACCTAAAATGTTCTTGATTTTCCGTTTATATTACCAATGGAAGATGTACACGTAAAACCGCTCTAATCCGGCTGAAACGTCAATAAAATGATAACTTCTCGCTTTTTCAATATCTTACTCAGTTTTTTAACGAGAAACAAATAGTTGATTGATAATGAAGTATTTTATGTTAATTTCTAATCAATTATGTGTTTGCATAATTTTTATCGTATATATATTGAATTAATAACAATAAACTGAAAATTCACAAAAACGTAGAAAAACGGCAAAATATTGCCTAATTCGATGGTATTTTGTTTAAATCACATAAAGGAAAAGAGGATGATAAACGTCAAAATATTGCTAAATTCAATGATTTTTAGTACAAAACAAAACGCAAGAAAACTTGCTTAAAAATGCAAAATTTGCGAAATTCTGAGATTTGAAGGCCAAATCACACATCGTGCGAAAACATGTAGTATCGAAAAATTGGTAAAAACGAATATATTTACGTATATTAACTCTTAAGCCTCTCTTGAGAGGCTTAAGAGAGTGATGCAGAGGCTCAAGAGAGGGATGCAGAGGCTCAACAGAGGGATGAATAAGCTCAAGAGAGGGATGCAGAGGCTCAAGAGAGGGATGCTAAGGCTAAAGTGAGTGATGCAGAGGAACAAGAGAAAGATTTAGAGGCACTTGAGAGTGATGCAGAGGCTCAAGAGAGGGATGCAGAGGCTTAAGAGAGTGATGCAAAGGCTCAAGAGAGGGATGCAGAGGCTGAAGAGAGTGCTTCAGAGGCTTAAGAGAGTGATGCAGAGGCTCAAGAGAGAGCTGCAAAAGGCTCAAGGGAGGGATGCTGAGGCTCCAGAGAGGTATGCAGAGGCTCAAGAGAGTGATGCAGAGACTCAAGAAAGAAAGGCAAAGGCTTAAGTGAGTGATGCAGAGACTCAAGAGAATGATGCAGAGGCTCAAGAGAATAATGTAGAGGCTTAAGAGAGGGATGCAGAGGCTCAAGAGAATGGTGCAGAGGCTCAAGAGAGTGATGCAGAGGATAAAGAGAGGGATGCAGAGGCTTAAGAGAGTGATGCAGAGGCTGAAGAGAGTGATGCAGAGGCTAAAGAGAGTGATAGGGAGGCTCAAGAGAGGGATGCAGAGGCTCAAGAGAGTGACGCTGAGGATCAAGAGAGAGAAGCAGAGGCTTAAGAAAGTGATGCAGAAGCTGAAGAGAGTGATGCAGACGCTCTAGAGAGTGATGCAGAGGTTTAAGAGAGCGATGCATAGGATCAAGAGAGTGATGCAGAGGCTCGAGAGAGTGATGCAGAGGCTCAAGAGAGGGATTCAGAAGCTTAAGAGAGTGATGCAGAGGCCTGAAGAAAGTGATGCAGAGGCTGAAGAGAGTGTTACAGAGGCGCAAGAGAGTGATGCAGAGGCTCAAGAGAGTGATGCAGAGACTCAAGAGAGTTATGCAGAGGCTCAAGAGAGTGATGCAGAGGTTTATGAGAGTGATGCAGAGGCTCAGGAGAGGGATGTAGAGGCTCAAGAGAGTGATGCAGAAGCTCAAGAGAGTGATGCAGATGCTTAAAAGAGTGATGCAGAGGTTTAGGAGAGGGGATGCCGAGGCTCAAGAGAGTGATGCAGAGGCTGAAGAGCGCGATGCAGAGGCTGAAGAGAGTGTTGCAGAGGCTCACGAGAGAGATGCAGAGGCTCAAAAGAGTGAAGCAGAGGCTCAAGAGAGTGATGCAGAGGCTGAAGAGAATGTTGCAGAGGCTCAAAAGAGAGATGAGAGGCTCAAGAGAGTGATGAGGAGGCTCAAGAGAGTGATGCAGAGGCTTAAGAGAGGGATGCACGGGCTCAAGAGAGGGATGCAGAGGCTCATGAGAGTGATGCAGAGGCTTCAGAGAGTGATGCAAAGGCTCAAGAGAGGGATGCAGAGGCACATGACAGGGATGCAGAGGCTCAAGAAAGGGATGCAGAGGCTCAAAAAAGGGATGCAGAGGCTTGAGAGGGTGATGCAGAGGCTCAAGAGAGTGATGCATAGGCTCAAGAGAGGGATGCAGAGACTAAAGAGAGTTATGCAGAGGCTCAAGAGGGTGGTGCAGAGGCTTAAGAGAGTGATGCAGAGGCTCAAGAGAGGGATTCAGAGGCTCAAGAGATGGATGCAGAGGCTTAAGAGAGTGATGCAGAGGCTCAAGAGAGTGATGCAGAGGGCTTAAGAGAGGGATGTAGAGGCTCAAGAAAGGGATGTAGAGGCTTAAAAAAGTGATGCAGAGGCTCAAAATAGGGATGCAGAGGCTTAAGAGGGTGATGCAGAGGCTCAAGAGAGTGATGCAGAGGCTCAAGAGAGGGATGCAAAGGCTGAAGAGAGTGATGCAGAGACTCAAGAGAGTAATGCAGAGGCTCATGAGAGTGGTGCAGAGGCTTACGAGAGTGATGCAAAGGCTCATGAGAGGGATGTAGAGGCTCAAGAGAGTGATGCAGAAGCTCAGGAGAGTGATGCAGAGGCTTAAGAGAGTGATGCCGAGGCTCAAGAGAGTGATGCAGAGGCTCAAGAGAGGGATGTAGAGTCTGAAGAGAGTGATGCAGAGGCTCAAGAGAGTGATGCAGAGGCCTAGGAGAATGATGCAGAGGCTCAAGAGAGGGATGCAGAAGCTGAGGAGAGTGATGCAGAGGCTCAAGAGAGGAATGCAGAGGCTCAAGAGAGTGATTCAGAGGCTTACGAGAGTAATGCAAAGGCTTAAGAGAGGGATGCAGGGGCGCAAGAGAGGGATGCAGAGGCTCAAGAGAGTGATGCAGAGGCTGAAGTGAGAGATGCAGAGGCTTAAGAGAGTGATGCAGAGGCTCAAGAGAGTGATGCAGAGGCTCAAGAGAATGATGTAGAGGCTTAAAAAAGAATGAAGCAGAGGCTCAAGAAAGTGACGCAGAGGCTAAAGAGAGAGATTCAGAGGCTCAAGAGAGGGATTCTGAGGCTTAAAAGAGTGATGCAGAGGCTGAAGAGAGTGTTGCTGAGGCTCAAGAGAGGGATGCAGAGGCTCAAGAGAGTGATGCAGATGCTCAAGAGAGGGATGCAGAGGATGAAGAGAGTGATGCAGAGGCTGAAGAGAGTGATGCAGATGCTAAAGAGAGGGATGCAGAGGCTCAAGAGAGTGATGCAGAGGCTGAAGTGAGAGATGCATAGGCTTAAGAGAGTGATGCAGAGGCTCAGGAGAGTGATGCAGAAGCTCAAGTGATTGATGCAGAGGCTCAAGAGAGGGATTCAAACGCTCAAGAGAGGGATGCAGAGGCTCAAGAGAGTGATGCAGATGCTCAAGAGAGGGATGCAGAGGATGAAGAGAGTGATGCAGAGGCTCAAGAGAGTGATACAGATGCTAAAGAGAGGGATGCAGAGGCTCAAAAGAGTGATGCTGAAGCTTAAGAGAGGGATGCCGAGGCTCAAAAGAGAGATGCAGAGGCTCAAGAGAGAAATGCAGAGGCTCAAGAGAGTGATGCAGAGAATCAAGAGAGTGATGCAGAGGCTCAAGAGAGTGATGCAGAGGACCAAGAGAGGGAAGCAGAGGCTTAAGAGAGTGATGCAGAGGCTGAAGAGAATGATGCAGAGGCTCTAGATAGTGATGAAGAGGCTTAAGAGAGTGATGCAGAGGCTCAAGAGAGTGATGCAGAGGTTCAAGAGAGTGATGCAGAGGCTCGAGAGAGTGACGCAGAGGCTGAAGAGAGGGATTCAGAGGCTCAAGAGAGGGATTCAGAGGCTTAAGAGAGTGATGAAGAGGCTGAAGAGAGTGTTGCAGAGGCTCAAGAAAGGGATGCAGAGGCTCACGAGAGTGATGCAGATGCTCAAGAGAGGGATGCAGAGGCTCAAGAGAGGGATGCAGAGGCTCAAGAGAGGGCTGCAGAGGCTTAAGAGAGTGATGCAGAGGCTTAATAGTGGGGATGCAGAGGCTCAAGAAAGTGATGCAGAGGCTGAAGAGAGTGCTGCAGAGGCTTAAGAGAGGGATGCAGAGGTTCAAAAGAGGTATGCAGAGGCTCAAGAGAGGGATGCAGAGGCTCAAGAGAGGAATGCAGAGGCTCAAGAGAGGGATGCAGAGGCTCTTGAGAGTGATGCAGAGGCTCAAGAGAGGGATGCAGAGGTTTAAGAGAGTGTTGCAAAGGCTCAAGAGAGGGATGCAGAGGCTCATGAGAGGGATGCTGTTGGATATTTCCAACACCGAATACAACACTGTTGTATTCTCATTACTTATTACTAACTATACTAATTATTGTAGTAAGTAAAATTAACAACACGTAGAATTCTCATGTACTAATAATTTCATCTGTGCAGTAGGCTAGAATTCTCACGTCACCTGACGCCAGTATTGCGTCAGATTTCCATACAGTAAACACATTATATCCAATGTATGTGAGAATTAAATTCGATTCTCTATAACTAAGGCATTCTGTATGATAACTAATTGCAGATGAAATTGACTTCCAACTAAAAGCCGAATAGAGCGTTGGAGTCATAGCGTTTATCTCGTAATAAAGCTAACGTCACCAGTGAATGCCATGGGGAGACATTAATTCCTCTCCCTTATATATTTACTATTCTTAAAGTGGTAAATAATAATAATTTCCTCCTCTAAATAATAAACCCGTCCAGTCTTCAACGTTTCAAGCGTAAATGCGAGAAATATTAATGTTCGTGACATAATTTGTTTTATGAACGCGGGACGCGGCGTGGGTTGAGGGGGACCATACTCAGTACACGTGGAGAGCCGCTCAGAGGCAGACCTGCGCATACCGTACTCACAAGGAGACGCCATTGCCCAGCCATTAGGGTAGACGTTATCCATCCTCAGATGAAAGTCGCCACTGTGAGGTGTGAATAACCTTGCAGATAATATCTTCTACTGGTGCTGGTGTCATATAAGGAACCTACTTAACTTGGTTCTGGACTACACGTGACCGGCCAGTGAAGCGCGCCACTATCCAGGATAGGCTTAACCGGAGCCTGGGGACGCGATTTCGGCAATCTTAAAACTTATTCAGTGCCCTTATCAGCTAAGTATATTCCCTTTATTGGATGCATCTTTTAAAGTGTTTTCGTAGCTGGGTGATTGTCCGTTATGACGCACGATAACATCTAATAACAGGTGATTAAAATTTGTCACCTGTAACTCTCAATTTCTTGAATATATAGATTCAGTAGTTAAATTAGTTGCTACTGTAAATATTTGTCTTGCAGCACGAGAGAAGAATTCTCCATGCCGCCTTCTCCCATGTTAATCCACTTCATTCGTCAGCCGACCGAGTCCAGAGAATAAGAGGAACTTCCATGGCTTGTCTAAAGGAATCGTCATTAAGCTAAGACTTTATTTTCTTTCATGATTCTATTGCAATTTCTTATGTGCAGAATTCCTCAGGATTAAAATGTGGTTTACTGTAACTCTCATTACTATGCTCATAATCTATGTTCCCATTTATGGTAATGATATCAGTTTCAATAAAATTTTTATAGGATTAGATTATTATTAATTGAATTAGTGAACGAACCACACTAGTTCCTGGACGTACTTACCTCCAGTAATAACCCCCCAATGTAGGTGTTTGAAGGTTTGATTCATTTAATTATACAGCCCATTAATTATTTCTATGATCATATTTTCTAGTATTTTATCCATAGTTACTGGTTCATCTAGAAATTATCTAATAATCAGAAATTCTCAGTTTCCCTCTTTACTATAAAAGCGGGTGGTCCTTCGTAATTTAATTTACTACATTAATATTTAAATAATCAGATTCAATCCCCAAATATCCCACATTATGGTCCTTATCGAACCGGATAGGCATTAAATTTATAATTAAAATATTAACCATTAATAACTAATCCTTGTGTGATAGAAGCTAGACTAACTATTTAATTAATTGTGTCAACTAACAGTGTAACACATCAGTTAGCCTAGATCACACTAACATATTGCTGCTTTAACCTCATGTATAAGGTAGCTTTAGTGGGTCATAGCCAATTACCCACAACCCTTAGACCTATACCTCACACCGAGGTGAGAATCTTTAGGTCACCAGGAGCAACAGCTCATAACTTTTATAATAACCCCACCCTAACACCTGCGTTAGAGTGGCCTCACCATCTAACCATTATATACTTAGATGGTAATGACATCCACCCCACTCGTCATCCAGCCGAGGTGATCAAACACCTCAAAACCATAATTTCTTCTTTCAAGCTCATCAGTGAATCAGTAGTATTCACATTAGTGGAACCTCGCCAACCAAGACAAGATAATCGTTGGGGAGTAAGCCCAGAATACTACCTGAGAGCTGCGAAGTACATAAATTTCAGGCTGAAAAAGCGAGTGAGATTGGATGTCACATATATCCAATTTACAGCCAGACCTTACAGACAGAACCTGACCAGAGATGGTGTACACTTGTCAGGGGAATCTAGGTTACATGTGGTTGACAAGTTAATTAACACCATCAACTATCACAAACGGCTGTGGCTAGCAAGCTAAACTTAACTGTACATAATTGTTCACCTGTGTGTGCAAGAGCACTCTTATAAAACAAAAAAAAACAAAAAATACAGCACAACTATATTCACCTTACTGCACCACAATAATCTTTACCCATGTTATTAGGTAGAATTTAGGCTGAGATTGTGCTGAATTTGGTACAAGCCCAGACTAAATAATTTATAGTTCTTAGTTAGGAATTATTACGACTAGATCGAAAACTAGTCAGTGTTGTATGTATTATATTATTTGTGCTGACCCTATACAGGGTGGGATTTAAATTTTTGAGATAACTCTGATTGGAGTGTCTCCATAATATTTCTCTTGTATGCATTATTTTGTGTATCTATTTTGTGTATTGCTGGATTATCTCCATTAACTCTGATGGTGATATGGATGAGCTAACCGGAAGAGAACTAATGGTGAAGTTCAGACAATGCACAAAATATCTAGCTATTTGTTGTTAGGTAGGTAGGTACATTCAACCTCAAGTGAGGTAAAATATAAAGTAGTCACCTTAAATTAGGCTACAATTAATGTTACCTGTTCACTAATGAACAAGTACCCAAGCTTCATTAGTAATACATATACTAACACTGTGAAGTTTGAACCTAAGCCCAACATGGCTACTCCTGAGCAATTGAGGAGAACCTACATTGGCCTTAAAGGTCACTTGACCAGATTAATTAATAAGGCTGAGGGCTTAACTAAAGATAATCCCATTGACTCTTATCACTTAGAGGCATCAGTTAGATTGGCTGATCTGAATCACTCTCTTGAACCTCTGCATCACTCTCTTGAGCCCCTGCATCCCTCTCTTAAGCCTCTGCATCACTCTCTTAAGCCTCTGCATCACTCTCTATAGCCTCTGCATCACTCTCTTCAGCCTCTGCATCACTCTTTCAAGCCTCTGCTTCCCTCTCTTGATCCTCTGCATCACTCTCTTGAGCCTCTGCATCACCCTCTTGATCGTCTGCATCACTCTTTGGAGCCTCTGCATCCCTCTTATGAGCCTCTGCATCACTCTCTCTTGAGCTTCTGCATCACGCTCTTAAGCCTCTGCATCACTCTCTTGATCCTCTGCATCCCTCTCCTAAACCTCTGCCTCACTCTCTTAAGCCTCTGCATCACTCTCGTAAGCCTCTAAATCACTCTCTTGAGCCTCTGCATCCCTCTCTTGAGCCTCTGCATCACTCTCTTCAGCCTCTTCAGCCCTCTCTTGGGCCTCTGCAACACTCTCTTCAGCCTTTGCATCACTCTCTTGATCCTCTGCATCACTCTCGTAAGCCTCTGAATCACTCTCGTAAGCCTCTGAATCACTCTCTTGAGCCTCTGCATCCGTCTCTTGAGCCTCTGCATCCCTCTCTTAAGCCTCTGCATTACTCTTGAGCCTCTGCATCACCCTCCTAAGCCTCTGCATCCCTCTCTTGATCCTCTGCATCCCTCTCTTAAGCCTCTGCAACACTCTCTTCAGCCTCTGGATCACTCTCTTGAGCCTTTGCATCACTCTCCTGAGGCTCTGCATCCCTCTCTTGATCCTCTGCATCCCTCACTTAAGCCTCTGCAACACTCTGTTCAGCCTCTGCATCACTCTCTTGAGCCTTTGCATCACTCTCTTGAGCCTCTGCATCTCTTTCTTGAGCCTCTGCATCACTCTCTTCAGCCTCTTCATCCCTCTCTTGGGCCTCTGCAACACTCTCTTCAGCCTCTGCATCACTCTCTTGATCCTCTACATCACTCTCGTAAGCCTCTGAATCTCTCTCGTAAGCCTCTGAATCACTCTCTTGAGCCTCTGCATCCCTCTGTTGAGCCTCTGCATCCCTCTCTTAAGACTCTGCATCACTCTTGAGCCTCTGCATCACCCTCCTAAGCCTCTGCATCCCTCTCTTGATCCTCTGCATCCCTCTCTTAAGCATCTGCAACACTCTCTACAGCCCTGCATCACTCTCTTAATCCTCTGCATCCCTCTCTTGAGCCTCTGCGTCACTCTCAAGAGCTTCGGCATCCCTCTCTTTTGCCTCTGCATCCCTCACTTGAGCCTCTGCATCCTTCTCTTGAGCCTCTGCATCCCTCTCATGAGCCTCTGTATCCCTGTCTTGAGCCCCTGCATCCCTCCCTTAAGTCTCTGCATCACTCTCTTAGGCCTCTGCATCACTCTCGTAAGCCTCTGAATCACTCTCTTGAGCCTCTGCATCCCTCTCTTGAACTCCTGCATCCCTCTCATGAGCCTCTGCATCCCTCTCTTGAGCCTTTGCATCACTCTCTTAAGCCTCTGCATCCCTCTCTTGAGCCTTTTGCAGCAGTCTCTTGAGCCTCTGCATCATTCTCTTGAGGCTCAGCATCCCTCTCTTAAGCCTCTGCATCACTCTCTTGAGCCTCTGCAACCCTCTATTAAGCCTCTGCATCACTCCCTTGAGCCTCTGCATCACTCTCTTAAGCCTCTGCATCTCTCTCTTCAGCTTCTGCATCACTCTCTTGAGCCTCTGCATCTTTCTCTTAAGCCTCTGCATCACTCACTTAAGTTTCTGCATCACTCTCTTTAGCCTCTGCATCCCTCTATTGAGCCTCTGCGTCATTCTCCTAAACCTCTGCATCACTCTCTTTAGCCCCCTGCATCCCTCTCTTGAGCCTCTGCATCACTCTCTTGAGCCTCTGCATCACTCTCTTGAGCCTCTGCATCCCTCTCTTAAGCCTCGGCATCACTCTCTTAAGCCTCTGCATCACTCTCTATAGCCTCTGCATCACTCTCTTGAGCCTCTGCATCACTCTCTTGAGCCTCTCAATCACTCTCTTAAGCCTCTGCATCACTCTCTTGAGCCTCTGCATCCCTCTCTTGAGCCTCTGCATCATTCTCCTTAGCCTCGCCATCCCTCACCCTAGCCTCTTCATCCCTCTCATGAGCCTCTGCATCCCTCTCTTGAGCCTTTGCATCACTCTCTTAAGAATCTGCATCTTTTTCTTGAGCCTCTGCATCACTCTTTTGAGTCTCTGCATCACTCTCTTAAGCCTCTGCATCACTCTCTAGAGCCTTTGCATCACTCTCTTCAGCTTCTGCATCACTCTCTTAAGCCTCTGCTTTCCCTATCTTGATCCTCAGCATCACTCTCTTGAGCCTTTGCAGCACTTTCTTAAGCCTCTGCATCCCTTACTTGAGCCTCTGCATGACTTTCTTGAACTCCTGCATCCCACTCATGAGCCTCTGCATCCCTCTCCTGAGCCTTTGCATCACTCTCTTAAACCTCTGCATCCCTCTCTTGAGACTCTGCGTCACTCCCAAGAGCCTCTGCATCCCTCTCTTGTGCCTCTGCATCCCTCACTTGAGCCTCTGCATCCCTCTCTTGAGCACCTGCATCCCTCTCTTGACCTCTGCATCCCTCTCTTGAGCATCTGCATCCCTTTCTTAAGCCTGTGCATCACTCTCTTGAGTCTCTGCATCACCCTCTTAAGCTTCTGCATCACTCTCTTGAGCCTCTTCATCCCTCTCTTGGGCCTCTGCAACACTCTCTTCAGCCTCTGCATCACTCTCTTGATCCTCTGCATCACTCTCGTAAGCCTCTGTATCACTCTCTTGAGCCTCTGCATCCCTCTCTTGAGCCTATGCATCCCTCTCTTAAGCCTCTGCATCACTCTCTTAAGCCTCTGCATCACTCTCGTAATCCTCTGAATCACTCTCTTAAGCCTCTGGATCCCTCTCATTAGCCTCTGCATCCCTCTCTTAAGCCTTTGCATCACCCACTTAAGCCTCTGCATCACTCTCTAAAACCTCTGCAACACTCTCTTCAGCCTTGGCATCACTCTCTCAAGCCTCTGCTTCCCTCTCTTGATCCTCTGCATCACTCTCTTGAGCCTATGCATCACTCTCTTCATCGTCTGCATCACTCTCTTGAGCCTCTGCATCCCTCTCTTGAGCCTCTGCATCACTCTCTTGAGCCTCTGCATCACCCTCTTAAGCCTCTGCATCACTCTCTTGAGCCTCTGCATCCCTCTCCTAAGCCTCTGCCTCACTTCTGCATCACTCTCTTGAGCCTCCTATGCCTCTGCCTCACTCTCTCAAGCCTCTGCATCACTCTCTTAAGCCTCTGCATCACTCTCGTAAACCTCTGAATCACTCTCTTGAGCCTCTGCATCCCTCTCTTGAACTCCTGCATCCCTCTCTCGAGCCTCTG
The DNA here is from genome assembly GCF_040958095.1 of Procambarus clarkii. Lineage (NCBI taxonomy): Eukaryota > Metazoa > Arthropoda > Malacostraca > Decapoda > Cambaridae > Procambarus > Procambarus clarkii. The sequence goes on from NC_091166.1 coordinate 29,047,375, forward strand.
CATCCCTCTCTTGAGCCTTTGCATCCCTCTCTTCAGCCTCTGCATCACTCTCTTTAGCCTCTTCATCCCTCTCTTGGGCCTCTGCAACACTCTCTTCAGCCTCTGCATCACTCTCTTGATCCTCTGCATCACTCTCGTAAGCCTCTGTATCACTCTCTTGAGCCTCTGCATCCCTCTCTTGAGCCTATGCATCCCTCTCTTAAGCCTCTGCATCACTCTCTGAGCCTCTGCATCACTCTCTTGAGCCTCTGCATCACCCTCTTAAGCCTCTGCATCACTCTCTTGAGCCTCTGCATCCCTCTCCTAAGCCTCTGCCTAAGCTTCTGCATCACTCTCTTGAGCCTCCTATGCCTCTGCCTCACTCTCTCAAGCCTCTGCATCACTCTCTTAAGCCTCTGCATCACTCTCGTAAACCTCTGAATCACTCTCTTGAACTCCTGCATCCCTCTCATGAGCCTCTGGATCCCTCTCATTAGCCTCTGCATCCCTCTCTTAAGCCTTTGCATCACCCACTTAAGCCTCTGCATCACTCTCTAAAACCTCTGCAACACTCTCTTCAGCCTTGGCATCACTCTCTCAAGCCTCTGCTTCCCTCTCTTGATCCTCTGCATCACTCTCTTGAGCCTATGCATCACTCTCTTCATCGTCTGCATCACTCTCTTGAGCCTCTGCATCCCTCTCTTGAGCCTCTGCATCACTCTCTTGAGCCTCTGCATCACCCTCTTAAGCCTCTGCATCACTCTCTTGAGCCTCTGCATCCCTCTCCTAAGCCTCTGCCTCACTCTCTTAAGCCTCTGCATCACTCTCGTATGCCTCCGAGTCACTCTCTTGAGCCTCTGCATCCCTCTCTTGAGCCTCTGCATCACTCTCTTCCGCCTTTTCATCCCTCTCTTGGGCCTCTGCAACACTCTCTTCAGCCTCTGCATCACTCTCTTGATCCTCTGCATCACTCTCGTAAGCCTCTGAATCACTCTCTTGAGCATCTACATCACTCTCTTGAGCCTCTGCATCACTCTCTTAAGCCTCTGCCTTTCTCTCTTGAGCATCTGCATCACTCTCTTGAGCCTCTGCATCCCTCTCTGGAGCCTCAGCATCCCTCTCTTGAGCCTTTTGCAGCACTCTCTTGAGCCTCTGCATCACTCTCTTAAACCTCTGCATCACTCTCTAGAATCTCTGCATTACTCTCTTCAGCCTCTGCATCCCTCTCTTGAGACTTTGCATCACTCTCTTAAGCCTCTGCATCACTCTCTTGAGCCTCTGCATCACTCTCAAGTGCCTCAGCATCTTTCTCTTGTGCCTCTTCATCACTCACTTTAGCCTCTGCATCTCTCTCTTGAACTCCTGCATCCCTCTCTTGAGCCATTGCATCCCTCTCTTGAGCCTCTGCATCCCTCTCTTGAGCCTCTGCATCCCTCTCTTGAGCCATTACATCCCTCTCTTGAGCCTCTGCATCCCTCTCCTAAGCCTCTGCATCACTCTCTTAAGCCTCTGCATCACTCTCGTATGCTTCCATATCACTCTCTTGAGCGTCTGCATCCCTCTCTTGAGCCTCTGTATCACTCTCTTCAGCCTCTGCATCCCTCTCTTGAGCCTCTGCATCACTCTCTTGAGCCTATACATCTCTCTCTAGAGCCTCTGCATCCCTCTCTTAAGCCTCTGCATCACTCTCATGAGCCTCTGCATCAGTCTCTTGAGACTCTGCATCACTCTCTTGAGCCTCTGCATCCCTCTCTGAAGCCTCTGCAACACTCTCTTCAGCTTCTGCATCACTCTCTTAAGCCTCTGCTTCCCTCTCATGATCCTCTGCATCACACTCCAGAGCCTCTACATCACTCTCTTGAGCCTCTACATCACTTGTTTCAGCCTCTGCATCACTCTCTTAATCCTCTGCATTCCTCTCTTGATCCTCTGCATCACTCTCTTGAGCCTCTGCATCACACTCCAGAGCCTCCACATCACTCTCCTGAGCCTCTACATCACTTGTTTCAGCCTCTGCATCACTCTCTTAATCCTCTGCATTCCTCTCTTGATCCTCTGCATCACTCTCCTGAGCCTCTGCATCATTCTCTTGAGCCATGAATCCCTCTCTTATGCCTCTACATCATTCTCTTGCTCCTCTGCATCACTCTCTTGAGCCCCTGCATCACTCTCTTAAGCCTCTGCATCTCTCTCTTCAGCCTCTGCATCACTCTCTTGAGCCTCTGCATCCCTCTCTGGAGCCTCAGCATCCCTCTCTTGAGCCTCTGCAGCACTTTCTTGAGCCTCTTCATCATTCTCTTGAGCCTTTGCATACTTATCTTAAGCCTCTGCATCACTCTCTTGAGCCTTTGGATCCCTCTCTTAAGCCTCTGCATCACTCTCTTGAGCCTCTGCATCCCTCTCTTGAACTCCTGCATCCCTCTCATGAGCCTCTGCATCCCCCTCTTGAGCCTTTGCATCACTCTCTTAAGCCTCTGCATCCATCTCTTGAGCCTGTGCATCACTCTCAAGAGCCTCTGCATCCCTCTCTTTTGCCTCTTCATTCCCCACTTGAGCCTCTGCATCCCTCTCTTGAGACTCTGCATCCGTCTTTTAAGCCTCTGCATCACTCTCTTAAGCCTCTGCATCACTCCCGTAAACCTCTGAATAACTCTCTTGAGCCTCTCCATCCCTCTCATGAGCCTCTGCATCACTCTCTTAAGCCTCTGCATCACTCTCTTGAGCCCCTGCATCACTCTCTTAAGCCTCTGCATCTCTCTCTTCAGCCTCTGCATCACTCTCTGGAGCCTCTGCATCCCTCTCCTAAGCCTCTGCCTCACTCTCTTAAGCCTCTGCATCACTCTCGTATGCCTCCGAATCACTCTCTTGAGCCTCTGCATCCCTCTCTTGAGCCTCTGCATCACTCTCTTCCGCCTTTTCATCCCTCTCTTGGGCCTCTGCAACACTCTCTTCAGCCTCTGCATCACTCCCTTGATCCTCTGCATCACTCTCGTAAGCCTCTGAATCACTCTCTTGAGCATCTACATCACTCTCTTGAGCCTCTGCATCACTCTCTTAAGCCTCTGCCTTTCTCTCTTGAGCATCTGCATCACTCTCTTGAGCCTCTGCATCCCTCTCTGGAGCCTCAGCATCCCTCTCTTGAGCCTTTTGCAGCACTCTCTTGAGCCTCTGCATCACTCTCTTAAACCTCTGCATCACTCTCTAGAATCTCTGCATTACTCTCTTCAGCCTCTGCATCCCTCTCTTGAGACTTTGCATCACTCTCTTAAGCCTCTGCATCACTCTCTTGAGCCTCTGCATCACTCTCAAGTGCCTCAGCATCTTTCTCTTGTGCCTCTTCATCACTCACTTTAGCCTCTGCATCTCTCTCTTGAACTCCTGCATCCCTCTCTTGAGCCATTGCATCCCTCTCTTGAGCCTCTGCATCCCTCTCTTGAGCCTCTGCATCCCTCTCTTGAGCCATTACATCCCTCTCTTGAGCCTCTGCATCCCTCTCTTAAGCCTCTGCATTACTCTTGAGCCTCTGCATCACCCTCCTAAGCCTCTGCATCCCTCTATTGATCCTCTGCATCCCTCTCTTAAGCCTCTGCAACACTCTCTTCAGCCTCTGCATCACTCTCTTGAGCCTTTGCATCACTCTCCTGAGGCTCTGCATCCCTCTCTTGATCCTCTGCATCCCTCACTTAAGCCTCTGCAACACTCTGTTCAGCCTCTGCATCACTCTCTTGAGCCTTTGCATCACTCTCTTGAGCCTCTGCATCTCTTTCTTGAGCCTCTGCATCACTCTCTTCAGCCTCTTCATCCCTCTCTTGGGCCTCTGCAACACTCTCTTCAGCCTCTGCATCACTCTCTTGATCCTCTACATCACTCTCGTAAGCCTCTGAATCTCTCTCGTAAGCCTCTGAATCACTCTCTTGAGCCTCTGCATCCCTCTGTTGAGCCTCTGCATCCCTCTCTTAAGACTCTGCATCACTCTTGAGCCTCTGCATCACCCTCCTAAGCCTCTGCATCCCTCTCTTGATCCTCTGCATCCCTCTCTTAAGCATCTGCAACACTCTCTACAGCCCTGCATCACTCTCTTAATCCTCTGCATCCCTCTCTTAAGCCTCTGCGTCACTCTCAAGAGCGTCGGCATCCCTCTCTTTTGCCTCTGCATCCCTCACTTGAGCCTCTGCATCCTTCTCTTGAGCCTCTGCATCCCTCTCATGAGCCTCTGTATCCCTGTCTTGAGCCCCTGCATCCCTCTCTTAAGTCTCTACATCACTCTCTTAAGCCTCTGCATCACTCTCGTAAGCCTCTGAATCACTCTCTTGAGCCTCTGCATCCCTCTCTTGAACTCCTGTATCCCTCTCATGAGCCTCTGCATCCCTCTCTTGAGCCTTTTGCAGCAGTCTCTTGAGCCTCTGCATCATTCTCTTGAGGCTCAGCATCCCTCTCTTAAGCCTCTGCATCACTCTCTTGAGCCTCTGCAACCCTCTATTAAGCCTCTGCATCACTCCCTTGAGCCTCTGCATCACTCTCTTAAGCCTCTGCATCTCTCTCTTCAGCTTCTGCATCACTCTCTTGAGCCTCTGCATCTTTCTCTTAAGCCTCTGCATCACTCACTTAAGTTTCAGCATCACTCTCTTTAGCCTCTGCATCCCTCTATTGAGCCTCTGCGTCATTCTCCTAAACCTCTGCATCACTCTCTTTAGCCCCCTGCATCCCTCTCTTGAGCCTCTGCATCACTCTCTTGAGAGTCTGCATCACTCTCTTGAGCCTCTGCATCCCTCTCTTAAGCCTCGGCATCACTCTCTTAAGCCTCTGCATCACTCTCTATAGCCTCTGCATCACTCTCTTGAGCCTCTGCATCACTCTCTTGAGCCTCTCAATCACTCTCTTAAGCCTCTGCATCACTCTCTTGAGCCTCTGCATCCCTCTCTTGAGCCTCTGCATCATTCTCCTTAGCCTCGCCATCCCTCACCCTAGCCTCTTCATCCCTCTCATGAGCCTCTGCATCCCTCTCTTGAGCCTTTGCATCACTCTCTTAAGAATCTGCATCTTTTTCTTGAGCCTCTGCATCACTCTTTTGAGTCTCTGCATCACTCTCTTAAGCCTCTGCATCACTCTCTAGAGCCTTTGCATCACTCTCTTCAGCTTCTGCATCACTCTCTTAAGCCTCTGCTTTCCCTATCTTGATCCTCAGCATCACTCTCTTGAGCCTTTGCAGCACTTTCTTAAGCCTCTGCATCCCTTACTTGAGCCTCTGCATGACTTTCTTGAACTCCTGCATCCCTCTCATGAGCCTCTGCATCCCTCTCCTGAGCCTTTGCATCACTCTCTTAAACCTCTGCATCCCTCTCTTGAGACTCTGCGTCACTCCCAAGAGCCTCTGCATCCCTCTCTTGTGCCTCTGCATCCCTCACTTGAGCCTCTGCATCCCTCTCTTGAGCACCTGCATCCCTCTCTTGACCTCTGCATCCCTCTCTTGAGCATCTGCATCCCTTTCTTAAGCCTGTGCATCACTCTCTTGAGTCTCTGCATCACCCTCTTAAGCTTCTGCATCACTCTCTTGAGCCTCTGCATCCCTCTTCTATGCCTCTGCCTCACTCTCTCAAGCCTCTGCATCACTCTCTTAAGCCTCTGCATCACTCTCGTAAACCTCTGAATCACTCTCTTGAGCCTCTGCATCCCTCTCTTGAACTCCTGCATCCCTCTCATGAGCCTCTGCATCCCTCTCTTGAGCCTCTGCATCACTCTCTTCAGCCTCTTCATCCCTCTCTTGGGCCTCTGCAACACTCTCTTCAGCCTCTGCATCACTCTCTTGATCCTCTGCATCACTCTCGTAAGCCTCTGTATCACTCTCTTGAGCCTCTGCATCCCTCTCTTGAGCCTCTGCATCCCTCTCTTAAGCCTCTGCATCACTCTCTTAAGCCTCTGCATCACTCTCGTAATCCTCTGAATCACTCTCTTAAGCCTCTGGATCCCTCTCATTAGCCTCTGCATCCCTCTCTTAAGCCTTTGCATCACCCACTTAAGCCTCTGCATCACTCTCTAAAACCTCTGCAACACTCTCTTAAGCCTCGGCATCACTCTCTCAAGCCTCTGCTTCCCTCTCTTGATCCTCTGCATCACTCTCTTGAGCCTCTGCATCCCTCTCTTGAGCCTCTGCATCACTCTCTTGAGCCTCTGCATCACCCTCTTAAGCCTCTGCATCACTCTCTTGAGCCTCTGCATCCCTCTCCTAAGCCTCTGCCTCACTCTCTTAAGCCTCTGCATCACTCTCGTATGCCTCCGAGTCACTCTCTTGAGCCTCTGCATCCCTCTCTTGAGCCTCTGCATCACTCTCTTCCGCCTTTTCATCCCTCTTTTGGGCCTCTGCAACACTCTCTTCAGCCTCTGCATCACTCTCTTGATCCTCTGCATCACTCTCGTAAGCCTCTGAATCACTCTCTTGAGCATCTACATCACTCTCTTGAGCCTCTGCATCACTCTCTTAAGCCTCTGCCTTTCTCTCTTGAGCATCTGCATCACTCTCTTGAGCCTCTGCATCCCTCTCTGGAGCCTCAGCATCCCTCTCTTGAGCCTTTTGCAGCACTCTCTTGAGCCTCTGCATCACTCTCTTAAACCTCTGCATCACTCTCTAGAATCTCTGCATTACTCTCTTCAGCCTCTGCATCCCTCTCTTGAGACTTTGCATCACTCTCTTAAGCCTCTGCATCACTCTCTTGAGCCTCTGCATCACTCTCAAGTGCCTCAGCATCTTTCTCTTGTGCCTCTTCATCACTCACTTTAGCCTCTGCATCTCTCTCTTGAACTCCTGCATCCCTCTCTTGAGCCATTGCATCCCTCTCTTGAGCCTCTGCATCCCTCTCTTGAGCCTCTGCATCCCTCTCTTGAGCCATTACATCCCTCTCTTGAGCCTCTGCATCCCTCTCTTAAGCCTCTGCATCACTCTCCTAAGCCTCTGCATCACTCTCGTATGCTTCCATATCACTCTCTTGAGCGTCTGCATCCCTCTCTTGAGCCTCTGTATCACTCTCTTCAGCCTCTGCATCCCTCTCTTGAGCCTCTGCATCACTCTCTTGAGCCTATACATCTCTCTCTAGAGCCTCTGCATCCCTCTCTTAAGCCTCTGCATCACTCTCTTGAGCCTATACATCTCTCTCTAGAGCCTCTGCATCCCTCTCTTAAGCCTCTGCATCACTCTCATGAGCCTCTGCATCAGTCTCTTGAGACTCTGCATCACTCTCTTGAGCCTCTGCATCCCTTTTTGAAGCCTCTGCAACACTCTCTTCAGCCTCTGCATCACTCTCTTAAGCCTCTGCTTCCCTCTCATGATCCTCTGCATCACACTCCAGAGCCTCTACATCACTCTCTTGAGCCTCTACATCACTTGTTTCAGCCTCTGCATCACTCTCTTAATCCTCTGCATTCCTCTCTTGATCCTCTGCATCACTCTCTTGAGCCTCTGCATCACACTCCAGAGCCTCCACATCACTCTCCTGAGCCTCTACATCACTTGTTTCAGCCTCTGCATCACTCTCTTAATCCTCTGCATTCCTCTCTTGATCCTCTGCATCACTCTCCTGAGCCTCTGCATCATTCTCTTGAGCCATGAATCCCTCTCTTATGCCTCTACATCATTCTCTTGCGCCTCTGCATCACTCTCTTGAGCCCCTGCATCACTCTCTTAAGCCTCTGCATCTCTCTCTTCAGCCTCTGCATCACTCTCTGGAGCCTCTGCATCCCTCTCTGGAGCCTCAGCATCCCTCTCTTGAGCCTCTGCAGCACTTTCTTGAGCCTCTTCATCATTCTCTTGAGCCTTTGCATACTTATCTTAAGCCTCTGCATCACTCTCTTGAGCCTTTGGATCCCTCTCTTAAGCCTCTGCATCACTCTCTTGAGCCTCTGCATCCCTCTCTTGAACTCCTGCATCCCTCTCATGAGCCTCTGCATCCCCCTCTTGAGCCTTTGCATCACTCTCTTAAGCCTCTGCATCCATCTCTTGAGCCTGTGCATCACTCTCAAGAGCCTCTGCATCCCTCTCTTTTGCCTCTTCATTCCCCACTTGAGCCTCTGCATCCCTCTCTTGAGACTCTGCATCCGTCTTTTAAGCCTCTGCATCACTCTCTTAAGCCTCTGCATCACTCCCGTAAACCTCTGAATCACTCTCTTGAGCCTCTCCATCCCACTCATGAGCCTCTGCATCACTCTCTTAAGCCTCTGCATCACTCTCTTGAGCCCCTGCATCACTCTCTTAAGCCTCTGCATCTCTCTCTTCAGCCTCTGCATCACTCTCTGGAGCCTCTGCATCCCTCTCTGGAGCCTCTGCATTCCTCTCTTGAGCCTCTGCAGCACTTTCTTGAGCCTCTTCATCATTCTCTTGAGCCTTTGCATCCCTATCTTAAGCCTCTGCATCACTCACTTGAGCCTTTGGATCCCTCTCTTAAGCCTCTGCATCACTCTCTTGAGCCTTTGCATCCCTCTCATGAACTCCTGCATCCCTCTCATGAGCCTCTGCATCCCTCTCTTGAGCCTTTGCATCACTCTCTTAAGCCTCTCCATCCCTCTCTTGAGCCTGTGCATCACTCTCAAGAGCCTCTGCATCCCTCTCTTGTGCCTCTTCATTCCCCATTTGAGCCTCTGCATCCCTCTCTTGAGTTCTGCATCCCTCTCTAGAGCCTCTGCATCCGTCTTTTAAGCCTCTGCATCACTCTCTTAAGCCTCTGCATCACTCCCGTAAACCTCTGAATCACTCTCTTGAGCCTCTCCATCCCCCTCATGAGCCTCTGCATCACTCTTTTAAGCCTGTGCATCACTCCCGTAAACCTCTGAATCCCTCTCTTAAGCCTCTACATCATTCTCTTGAGCCTCTGCATCTCTCTCTTGAGCCCCTGCATCCCTCTCTTGAGCCTTTGTATCACTCTCTTAAGCCTCTGCATCCATCTCTTGAGCCTCTGCGTCACTCACAAGAGCCTCTTTCATCCCTCTCTTGTGCCCCTGCTTCCCTCATCTGAGCCTCTGCATCCCTCTCTTGAGCCCCTGCATACCTCTCTTCAGCCTCTGCATCCCTCTCTTGAGTTTCTGCATCCCTCTCTTGAGACTCTACATCCCTCTCTTGAGCCTCTGCATCACTCTCTTGAGCCTCTGCATCCCTCTCTGAAGCCTCTGCAACACTCTCTTCAGCCTCTGCATCACTCTCTTAAGCCTCTGCTTCCCTCTCATGATCCTCTGCATCACACTCCGGAGCCTCTACTTCACTCTCTTGAGCCTCTACATCACTTGTTTCAGCCTCTGCATCACTCTCTTAATCCTCTGCATTCCTTTCTTGATCCTCTGCATCACTCTCCTGAGCCTCTGCATCATTCTCTTGAGCCATGAATCCCTCTCTTATGCCTCTACATCATTCTCTTGAGCCTCTGCATCACTCTCTTGAGCCCCTGCATCACTCTCTTAAGCCTCTGC